>NW_022170511.1:8004232-8018244 GCF_008802855.1 Photinus pyralis
AAAATACAATAGATAAGCTACGCGAATTATTTAGTCGGTGGGGATTGCCAAAGATCGTATAAGGGACGTTGATTCGTGTCGGAATGTTTCAAGCATTTTCTATATATGAATGGAATTCAGCATATTACACCACCACCATATCATCCTGCCACAAATGGTTTAGCAGAGGTTTCGGTACGTACTGTAAAAACTCATATATTAAGGGCCATGGAAGAAAGGAAATCCACAGATCTTTTCGCTGCATTAAACCGTTTCCTATTGCACTACAGGAACACCATTCACAGTAGTACGGGTGTTACTCCAGCTGAACTCTTGACAGGAAGAAAGCTACGCATGCGGTTGGACCTCATTTTACCAGAAGAGCAGCTGAAGCGGCAGCATTTGCGTAAAGAGAAACGAGGGAGAGATCCGAGGAGACTAACAAGAAACAGTTCGGGAGTGAAACGTAATAAAGTGAGTGCGAGAGGCAATTTTAAAAAAGGTGATCGTGTTTTTGTGCGCGACTATCGACGTGCTAAACCGAGTTGGGTACCTGCAGAAATTGTAGAACAAAACGGACCTCGAAACTATAAGACATTAACTAACGAAAACTTTATCTGGAGAAGACATTCGGATCAAATAATCAAAGGACCTTCTTACGATGATGATGATTTATTAGATTATTATTCACGTCCTTTGACTGTTGATTCAAATGCAAATGTTAATGATGTTAACGATGATGTAGTAGAGGAATCTGCAGTTGGAAAGGCTAGTTCTCCGGAACCAATTAGGGAAGCTGAAACAATTTCAGATGATTTTGCAGTAACTAACTCTAAAAGTATGTTGCGCCCAACCAGAAACAGAAAACCTCCTGACTGGTTCGCAAATAAATAACTTATGTTATGTGAGGGAGGAATGATATGTATTTGGGAAATTGGTATCTGATAGCAAACTTGCACCAGTCGCGTAACGCAAGTCAAAGAGCTCACGCGTTTGTATAATGTAATGTTTACAATAAATGTATTTCAGTATCCTTCCGTTATATGTGTATATATCCAGGATATATAAATACAAAACTGCAAAACACTAAGGATGTTCGTGATACACATTAAAACCTTATATATAGGTATTGGACCAACGCACAGATAGTGAAAAAATTATATAACGAGTATTTAGTTATTTAGTTACACAACCCGCTTATGACTCACGATTGACTAGCTTCATAGGTTTGCGTCTCCCTCACACATGGTGCATCGTTTGGGGTTACTGCAGTTTTTCTTGAATTGCTCTTCCTGGCCGCAGTTGAAGCACCGGTTCTTTTTGTTTGTGTCATTCCTTTGTCGTGCAATTCCCAGCACTTTGGGCAGTTTGGCACTTCTACTCGGTTCCGTAGTCGGCAATTCGCCGGACCCACCCATACCCCCTCCATGAATATATAACACTCCTTGTGAATGGAACTCTATGGAGTTGTTAGTTCATCTGAATCTAAAGTATAAAATCTAAAGTATAATATTAAGAGAAACGATTAAAAGAGAACTTGCAAAAAGGGACAAACATTAAACCGAGGAGGCAATTAAAATTCTGAAGTGGAAAATTGCAAACCTTCATTCGAAGGCGAAAATAAATGTACTGAATCAAGAAAATTCCTCATTTCGCGTTAACGAAAAAACTGCGTCGGATTCGTGGCGAATTATAAGTCGCGGGATACATATTTAAATCGCGTAAAACAGCATTGTAACTAAACCTGTCGATAGTTTCAACAATAAATTTAGTTCAATCGGTCTCATTGTGGGAGATGTCTTTAAATCATCTTTTGATGTATGTGCTTATTAAGAATTTTCTCCAATTACACTAAACTGTAACAAAGTTCATTAAACGGAGTGTACGCAGGTAAAGCTTTTCAAGTAAATTGTACTCTAGAAAAAATCCCTTGCCAGCAGAATTCTTTATCCGCGAGTTTTCCAAATGCATTTTTCTTGAAAGAAAACGTCTGCACTATAACCATCAAGCTGTATCTAGAAGAAAATCAATCATTTATAGGAACGAGAAGACCTGTAGTCCAGGGTTAGTTTCATTTATTTTTGTTTATGTATTCAAAGTAAACATTGTAGAAAGAATTTGTATAAAATTAAACGTAAAGCTTTAATTTATTGATATTAAAAGATTCAATCAATTTTCGATAACTGACATAAACTGTAATGTGTAACTTGAAGAGCTTATTGAATTGATGTAAATTCAAGGTTTTTTTTTAATTTAATTTTTTTATTCCGTAATCTTACTAGTTCAATCAGACAAATACAAGGGTCCATTGATTGCGAATAAAAAAACTCTTTAGGTGTTTATTAATATACAGTATTGTGTTTAATTTGAGGATTTAAGTTTTTTATCACTAAAAAATGAAGTGGCCATTTCAAAAGAGATTAAGGTAAAAGGTTCTAACAAAATGACGTATTATAAAGGTTTCAGGAGGATTTTGGGTAAAAATTCATTGTACTAAGTAAAGGAAGGTAGCCATTTGAAAATTGAATTTCTTTCAATATACATTTCGTGTCACTTAGTGTATTTTTGTTCTTTTTGCTCACGAGGTGGAAAAGGGTTGGAAAATTGTGTAGTAATTTTCAGAGAAGTAAAGAGAAAATTCTGCAGTAAGCAAAAACCACATAAAAAGGTAAAATTTGGTAAATAATAGGCTAGTCCACGGCAAACAATGTCCGTACTTAAGTGACCAAGGTTCAATATCAAATTTACTAAATCGAAGATTCAACCCCACAACTGAATGGGGATCCCATGGAATGTTTTTGTTGTATATGTATTGTATTTTGACATGTATTTTCTTGCCATAAAAATAAATCGTGCGGCATCATTCTTGCAGCAGTTCAACAAAATTGATGAACAGATATCTACAAATCTTGACTATATGATTAATATAGCAAAGCCTATACACGCAAATACACACCCGAGACTACTAGGACATTCAAGCGTGGAAAACCTAGATTACTTCATTTAAATATTTATCTAAATTGCTTTCTACGAGTATATATGCAAATTGAAACTTAAAACCTAGTACAAGCTACTTCTTTGAGCATTTGAGACAAGACATCCGACGCAAGCTCTCGGTGGCAAACGCCAACGTCAATCGATAACGGTAAAAAATGAAAAATTACGTGTAGAATGGGACGGTCATAAACATGCACCAAGCACAGTAAGCAATTTTCCACCGTTTGTTGTACTGCATTCAACGTGGAATCATTTATACGTATCAGAAAAGAGAATGTATTAAGTAGAATTTACGTCTTTATTCTATGCATTGTTTAAAATACAGCGCAATGCAGGGAACAATATAAATAATTGCATGTCTTGAAAAGAATCGTCTTGGTTATAGTCGCATGCAAAAGAGGTATTACAACCTAACGAGCTTTTATGAATATGAAATCCGCAACGGAAATTTAAAATCCCCTGAATTTGTTATACCGTAAAAAATGAAAGCTATATTTCCACTTCCTACGGACGGAATAATAAAAAAAAGGGAACCCGGTGCGTTAAGACAAGCAATAAAAAATTATCAGTTTTTAGTTGTCGCGTGAATCTCGAGAGCGACATGCACGGTGGCGTGTAAACAATCATTACGCAGACAGTTATTAAAATAATGACATCTTACCTGAATATCCGGTGTAGTCTTCTACGAGTTTGTGACTTCGTATCGACGTGGATCCAGTAATCAGATTATCTAACGCAGAATGGTGCCGACACCGCCAGAATGTTACTAATAAAATTAGGGAGAACAAAACTATGGCCGCACTGCATCCTAAAACGAGCTCCATGCTGTGCCATCTGTGCATCGACTTTTCACCTCGTACGGCACCAACGAGCACAGAGAGTAAGGGAGAATTAAAATCAACGTCTTCACGAACGTCGCCTTGAATCATATTTAGATCCTCTTGACTTTCAGTTGACACTTTCTGAGCTCTTCCCGTATCTAGATCCATCATTTCCGATTTGAGATTCTCGACTCCTGGTGTTCGTGAAACTAACTCGACTTGAATGTGGTAAATAGTATCAGGCCATAAGGACAGGGTCACACAAGTAGAGTCGGTGAATAAATTTCCCTTAAGTCCACCACCGTCAACTTCCCAAGTTACTAAATAAACTCCTCGGGTTGCTTTAGGTTCCCATGCGATTTCGCCTATCACTAAAACTTTCTGGTGGATAAGGGAGATTTCTCTTAACGTCCACGGCTCAATAAGGTCATTTCCAGTGCTTTTACTCGTCGTTGCTTTAATTTCGGTGTTTATAGTTTTCTTTTTCTTTTTACCGTCTCGCACGCTTGCCTCATCTGGGCTGTATATGGTTACTAATCCCTGAGGGTCGACAACGAGCACTCGCAACATCGACCCGGGTTGATCGGAGTTTAGTGGAACGCGGGTGGTGAGATCTAACGTTTGAATAACTTGACGCCAAGGGCCAGATTGAGATTTTCGCATAACTACGTAGATAAGAGGCGTAGTTGTGCTTGACGATGACGGCCTAGGCCAAACTGCTAACCCACCAGATACCCGGATTACACCCTCGCCCTTTGTGTGAATTACGGGTTGAGCTTGCTGCGCCCTCGTAGATGCTTCGGCGTGGAAACGGCAGGCCTCTTGACATCCAGGAAACTGAAATAATAAACAGGAATTATTAATCCGGTTAAAACAATTACACTTTCTAATGATTGCTAACTAATGTGCAAATTTCAAGGATGCGTTTATTCATTTCTCACGACCCCTCTATGTCAGATGAAAGAACAGTACATTTGTCTTGTTTTTTTGATGCATCCGTCAGCTGGGTATTTATTATATAATAAGATTATCGCCCCGCGTAACGCGAATTTTTTATATAACACAACAGAAAATTGGAAATGGTTATAAATCAAATATAACAACAAAGCTAATGTATTTAAATTTTCTTTAAAGATAAATGGCCTTTCACATACCCATGAAATATCCTCCGACCTTATTTGAATCGAAATAAAATGGAATATTTTACTGGAAACCGCATTAAAATTCTAGTCGCGTGTATAATTTAACGAAATCTCTCATCAAATAATTTGAAAAAAATAAGGCCATTGTTAAGTATTGTATTTATAATCCTGTTGTAAATGAGCATTCTTATTTATCCCGAATGATTTAAATCAAACTTTGTGACAATAATAACAATACGGACAATTTCAATGCGCGGACGAGATTACATCTACATTGTGTACTACAACAATTATAAATTTTATTCGAATCGTTTTACTTCCATATAATGGAGTGGAGACATTAATATAAAAGCTTCCTCTTAAACAATACATCCATACAACTTAATTAGATTTAAATTGAGTTTTCGTTCGTTATAAATGAGCGCAAGTTCAGCTAAATGGCACCCCTACATAACAACGGTTGGGAGTCGTTGCTGTCGAAACGCGTTGGGTTCATTTACCATATATGTAACTTTGCAAAATGATTAAGCTATAAAAACGACTCATTAATGTCTCATTTGATAAACATTAGTATACCGGGTGAATGGTGATCCAAAAGAACTGCAGACAATTTGAATTTGGTGCTTAAAAAAATGTCCCAATAGTACCTAACAACAATCGATTGACGGCTTTTTTTCGTGTTTTTTTTAAATTTTATATTCTCTATACCGAACCTTGCATTTTAAAACAAACAGTTCTTTTCAAAGTTCTTTCTAAGTGCAACATTTTGCTTTACGTAGGTACATAAGAGAAAACACCAGAAGCATTTTATATATCTTTACTTTTTAGTTAGAGAAGGGCTTTTGCCCCTGAACATAATGCATTCAGATTAATGGCCCACTATCGTAACGTAATACGTTTAGACTTTAGAAGATGGTACAATGGTCATGTTCCACTAGGTCTTGCTTATAGCAATTTAACGAATCCTATGACCACTATTTACCAAACCTACGTTAGTCATAAGAACTGAATCATCCAACGTTTTGAGAATAAAAAGTGTATATGTAAGGCCGAATCAACAGGCGCCGTCCATCAATTTGAAGTGTGGAAGCCGTCGAAGATGTACGACAACGTATGAAGCAGAGCCCTAAGAAATCACTTCGCAGATATCGAATCAAGCTAGTGGGCACATCTTTGATTGTTATGTTATGGTACGTGCCACAGTACACAAAGATCTCGAAATGTTTCGATTGCCCATTGTCCAAATCTAACTTTTATGAGTGACGAATGGGTCCATTTATCAGGATATGATAATAGTCTATCGCGCGTGCGCAACTGTAAACCCTCCTAATTTTGAAGAAACCAGATTGCATCCTTTAAAGATTGGCATGTCTAGGAAAAGTGCAGAAATAGCGTACTGGAAATACGTTCCTGAATAAACTTCATAATGACGAACTGACACAAGGGTATTTCCAGCAAGATGGTGCAGCAGCCGGTGCAGCAAACGTCACTCTTCAATACCAAACAGTTTTACGACGATCGTTTAATAATGGTTAACTCCCCTAGATTCATGTTGAACGCTGGTGGACATTTTGAAAAATCATTTGGACGAAGGATCGTAAACTTGTGCTTGATAAATTAATTGTTTTTAACTAATTAATTGCGATTGTTTTTAGTTAGGAAACGGTAATCCACATACCTGAAATACTTTAAACCACATATTCAAGGAACATTTTGGCGTTGGATTCTGAGTAACAAGCATCATAGACCAGGTCCAAACCAACCATCCCATGACATGTCAAAAATAGTATGCCAAATTTGAAGCGAAACAAAGGAAACAGCTCAAAGGAAAATTTTCATCTATACACAGCCCACTATGTCATTATCCCTTCAATAAAATACTGATACCGAGTATCTAACGTCGAGCAACTAATTTTCAGTTTTATACCACTTCCTGCTACATAGGTACCATCGATGATACCTCCGTTTTTGCCCTTTTTAGGGGAATTTTACGAAAGAAAAAAATTCCCCTGTTCCGTCCTGTGCGATTACCAACCTTCGCCAAGCGATTTCTACGAGTTCAAGGATCAGTGCTATTGAATATGACCCGGAGTCGGGTTTTCAATGCGACCGCAATGGCAAAAAGATTCCCCTACCGAAAATCCTATCCGTCTGCTTTATCCGCTAAATTAGGAAGAATTTTTGGAAAATACACCTTTTATAGAGCAAAAGAGAGAAAATAATCCTTTATTTATTTGCTTTAGATTGCCTTATACCACAAATATGCTCGCAAAGATGTATTGAAAAAATTTGCTGTGGCTAGCACAAATACCACCCGCACCCGCTAAAAATATGAAAAGATTTTCAGTTCTTTCTTTTATGTTTAACAATATGTGTACCAAATTTGGTTCCAATCGGTTCAGCCGTTTAGGCGGAAATGGGAGTAACCAACAGACAGACCGATTTTGACTTTGTTTGATTCGGATTCCTGGTGCTTCAAAAAGTGTACCTCCGTGAAAAAAGTGGCGGGTAATTTTTTGTCCCAATGCAACACCTCCCTTACCAACGTACGGGTGGTAAAAATGCGCTATGTTGAAAGCTTTCACAAGCACACGTGGTTTAGAGTAGGTATGCTGACAAATGTGTTCCACTTTTTAATCGTAGTATTGATTGAAGTTTTGAATGAATACACCAAAGGGTAGAAGATCTAAATACCTTTAACATTTCCTTCATATATGCCAGCATTAAGAGCTCTTGCACACGAACCGGTGCAGTGTTCTGCCAACCGACCGCCGCGCCGGTCAAAATAAAATTTCGATGCATCGGTTCCAATATATGCAAGTCTATGCATCTTGACACACCAACGGGTATATTTCCGTCGCCGTCGTGTGTCTGGTATACAGACAGAGTCGAGTCTCCCGATCGGTTGCCGGTACTGCGTTCAAAACGATGCCAGTATGCCGATCGGTGAAATAGTCGGTCGTTCGATTAACCGTTCGTGTGCAATAGGCGATTTAAGACTTTTTTTGAAATATGCTTCCTATTCATCCACGTCAACAGCCTTTCATGTTCTTTATAATAGACGTTTGCATTTGGATTTGGAAGTGTCAACTTTTTCTGCTTCTGCCACTGAATGGACTCTTCTTCAACCGAATATTTACAGTCTGTGATTTTTATAAGCAAACGTCAAGTGACTTTTCTATGGCAATCATAGAATTACGAATAATCAGCCCACTTAATTGGAAATGTATTCGAATCTAACATTTCATTTTATTTTTTAAATGATATTGCAGGTATAATAATAAATTATCAAAGTCCTCGTGCGAGATCGAACGGAATTCAGCGCATTTTTGTGTGGCGGATTAGTATTCTATTAGGCAGTTTTGACTGCACCCTCAATAAGGTCATGTTGAAGATAACCACATTCTCTTTGTCGGTACCCACTTCTGACGTCCCGTTCACCCGAAATTCGCATTTTGGTGGATTTCGATAAACACCCTTCACAAAATGATACTTAATTTTTAGCTCGAGCTTTTGTTGGCGACACGAAAAAAAGAGACCAAGATTCGAGCACTAAGAAACCTTTGGTCGTCCGAAGTCGACTACCCCTCGAAAACGTGCGCCTTGTGTGGTGGTTAATTCCGCCTCTAGGAAAAAAAACAAAAGTCCGTTACGCAGGACTTGCGTGCGTTTACAAGATATTTCCCACGACACCAAAAGGGCCAAATCTGTAGATGAAGATAGGGAAAAATTGAACAATCACCACGTGAGTATAACACGCTCGGGGATGGCGCCCAGCTGTCGCCGACCACTAAAGTTGATAATGACACGGTTCCGGTAGGAACATGTAGGACGTACACTCCTCATCCTTTTACAAGAGTTCTTCTCGCATCTGCTCGCACATTTTTTGACTTCGATATCACACAATAACTGAAATACGAATCCAAGAAAACCTCCCAATATACACGTGATTGCTACAAGAGTTTTTAAATAATGATTCATTCTAACAATTAATTAATTCGGTGGATTCTTTATCAAATTGTAGATCGGAGTTCGTGAATTGATAATGTAGGCCCAAATATAAGGAAGGCCCTCTTGACATCTCCGTTAGTAATGAACCGAATTACTTAAAATTCAAAATGGACATAGCCAGCACCATGTCAAATGTAATTGTCACCGCTTTGACACTTTTGATTATGTATCGCGAGGACGGCGTACATGTTCAAATGTTAGTATATTTAAATGATGTCTGTAATGAGAGGGTCAGCTTCCAGGCTTTTCCTATGATGTTCGCATAGCGAGACCTAGAATTGGCCGAAAGACGAACGAAGGGTGGCGCGTCTTAAACTGGAAGTGAGATATGATATAGTGATTCACTATATTTCCCTAAACATATGCCACCCTCGGTGGGGTTATATGTTTAGTCAGATGCGCCACTCTGTATTTTGGTTTGTCGTTATTAACTGATCACGTGTGAACCGAACTTATCGATTTTTGGCAAGATGAGAGGACGAATTAATTAAGCGCGATGTGAAAGGAGATTGCGACGTCAACGTGTATTACTTTCGAATTGGTTATCCCTTTGATATCGGTCTAAATTACAAGCTACATAGAGATTTTTCCATGCGACTATTAGTGCC
This sequence comes from Photinus pyralis, assembly GCF_008802855.1. Taxonomy (NCBI): domain Eukaryota; kingdom Metazoa; phylum Arthropoda; class Insecta; order Coleoptera; family Lampyridae; genus Photinus; species Photinus pyralis. Next base: position 8,013,791 of record NW_022170511.1, read on the forward strand.
AAAAAATTCAAAAAATCGATTTCATGAAGCTGCATATGCGCAAACTACTAAAAACCCCTTTAAAATAAAGTTTTGTTCGCTCCACTATTAGCACACCGCCGCCGATTGAGATTAACTGCGAGTGGAATGGGAGATGTGCTTTTTAAGTTTACTTCCTGTTAAAGTCTCGCTGTTCTATGCAGACCTTTAAGCGCACTTTGCGAGTTTAACGAGATGGCCGTAAAGTGGAGTAACAAAGAAAATGTATCCGAACCGAAGCAGAGAGAATGTAATAACAAATCTCTTCTTAATAATAAACTTATCGCACTGGAATAACGAACAGCGTTCTATCGTACTAATTTAATTTTATTGACCGTTGTAATATCAAGTTAATGTAAAAAGAAATCAATTTACAGAGTGTTTCGTTTAATATCCGCAGCGGAAGGTTAAGGTTTATGACGTAACTCTGGATTCTGTGTTTCAATTTAAATTTTTTTTTATATATCCCTATGCAAAACGAAGAATTACGTTTACGTTCCTATATAAGTGGAGCTGGTACACGTCAAATCGTTTTCAAGTAACGCAATAGCTAGGCATTGGCTAAAAGGGATGAAGATAGATAGTCGAAGAAAGGGGCGCGTCAACACAATTATTCAAAGTGTCAGCCAATTCCGTCGAAACGAACTTCTTCATACTCGATCTCGGTGGAGAGCATATCTCGACGAAAGACGATGATTTAAAGTTTAATTGCTCCTTCATTTATCTCAAACTTGCAGGCAACTGACAAAATCCCATAAATCTACACATCGCATGCACACGAACATTAATAAGGCCAAAAAGAATTTCACCCTTCCACTATTCGAGTTCCACTAACCTCCAAAAATAGCCTGCACACACACACACAATATGGGCGAGGTATAAAAATATAACAAATGTTAAAACGAAAAAGTACCCGCTATAAAATTTAAGAGAAATGATTGGAACCTCCGAAACACGATAAACCTTTTTACTGTCGCGGTCTAGTTGACAACCTTAATTACATAACGGTTGAAATTTACAACGCACTTCTTTCTAATTTCACACAAGCTTGAAATGGGTATTGCAGTCATTTCGATTTAGTAAACGGTTACCACTGAAACAGTTCAACTGAGAGCTCGCGTACCATCTTGCACAGAGTCACATTATGTTATTGTCACTTTCGTGTTCAACAGTTACAAAATTATAGTAAAAATATGTGGCACAATAAGTAACACAGGCTTTATTTCGCCATAACACTTTAACGATTAGATATAACCCCCGATTACTATACAACCCACAATTTCAGAACGACCTTTCAACGAAATTGCCAGATTTCAGTATTGAAAGAAACCCTCCAATTTACAGGCAGTTGCGTGCCAGCAGAAATAGAGTATAAGAGTACCTACAATTTTTTTGAAAAGGTGCATCTTTTGGACATGCAGTTCCATTGGAGAAGTATTCGTATAATAAATGTTATGCTTCAGTGTTTTTTAGCTCTATCTGAATAATCTGCAGATAATGGTCATGATAGCAAAAATGCTTTGATAACGTCATTTTCTTGGGATGTTTAATCTTATCGCCAGTGCTTTTTCAGCCCTTTAGTAAATGTGGGTCCTGAATGTCTGTCTTCATTGAGACTGGCAAAACTATCTGCAGATGTTTCTTGTAATAGAACAATGTAACCTGCTATAAAAGTTTTTAAATACTGCTGTCTCTAAAGAATTAAATCACAAAGTAAAGGCAGTTTTAAATATGAACGATTAGAATGCAATTACCTATACAACAATTGCCGACCTTCAAATTACGATGCAGGATTAATTATAAATGAGAGACACATTTTTACAACGGAGATTTCGTATTGTAAATCTGGGGCTATAACTTAATATAATAGTATGTAGCTATCAACCTATTCACTTTTACATGGTGAACATTGTGCTCGATTTGTACTGATTTTTGCACCAAACCTCACGTTTTGTGCGTCAATATTAAGGGGATACAGAAAGTTTAATTTGGGGTTACAACTTAGTGTTGAGAATGAAGGATTCAGATTGCGACCAAAGTTGACATCTGAACTATGCTTATTGTGTGCCAACCACATGTGCACCAAAATTAACTAAAAAATTTTTTTCCCATTCGAACAGCTACGAAAAATTTGTCATTGTGCTAAGCAGATCAATTTGTTCTGTTATCGAGTGTGTGTCCCAAAGAAAAGTGAAATACAGAAGCCATCGGCAGTTGTTTGTGAGCTAAGTGCGCCCGTTATCGCAAACGATTGTTTTAAGTAACTTTATTTGTGATCGATCGCCTGTGTGCGCGGTATCTTTGTAAAAAACAGGCTGCGTAGCATCTCTTTCTTTTAAGGATTTTATTATGTTTGTTTCATGCGTTTCGGAATAAATTATTATCATTGTCGATCAACTAATTGTGTGTTTATTCGAACTCATTGTGCGACCCAGTTAGAGTACTCATGTCAGATTTGCCTATTCGTGCCCAAGATTTATTCCTGGTGTTAATCAAAATTTTTACTAATTAATTCTTTGGAATTGAACGAAACTTTGTACTCATACACGAAAACCTACACATTTCCAGTGTTAAAACGTTGTGTTCCAGCTAAAAGTTCACGAATACATATAACCAAATTACATAATGCAAATTCGTCATTCGTCATTAATTACTTTGTACTACTGTTGACTATTTGAATAAGGTGTTATTTTAAAATTTTAAAAAATTAGGCGTGGCTTTGCTATGGCGTGTAGAAACATAATCTATTTATGACCGTTTGCACCGACAAATTTAAGCGAAGCTTACCTTAAAATCCATGACAACTATTATTTCGACAATGTTTGCCGTGTATTTTAAGCTAAACCCAACTTATATACATTTGTCGGTGCAAACGTTCATTCAAGGTACAAAATGGCCAGTCTATATACAGGGTAAAAAATTACCCCTTGCTAGCGGCCTGCATGGAAATAGGTCAACATGGGAGTTATTTGAAGTATGTTGAGTTAAAGTAGACTTCTTTCTTTGTTCCAGGAATCAATTTTAAGCTGAGACGGGCGAATTCGCCAATCGCAAAGTGTAGGACTGACACTGAAATTCGGCAGACAATATACGGTGGTTGCGAATTAATGAAGGATGTTCAGAAGATTACCTGAAGAATCAGAAACGCCAGCGCGGCAAGTACATCGACAGATATTTTCCAAGTATGAATACCGTTCGTCCGTCCGACCGGCAGTCACGCGTCATCGGATGAGTCTTTTAACAGGTGAACCAAATGAAGAATTTTGTTGAAGAAAATTCTCGGTCTACGCAGTCGCGTTTTAAGAAATGAGCTTGATTACGCGAATAAACATTGAGCTTTTGTATGCGCAATCTAACAGGAAGAAAAATGTATGCAGAAAGGTTTATAGTAGTACACGCACGCTTTAGCCAATTGCGCAGAATGGAAAGTACTTCTCTTCAAGGAACAAATCTTGATTACCAAGGTTATCCAGTCAAAACCAGTTCAAGACAAATGGTATCTCTTCGTCGAAATGGAATGGACATCTTTACAAATTAGGCATGGCTTAGTGCTTTCACTCATTTAAATGCGCCGAAGCAACGTGGGGTTTGAACGCATCCTAAATAAGCCTTCCGTGACTTCGTGCCAATTTGCTGTTACCGTAATTTCTGAATAGTTGTTACGACCTACTCCTATCGTCTTCGTGGCGATTTGCTGTTATCATAATTTCTGGATCATTGTTACCTCCACTGTAAATTCCTCAAAAATGGTGATTTCCTCCTCTGGTGTATTCATTCATTGGCCTACCTTTAAGGAGCTGGATCAGTAAAACTTGCCGAAACGTGTAAATACCTGGCAACCAAAAAAGATTGAGCAACTTCCCTACAAACAAAACATAGATACAGTGATCTTCTTTTCAATCCATGGTGAATAATACCATTCAATCAATTTTAGATAGAATTTCCAAAGAAATTCTAAATTTTGGAAATTCTAAATCAAATCAGTCACATCTCGAGTAATGTGTAGCGGTGGAAATACAAAATAATGTCATCGGGTGCGTCTTTGATTTATGTTTGAGAGCAGCGGCCGGTATACAACAATTGTTTCTCTTATCTCCAGAATTCCCATTTCAAATTTCAAAAATTTCAAATGCGCTTTTTTAGTCATAAAAGAGGGCAACTTTGCTCCATTTAAGCTTATTATTATTACATCTTTTGTATAATGTGAATTGTACATAAATCTTTAATTAAAAAGGTTCTTTTTCTTTCGGCCTTGCGTGGTGTTGAAATGAAGGTTTGTAGGGTGAGTAGGCTCAAAAAACCAGACTTCGTTTAGTTTATTTTTAATTGGTAATCCAAACATTTCGGACGCAGTTTGCTGTCCTTCCTCAGTGGGACCACTGGTAAAAGGTTAACGGTTAGCAAAATAAAATTAGATAAACAGACAAGCTTACAAT
>NW_022170511.1:8018344-8032207 GCF_008802855.1 Photinus pyralis
ACGGTACCCACTTCCGACGTCCCGTTCACTCGCAATTCACTTCTATTAGCGACACGAGAAAGAGAGACAGCGATTCGAGATTTACGAAACGTTAAACCGCGTGAGTTCGCAACGGAAGGTAAAAGGCGCCCGAAGTTGACTACTTCTCGAAGACGCGCGCGCGCGCCTCGCAAAAGGTCGTTAATTTCGCCCCTATGACAAAAAAACAAAATTCCGCCACGCAGGAGTTGTGCGCGTTTACATCTTTCCGACGACACCAATTTCAAAAGAATCGGACCAAAACTGTAGTAGAAGATAGGAAAAAACTGAAAAACCTTCACGTTAGTATACTACGCTCGAGGATGACGCCCAGATGTCGCCAACCCCACATCATGTAGCCATGTCCCTAAGGTTGACAAATTTCACGGCCCTGTAGATACACGTACACCCGTTGCCTTTCTGCAAGAGTTCTTCTACGCGCCCACATTTGCTGCCAGCCAGCCAACCAGCCAGCCAGCCAAAGTGAGATTAAAAGCTACTTTTTACAAATAAATTTGCAAAAATGCGCTAAAAATTGTTTAGACTCGTAAAAGTTATGGTAGACTTTTAATATTCATTCAAATCAGCCTGCGTTGATTTTTGTTACAAACATGAGTTCAAAAGTATTGGATGCCGATGAAAAAAATCAAAGTAGGCTCATTTGTATGACAGTTGAAAGTCTTCCTTAACTTTTAATTCTAAGCTAAGTAACTACAGTTTTGTTATGTCCGCTAAAATAGAGACAGTAAGACTAATTTTTAGAATCCGGCAAAAAATACCCTGTATATTAATTGATTTGACTAATTTTTTTCAATATAGGTGTTAGTTTGATACTAAGCAGGAGTGATCGTCAGAACTTGAAGAATCCAGCTCTGAAAAAATGTGTCATATACACCTTATATGCACTCAATCCGTGGACATACTGTATATCCCAAATACCAATTATAAATATTTGAATTATAGAAGACAAGCGTTCAACAATGTTTTAATATTTGCTTCCCAGCATTAATGTAATTTATTAGAATTACTAATAGTAAATGTCGTAATTAATATTGAATCTATACGTATCACAAAGTGTGGACATCAATTACTAATCTTTCTTTTTTTTCAGGTTAGTGTTCCATCTCTGTCGTAGCAGACCGCGGTAAGGGAAAGGAAGTGAAGAGCGCGTTGGAAATTTTTTGAAAAATAAAGCTTCAAAGGTATTGCCAATACGACTCCGCAAAACATGTACATAGATGCTTATCATTTCTAAACGGTTTAGGACAGACAAGTCATGGAGTTTTTGGTGGGAAATTTAGTCCTCTAGAAATTTCTTTACGTCTCTTTACGATTTCCTGGCGTTTTCATTCGCGCGTTTTCCGTAATACAGTACAGTACAGTCAATCTGGCACGAAAAAGTGTCGTTTTTGGAAAAAAATACCGTAGAACTTTCCGAGGAACTTTCTCAAAATTGCCCCACGGTATACCATCCCGGATTTTTGGAGTTGAGCTTTTCTAAGAACGATTTATGCAAAAAAAAGTTATAAGGTATTTTTTCCACAAATTTGTGCCAGATTAACTGTACTAGTATCTGCCAAAATAAATAAACTGCAATTTACTATAAAATGAATATACAAATTATTCTAACTAACAAGTCGCGGAACTAACTGACCCGGGGGTCACCAAGCGTAATACCAATAGACATTTTTTTTCATGAAAAATACCATGGTATAAAAATACTATAAACTACAGTAAATGTTATCTTAAGTAACAATTCAATCAGTAAATAAACAATCGAAGGCCGGTTACAATTTAGGCTCTAATGTAAGAGAAGAGAAATTGGATAAATTGTTTATTCTCTTATCACTGAAATACTATTTGTTCTGATCTTACTACACACTAAAGAAATTAAGTAAGGCCAGTTTGAGCTTAGACATTTATTCATGCATGACAACAATTTGAATAAGATAAACGTTTGCGTTCATCAATTAACGTAATTTTCAGTTTTATTTTGTTAAACTGGATAATACGACATGACATTTGCTTTCAGGAAATAATACATTATTGGTATCTATTAATCAATTTACTATTTATTTTCTAATGCGTTACAATTTTGATGCTGACGGAATGGGGACAGTTGCAGAACAGTGTCACAAGTGGATTGGAATCCAGAGTCATTCTTTAGGCTACTGTTTAAACTGCCCCTTCAATTTTCGATTTTCCACGTACGTCATTGCACTTTCCAGAGAATGTATATACCCATTTCATTGTAACACTTAAGATGAAGTGTGCCGAAGAATGCGACGTTGGGGTTCAACATGTTGTGACTTCTGCGTATAAAAATGAAGCTTGACTTTAAATATAGGACATGGATCAGGTTTATACCTACTTTATAACTGAATGAATTCATTACAAACCAAATAGGGAAAAACATTTTTGTTCCACTTCGTGTTGTTGACCTACACCATCCCATTCACTTTGTGTATAAAAGTTGACATGCCTCCACACGCTATCCTCTTGAATAATATTCATAATCGCGTAATGTACCCAAAACTTGCTTACAAATAAATTACCTAATTATAGCAATATTAGAATAATTTTCGTGAAAATTGTTATCGACCAGTTCGTTGAGTCACGTATTTCCAAACAGTAGCAGTAAATGTATATTATACTATATTTGTATTAAAAGCAGCTATTTAAATAAAATTTAAAAAAAACGATCTCAAATTGAGGATCTCTGGGCTAAGCGATTGCTTGCTCATCCGCCCTTACAGTTTTTTAATGGGAGATCAATAAATTGATTTATTTGTTTGTTCGATCTATCGAAATGGGCACATAGGCAATTACGTACGTCGCGATGATTAATTTCAAATACGTATGTGTAAAAATATCATATTTTGCAACGTTGTTATGAAAGTAAACTTGTGCTCACTTGTCTAATCGAAAGTACGTGATAAAATGCCCTATTTTTTAAAAATAAAGTACTATTAATATGTACCTGTCTAGACCGCAATTGTATCCATGAAATTCCATTGAATTTTGCTCATCTCAGAGCTGCAGATGTGGGCGAAAACAGAATCCAAAAATTCCAATCTGTTCATTGAACACAACGCAAGGTATCTTTGTAAACGTATTCGGAAAAGATACAGTTTCTCAAAACTTAAAGCAACGGATTTCCTTTTTTTATGCTGGCGGTATTTGGACATTATACAGTATTGATACATTCGGGGTATATTATTGCAGAATTGATTTAAATGACAAGATAAACAAACTGAACTGAATTATTTTTTGTGTGTGCCGGTTGCGATGAGGCCAATGGACAATGGACATGGCACTCAAATACCTGTCACCACAGACAAAATACTTTAATCTGTGCTGTCACCTTGAATTTGAAATTACTTTTTTCTTAGTATATCACCTCAGATTAGATCAAATTGCATTAATCTTTGGGCAAATTGTTTTATCTATTGTTCATTGTCTGTTTTTGAAAATCGATACTAACCTTGGCAACGAAATGGTTTCCAGGGTATGGGAATAGTTTGTTTACTTTGTTTATTGTTTTAGAATTTAGATCTTTGTTCTTAACTTAAATGTCACCTACAGGTCCACTGTTAGCAAAAAAACAGCCATTATGTGCGGTTTTTTGTAAACTGCTTCGTTTCCACATGGAGCATTAGCGATGTAGGTTTTTATTGGCCTACATTAGGAAGGAAGTCCGATCTTATTTGAAAGTAAGAAGTTTACAAATGCGTCTAAAGCTCATCAGGTTTCATTAGTTCTGCAGTATTTATCGCGGGAACCACCTCAGGAACCAAGAAACCTTGTCGCGCCATGAATAAATTGATTTTAAATTTTTAGCGTTGTTGAGTAAAAGCTGAAACATGTCGATGATTATTATTAATTTGACAATTTATACTTAGTATGAAAATATTATTCACCTTTACAACCCTGTGTAGCCGCAAGCAGTCTACAGTTCTTATAGACCGGGAGGCAGCGTACATAGTAACTAAACCATAAGCGACAAAAAATTCGACAATACAGGCTGAAAGTACGTTGAAAACTAATAATAAAATCACTCGTCTGCCCGTCGTAAGTGGCAGCATTAACTTGGGGCGGCGCTGAATAGGTGACTTCTTTAGGTGATCAACTAAATTACCAAACTATAAGAGTCACGGAAGAGATTTGTATCAAAAAATCCCATTTTTTCCATAGTTTTCAAATATGCTATGGCAGACGATTTCAAGTGCAGCGTTGGTAGCGAAAGACGCCCTCCAATGTAGGGAAAAACACCCCTGAACTAAACCATGAGGACCGTATAAAAATTATACATAAAAAATTCCTCTTTTTGTCACTGCTTTAAAATATATCCTGGCAGACGATATTAAGTGTAGCTTTAATAGTGGCAGACGTCTTAGAAGTTAAAAAATTTAGGTATAGTAAATCCCAGCGAGTCCGAGCGTGTGAGAGATAGGCGCGCGAGAGCATAACCAACAGTGATAGTGATAGGATACTGACTACTGAGATCTTTCAAACCATTTGATTCTAAACTTCTGATTCACATAGTTCCATCCACTTCAATCAAACGGATTGTAGAAACTCAGACATTTTTCGTTGGCATTCGCCCAAATTGCGATGAACTAAACCATGAGGACCATACACAAGTCATACATCCGGTAAATGCGTGGGAACCCGGTAACGCGTTACCCTGCGCGTTACACACATCAACACCCAAATTCACGAACATCTCTCGAAGATTTATGAATTTCAGCGTGTTATTGGAAAAGAGACCTACTTCCATTTATACCTTGATGGTAGCCTCAATTTTACATTTCCCAAAGCAATAACAGCAATATCCATATCGGAAGCGCTAATAATGACTTTGCGACTTGTTGGTAGTTTACCAAGATGGTAAATTATTCGAGAATCTGCATCTTAGTGGCTGCAGCACAATTCATTTTTTACCACATCATCTTCCCTTGTCACAAATTTATAGCACTTATTTTCATATGTGGCAAACACAACTTTCCTTCCAAGTAAAGCGCAACAGGTCTTTTTTGCCTATGAACGGTATAAGTAATCTATAAGAGAGGCTTTGCGCTATCATTGCGAAGTGGTTTTATGAAATTTGCAGGCTGCTTCTGAGTGGAAACAGAAATTGAGTAGGATTGTAATCTTTCCTTATTTTGATCCCAACGATCATGTTCTGCGTCTTTCATGGAAGGGGTAACTATCTGTCAAAAGTAAGATGTACTTCTCTCGCTGACACAGCACAAATCTTGCCGAGGATGTGTTCAGAAAATCGCTCAAAGGTTTACCGGAGATCTTTTAAAAGATGCAAAAAAATAATCCATCGATTAAAACAACATCTACAACTGGCGATGGACTAGGAGCACTTGAAGAAATCATACTTCCGAAAATGTTTCAGCAAAACAAACTTGTCGATTTTAATCATCGATCCATCAATGTTGCATAGAGACAACGGAACTGGAGTCAGAGGATAGTTTAGAACGAGCTGAAGATCTCAGTCTGAGAAGAATTCAAGAAATACCGACAATCTTATCGCGAAATAAACAATTTATTATTTTCCCTAATTTAATTCGTTTGGTAACTCCAAGCGGTGCGTAAATCTATAGCTATCTCTGTTCGTTGTGCTCTCGCGCGCTTATCTCTCACACGCTCGCACTCGCTGGGATTTACTATACCTAAATTTTTTAACTTCTAAGACGTCTGCCACTATTAAAGCTACACTTAATATCGTCTGCCAGGATATATTTTAAAGTAGTGACAAAAAGAGGAATTTTTTATGTATAATTTTTATACGGTCCTCATGGTTTAGTTCAGGGGTGTTTTTCCCTACATTGGAGGGCGTCTTTCGCTACCAACGCTGCACTTGAAATCGTCTGCCATAGCATATTTGAAAACTATGGAAAAAATGGGATTTCTTGATACAAATCTTTTCCGTGGCCCCTATAGTTTGGTAATTTAGTTAATCACTTAAAGAAGTCACCTATTCAGCGCCGCCCCAAGTTAATGCTGCCACTTATGACTGGCAGACGAGTGATTTTATTATTAGTTTTCAACGTACTTTCAGCCTGTATTGTCGAATTTTTTGTCGCTTATGGTTTAGTTACTATGTACGCTGCCTCCCGGTCTATTAGAGCATTTTTGGAAAAAAAATACGCTATTATATTCGTTATGGTTGGCTGGCTGTCCGACTGAGATCTCAGCAATTACAATAGCTAGAGACTTCAAATTATCACTAAAAGCTTTCTGATCTAGTGTAGACGTGCAGGCTCTAGTCTATTTTGAGTTAGATTACGTGAGATCGATAATTTTAAACTTTGCTAATGAAATACTGATCTACATTACCAAAAATGCACTTTCATCATGCATATGCTGATTTACAACTTGTTTGGAATTTGGTTGTATCATATCTGAGAAAGTTAATTTTGATACTGTTTCCATCACGACACAAACCTCTACGTACAATGAATCAAAGGATGTTATTTATTGTTTAGTATGTTTTTAATTTATTTAACAATTACACATATTCAAAATGAACAATACTATTAATTTGAATGCGTTGTATATCGCAATAGAGAAGGCCGAATGTCGCATCTTGCATGGAACGCCTTTTTTATGTCGACGATCTGCTACCCCTTAAGGAGGAAAGAAATGCTGTTTTTCGCATTTTACAAGGATGTCATTTTTAACAACCACCGACGCTTTTTCATGGATCGCATTTTCCTGGATTGACTTTTTCATATCGTCTGCCAAGTAAGAATTTCGCTTGTCGCAACTTTCATAAATCGCATTCCTTGCAACACGCGCCTATTTTTTGCATGGACTGCCTTTTTCGCAATGAGTACGGCCGCATCTTCCATGCTCGATTTGTTTGGAACAGCTGCTCGTCACATCTTCCCGACCATCTTCCATTATGATTTTTTCAAACGTCCGCCGCCTTTTGCTCATTGACCGCCGCGTGTTTCATGGACTGCATTTTTCGCATCAACCGCTCTGCTGATTTTCTATGGTTCTTATTTTTTGGTCGAATACTTTTTAAATCGTAATGAGGAATGACTGATTATCGCATCTTTTATGGAATGCACAAAAATTTTGAATAATGATATGTAAGTAGCACATATGAATACTATTTTTTCAATCCAAATAACGTGTTTGCGCTATTAGATCCATTCTATCCTACTGACTGGCTACTTTGCTGTTATATAATATTATTAATTATGATATTTATTTATTTATTGAAATAAACAGGCCTGGGCCTAGTTACATATTTCCCTAACACATAAATGGAACGAAAACGTGTTTTGTCTGGATTCGCGTGAGGGTGGGATATGCATGTTAAGTTCAACAATAAACTTTTCAAATTTTTTAACGCCATACATACTAGCTAGAATAAATAAATGGCAGATATCGACATGTGGGTATCAAAAGAACTGAAATTTCACGTAGAATCCAAAAATCCAATAAAAAATAGGAGTTGCTATTTAAAATAACGATGTTACTATCTACTTCCGGTGTTTCCGGAAGTGCGGCTATTTTGAAAATATTTTACATCGATATTCGGCCATCAGAACAAATTTTCAAAAACCTACCATTTTACTTTCCCAGAAACGTTCAACTAAAGCTCCCAAAAAAAACACCCTGTGTAACGATCGAGATAACGATGTACGGTACAAAAAAACAAAAGTTGTTTTCAACAGTATGGTGCACCCGCGCATCAGGCAAATGTCCTGAAAAATGGAAATTGTGTCCGATATGTATTCTTGCACGACAGAAAGTTCAATTCAGAATTTTGCAGATTCTGTGAATTGCAGTCTGTTGCGATTTATGGTAATATCAATATTCATACCCAAGTCTTACATGACGCGGGGCGAAGACTATCATTCGACATTTTAGCGGATTGATCTCTAAACAGTGGTTCCTGAAAAAATTAAATGTTATCCAGATCAAAGTTTGATTTATAACACACGAGTGCGAAATCAATACTCATCAATTCGGCGTCGATGTCGGAACTAACTAAGAAACGATTCGATTTGCTTATACAGCAAACGTTATAGAGTTATGTTTGCCACATTTTTTGCTGTAATTATTGTAAAAGATTTTCGTTCTTTAATTTTTAGCTTCCTAGCATGTGCTAGGTAGCTATTGCGATAGCCGTTTTTTGAACATTTCAAAATATCATCAAATATCGACGATTTAGACCATTTTAAGCAACTTTTAAAGAATAAAATTTTTTTCCGTCTGTATGTACGTACGTACGTACGTTTGTTGGCAATTTTCTGAGAAAACGGCTCGACGGATTTTGTTGAAATTTTGTATATATGTTTTAGGCATACCGAACAGAAAAATAACGGGCCGGATTTTTGAAAAAAAATTTTGGAGCGCCGTAACGGCATCGAACTTTTTTTTTCAAATAGCAACCTAAAATTTTTATTCTATTATTTGGAAGACCTTATTTTCCTGTGTACAACCTACAAAAAATTGGGCCGGGTTATATTATCAAAAAACGGAGAAAAAAATTGTCAAAGTCAAAAAATTGTGTTGCATATGTGCAAAACGCAACGATCTTGTTTCTGAAGCAATTTAAACGAAATTTCTATGGTAAGTCCCTTTAATAAAAGCAAACAAAATTCATGCGCAAAAATCGTGTTGCGCATGCGCAGAAATGCAATTTTCTTATTTATGGAACAATTAAAACGAAATTTGGATGGTAGGTCCTCCTAATAAAAGAAAACTCAGCTAGGAAGCTATTCTGTCAAGAATTTGACACCTGGTTTATCAAGTGTCTAGCTAAACGAGATATAAGCGTTCCACAAAAAGTAGGTTGATATCAAGATTACAAATAAGTAAATGAGCGAGAATTTTTATATTCCCAAAGCAATTAATTGCAAAAAAGCGACCAATTTAGCGCTGTTTACTTTTTATGTACGATAGCTAGTTTTTTGTTTTCAAAAAATAATGAACGAACATTTTGAAAAACAGTTTAAATCGAAAAAATGGCAAATTTACAATTACTACTTTTTGGATATTTATGGTATTTTCTTCCGGCCGTGTTGAGAGTCATACAGCAAAAATCTCTCGAAAAATCTAATACGAGATTGTTTTACCTAGCTACGATAATGACGGTACACACACATTGGCTGTACGGTTGCACAACATTGGGCAGTTTTTGTAGGTTTTTTTTGTTTCAAAAAATGTATGTACTCAATCCCGCGATTACAAATTCCCTCACTAATGAAGGAAATTGTGTAAAAGGATGACTACTACTACTACTGTACGAACGGCCCATATTATTTTGAAGTAAAATATTGCACGCCAAAGTTTTGATGGGCTCGAGAGGGCGACCCAAGAACATGAAGACCGTTTGAGGCAATAACCGGGGAAGCCAGAGGACTTTTAAAGATTTACTGTTTGTGCGACGAATGAAAATCCCAAAAGAAGCTGGGTGTCTGAAATTCAGGATTATACACGAAGATTTGGGCAATGAAAAAGTGCCTGATCGAGGGATTCGCAGATTCCTTACGTGATAGCCGAAATTGACGAGGAAAGGAACTTGATATTTGCATTTGGAGGCTTTGGCGAACGATGGCAATTATTTTTCGCGAATTGTCACAGACAAGCGGTTATTTCCAATAGAATTTCTTCAAATAATTTTAATTTGTAACCGGATTTGCCCTAACAACAGAACCATAATGAAAACACCTTTCTTATTTTCTGTGATTTGATAGATTCGGACAATTACTGAATCGCAGGTGCTATTCGAAAATCTATAATGAAGATGGCTAAAACAGTTAAGAGTAGGTAATGCGATTTTATAGTTAAAAGGTTAGCATTAATTTGTAGTATTCGGTTTCAAATGCAATAATACAAGTCCGTTTAATAATCATCAAACGCATTGTACAGACACCCTCACCCTAACATACATTTCAACCACTTAGGGAGCGTAGGAGGGTTGCTTCCATCTAGCCAGAGGTTTCATTTGTTCACTGCTACAACGATATTTTCAATAAAGCAATTTAATGTCGCAGTTGTAAATTTTATATTAACAAAAGAGAACGAGGACGCACCTATTAGTTAATTTGATACTATTCCAACGGTCACAACGGGAGTGTTTGCAATTGATGGACAAGGTTTTATGGCTGTATTTAAACTAATCGCGTTAGGTAATTAATTGGGAAGCTTGAATTATTAATTTACAAAAAATCGGCACAAGCGCTTTGTATCAAATTAAATTGGTCGCAGAGAATTTATGTCGTAGGTTGATGTGTTTAGAAATTTCTTCCGTTGCTGTAAATAGAAAAACCTAGAAAATAATCTTGTTCTTCTTATAACAAATCGCAGGTCAATGGTGTCGGGGGATTCGAATTGGAAAAATCTCGCGTCAGCTGTGCATTGTTAATAGATGTGCTGGTTTCATTCTTGTGCATTTTCTGAAACTATAAAATCGTGCAGTTCTCTCTAAGGAATATAGATGAAATTGGTACAGATAAATCTTAAATAAAAACGAAACCAAGGCTAAAAGGAGTGGTACGTAGTACTGTAGGAAAGGAATGCATTCTAAATTTAGGTTCGGTTTGGTACATTTGAAAATATTTATGGAAATGTAAAGTGTATTTTCGGATTAAGCTTTTTGTTCAAAACCTACTTTCGACATCATTCAGGCTGTAATAGATAATTTAACATTTGGTATACATCTGTAGCTGGGTTGTATGCAAATAAATAGTAATTTTAATGCATCTTCGTTTACTTAACTTCCAAATGGCTTTACCATGTATCGCATCCAAATAAGCCGTCAATAAAGGAATCGAAGCGGTGTTTACGTAATTTATTTGTTTTCGTAGGTGACTGTATTTCTACTTTTATCTGTTAGTCAATGAAATCTGTATGTTTAACAAGTGTTTTCACTCGCTTTTCCCCGATTACGGCAGTTTGGGGCGTGTTTATATGGCATGTAATGTTTTTTTATTCCTATCTGTTTCTAAGGCCAACTTCATTCTACGTTAATGTTGTTACCTACAAAATTACTGGCGGCAACAGTACTAGGTAAACGGGGAAATTATTCTTTTCGGAAAGAAAGCTATTGAGTATTGAGCCATTACCTATCATCACAATAAAAGCACAATATTTAATTAGTTCGTGCCATGAACTTCGTGCGCCAATTCTGGAATTATGATTTAATTCTACAATTAAATGGAAGTAGTAAGTTGTAATCAAATGTTTACTTATGCTTATGCTCTTATTAAAAGTTCTAACAGTTTTTGAGGAAAATGGCTACCTATCTTTCGGTTTGAAATAGTGATACCTCTCGGTGCGATCTACTGCTTTGACCTTTGCTAGTTAGTACCACCTTCACCGCTCCGTTGTTAATTATTCATCGCCAGCACCACCACGCACTGCGCATTTCTAGTTGCTTCGATGGATGGGGTCTACTAACCAAATAATTTGTTTGAATTCATTTTTAATCAAAACTTCCACTACTCACTGGTGGTATTCTGTCATGATGGAAGACTGTGCAGACTATCATCAAAATCCAAAAAATCCCGTAACCACCACGGCTGACTTGGCAATAGCCCATTCGATCCACCCAATTTTAAAGTACATTTTCGATTGTTTCGGGCCTTATCTCAGCAATAGCAGCTTGAATCTCAGTTTTGAGGTCTTGAAATTGTTTCTGGATTGTTGGCGTAACATTTATCTTTCACCGCTCCCCAAAGATAATAGTCCAATGGCGTCGTATCGCAGCTTTTTTTTGCCAATTTTTTTCCAATTTCGCACAGTTTGAGTAGAAGACTCGCCACTTTTGAAATAAGTTTTTAATATTAACTTAACTTTCTTCAAGCTTATAGCGTCCCATTTCGTAAATGTCCGAGTTTTTACTAAATAATTGTCACTTCCCGAATGACATTTGAAGTTTTGGAAGTCAAGTAATCGGTAGTTCAAAGTCCAAACATTAGATGGACCACTCGTTATTTGAAAAAGTTAAGAGTGGCAGATATACAGCTACTTTGAAAGCAACCAAATATTTTATTCATAACAGTTTGACTTTAGGAATCACAAAAGTACTTCAGAAGCTTTATTTTGGTGATCTTTGACCCCAAAATTCAATAGTCTAACTTGTATAAAGAGGAAGGATCGTAAAATCTGTCAACGAATTTTTATTTTTCTTTTTTTAAAAGCGCCCTCTTTAGATATCTTGGAAGAATGATCTAGCTTTAACTGGTTGGGCTTCTTTCTCTTTTAGTTTTAGTGTAGAATGTGCTAAACGACCCACTTTTCAGCGAAGGATCACGACAAGGAAAAGCCAAAGAGCCTTGGCCACACCTAGCAATATCAACTAAGTTTTTCGAAACTGGATTAAATATATAAATTTTCAAAAACAATTATTTAATTTTAACTTTGAAAACTAGTGACGCCATCTACCGAACAAGGAAGCAAACAGCTCTAGAAGAGTGCAAGTGTACATTTTTTTAATAAGGAAAATTTAAATAAAAATGAAGGGAAAACTTGTTATAACTTATAATACACGAAAAGACTAAAAAAAAGTTTTGCCCACTAATCATCAGGTCATCAAACGTTACACATTTGAAAGGGTCTTTACAAAAGTTTTTTAAAGTGTTTCATAAAATTGGAAAAGAGATAAGCAAATATACAGGGTGTCCCTAAAAGGTCTGTACAACGCGCTACCATGGGTTCTTGGTATCAAAATAGGACGATTTAACCCAACTTACCTCTATCCAAAAGTGCTTCGGTAAGGCGCTATCTACCGCCAAAGATTTAAAAAAAAAAATCGTTATTTTTATTTTATCGGAAAATGGTTTTGCCGATTAAAATGAAATTCGGGATGTGAATGTCTAATGTAAAAAGGGTCTTTGTGATATCATCGTTTTGATTGTAGTTGCTATGTAGGTGGTAAAATATTGACCATCCACATCTGAAGAGGTCTAAAACTTTTTAACTACTATTTTGACAGTTCTGAATTTTTAGACACTGATAGACAGTTTACTTGCAAGCATTTTTTGTCTCTTGATGAATATCGCTATCTGTGATGGTTTACGAAAAAAAAAAAATTAGGCATGATGAATGGCATGCACCATACATGCGATTGTTGCTCAAAAACCATAAGTGCAAGCAAGAAGTAGGCTATGACGATTTGGAAACCTGTGAGTATACTGCCTAACGCATTGGCGACCATTTCCACGACAGTATCCAAACACTAATAGCATATCAATTAACTCTGCGTTACTGTATTGAAAGGCCATATTACAATTTTAACAATGAAATGTTAAGTCTTCAAGCAAAACGTAAATTGTTCAAGTTTAAGAAACAACAAACAAACGTTACGCCACTCTAAGGTTTCACAGCCATCTTCTGATTTTTTGAGGAACAACCGCATGTATGGTGCATGCCATTCATCATGCCTAAATTTTTTTTTTTTCGTAAACCATCATAGATAGCGATATTCATCAAGAGACAAAAAATGCTTGCAAGTAAACTGTCTATCAGTGTCTAAAAATTCAGAACCGTCAAAATAGTAGTTAAAAAGTTTTAGACCTCTTCAGATGTGGATGGTCAGTATTTTACCACCTACATAGCAACTACAATCAAAACGATGATATCACAAAGACCCTTTTTACATTAGACATTCACATCCAGAATTTCATTTTAATCGACAAAACCATTTTCCGATAAAATAAAAATAACGATTTTTTTTAAATCTTTGGCGGTAGATAGCGCCTTACCGAGGCACTTTTGGATAGAGGTAAGTTGGGTTAAATCGTCCTATTTTGATACCAAGAACCCCTGGTAGCGCGTTGTACAGACCTTTTAGGGACACCCTGTATA
>NW_022170511.1:8032307-8359742 GCF_008802855.1 Photinus pyralis
TTCACCCGCAATTCGCGATTGAAGATTTGACTCCACCATCAGGAAAATCGTGTCGGGGGCTACCACATTTTCTTTGACGGTACCCCCTTCCGACGTCCCGTTCACCCGCAATCCTTCCGACGTCCCGTTCACCAGCAATTCGCGTTTGAAGATTTGACTCCACCATCAGGAAGATCGTGTCGGGGGCTACCACATTCCCGTTGACGGTACCCCTTCCGACGTCCCGTTCACCCGCAATTCGCGTTTGAAGATTTGACTCCACCATCAGTTCGCGACCACATTCTCTTTTACGGTACCCACTTCCGACGTCCCGTTCACTCGCAATTCACTTCTATTGGCGACACGAGAAAGAGAGACAGCGATTCGAGATTCACGAAACGTTAAACCGCGTGAGTTCGCAACGGAAGGTAAAAGGCGCCTGACTACTTCTCGAAGACGCGCGCGCGCCTCGCAAAAGGTCGTTAATTTCGCCCCTATGACAAAAAACAAAATTCCGCCACGCAGGAGTTGTGCGCGTTTACATCTTTCCGACGACACCAATTTGAAAAGAATCGGACCAAAACTGTAATAGAAGATAGGAAAAAACTGAAAAACCTTCACGTTAGTATACTACGCTCGAGGATGACGCCCAGATGTCGCCAACCCCACATCATGTAGCCATGTCCCTAAGGTTGACAAATTTCACGTCCCTGTAGATACACGTACAGTGTACACCCGTTGCCTTTCTACAAGAGTTCTTCTACGCGCCCACATTTGCTGCCAGCCAGCCAGCCAGCCATCCAGCCAGCCAGCCAGCCAGCCAAAGTGAGATTAAAAGCTACTTTTTACAAATAAATTTGCAAAAATGCGCTAAAAAGGTAAAGAAAACGGAGTAGCTTGGGGTTCCAGGTATAACCAGTTGGTTCCACGAAATCTGTAACAAAATTACCTATTCGTGAGCAAAGAGCTTCCAAGTCTATAAAACTAGGTGACTGCAGTCATAGTGATACAGATAGTGATACAGATTACTACATCTGTATTTTAGTCCCTTAAAAAAGGCAAATGAACAACTCCCAAGTTCGATACGGACAGTTTCAATTATATTAGTAATATTGGAAATTGATCCCACATTTAGAGAAATTGTGGTTTCTCAAGTAAACAATTTACTTATGTGTATTCAGAGTGTATTGCAGTAATTAATGATCGTAGAGTGTGTGAAACTTGATTATTTCTCCCAAAGCATGCAACCGTACGGTTTATCAAAATACACTATTTTTTCCAAATTTTATGTGACATTGAACATACTGGTATTTTTTGCGAAAAATTATAAAATTATTAGGGTATCTGCCTTAACGCATGGCTTAGATATTATTGTAACAGTTTCATTTTCACAAATACGTATAAATTATTATTTAGTTGACAGTCACTGTAATTTTTGTTTGAGATTCACTGTAACATCTAAATCGTATCCGTCATTTGGTGTGGCGAATTGGTCCTTTTACTCTGGCTATATTTGCGCAAGTGAGATCATTTATTTTGCTTTTCCGTTTCCAGCATCATTCTAGTTACGAAAAAGCTGGGTCGGCACGTTGAAGCAGAATGTAATGTCCATCCATGTTGGTCTAATTTCAAATTCATTACATATTGTTTCTTGCGGTTGATCATTTTGTTGTGTTGACATAATTTAGACGCGAGCTTAACCTTAATGTTATCATAATTACGTTGTATGTCCATCGTTGTCGTACTATTATTGTTTCATAAGTAAAGCTGGGTCAGGATGGGTCACCGGGTAACTGGGTCAAGCTGTCACCGGGTCAAACTGGGTCATCGGGTCAGTAGACTACTGGGTCACCGGATCACGCTATGCTTGACCCAGTCTAACTCTGTTCTGATTCTAAGCAATTTTAACTTTTACCGTGCGCACTTGCGTAGTTATAGTTTATCTTCAATTTTAACACAATTATCCTGCTCCTTTTGAATGTTTAAAAATGTATAGAATTTTAGATGGTAAATTGGAAGCCTTTTATTTTACGTATCTTGCCGATATTATTCGCAACAACGTGTCCGAATTAACGGAACATATTCTGAAACGGTTTCATTAGCAAGAGGAGTGCCTCAAGGGAGCATACTGGGTCCACTACTTTTTTTAATATATATAAATGACCTTCCATATGTAATTTCTACCAATACAAAGTGTCTACTCTACGCCGATGATGCTACTTTACTACTTGAGGATACTTTCACTTAAACACCTTGACTTACCCAACCCTGATTGTGTGAAATTTCTTGGAGTGTACTTGGATCCCAAATTATCGTTCGATTCTCACATCAACTATATTTCCGCCAAACTGAACACAAATATATTTGTGCTACGTAAACTGGCTAACAACGTATCACAGACAGTATTGTTAACTCCTACCATGCACTGTGTCATAGCCTACTGTCCTACGCCATACTGTCTTGGGGAAACTGCTCGCAAGCGAAGTATGTCTTCAAGCTACAGCGTCGTGCGGTCAGGATCGTCGCCAATGTGAGATATCGGGACTGCCGAAATACCTTCAAGACATTAAACATTCTAACATTACCGTGTGTGTATATTTTAGCAGGTTTATGCCATGCTAAGTCGAACGCGCATACTTTTATAACGCAACGTGATGTTCATAGTTATGATACAAGACAGAAAACTTTTTTACGTGTACCCTTCTGCAGGTTGACTAAATCCCAAAATGGTCCCCATATTACTATTTACAAACTGTTTAACTGTTTACCTGACAAAATCAAGCAAAGTGATTTTACATCATACAAAGACAAACTAAGAAAGTTCTTAATTGCAAATGCTTTTCACTCTGTTCAGGAATTTATTAATTACAGTAAGGATAACCTGTCATAATTATTAGTTATACATATTTCATATACAGATTCGATTTATGACGATTGTAAGTAGATGTACAATGCATGAAATATATTATTATTATTATTATTATTATTCAGTTGTTAAAATGTTACGATACAAATACAACTAAAAAACCTCACACGCAGTACCGTATTGCTTGATAACAACTGCAACTTTGCTTAAACATATATTTATTTTTATTTTACGTTTATTTTTGAGTGGGCGGGGTTTCAGCCAAGGCTGCTCTACCAACCCAACCCACTATACATTTACAAATATCCATGCCCGAATCCAGATTCGAACCAGGGACCCTTAGCACCACAGTCCAGCTTTAACTGAACTGCGTACACGGCACCGTATCAGTGGTACTTGTTCTGGGCCTGCATTTCGACGTTTTAGATAATACGTTCATATGAAATGTTTCATCGATCGACGTTCCATTAGATGATTTTACATATTTGGCAGTTTTAATAGCGATTTTTTTTCGTACAATCATATATTAATGAAACAAAATTACAGATTTTCTTAGTTTTAATGTGAGATTGATAATAACAATACTAATAATCAACAACGTTATACATTATCTTCTGCATAAGAGTACAATTAATATACTAACTTAGAAAATGTATACAGTAAAGCGTTATATAATATAAATCAGGGATCCGGACCCAATATCGGTTCCGGTCCGGTTTCGGTTTTAAAAAGAAATAACTGTTCGGTTCTGCGCATTTTTTTGGGTCCATAACGGTTATTTGTGGTTCTAGTCTTTTAGAAAGTATGGCATTCAAAAAATTCATTATAACAACGTGATTTGTTAATTAATAGGTGTGAAAAAGAAGTCATGAATACCAAAACGTGACGTATCGTCAGTGTAGTTAATTTATAACGACAAGGGGAATAAAGGAGGAAGAGGGAAATATGTATTTAAACTTAATTAATTATTAAAGACAGAAAAAAATACACCAAAAGTAAGAAAAATACGTATTGTTCTATATTTTTATTTTCTAAAACCTCGCCCCTCCTTTTATTATTTACATTTACAGTAGTTTCTAAATTAGCGCCACCGCCATGGCCACCCGTAATACCTTCAATTTCGACACCTTATTAATAGTATATTAAGGAACAAGGGATTAAAAAGAGTTTTTGTTCCTGAAAGAATGGTTTAATATTCTTGAGGGAACAAAAACTAGTTTAAGCCAGTGTTACTTATACTTTTTTTTCCAATACCGACCCATCTGAATCCGTTTAAAAATTAATATGCTATAAAAACTATGAAAAAGTAAGGTAGGCTTTTTAGGATGTCATAGGCTCGCTTGTTTGTGACTGTCAACAAAAATTAAGAATTTTTTATTTTGGTAAAATCATGCCTGTAAACCCTTCTGAAAATATTGAAGACGAAAGTGACGAAGCATATGAAGGCGCTTCTTTCATCCCCTAAGATGTCACTTGCTGATAAAGGTTAGTTTGTCTAAAACATTGCATGCCCATGCTTCCAAAATTTGTGGTTGTAGATTGTGACAATTATGGATATTGGAGGAAGTTGCAGCTTGCAGATCAGAGGAATTGTGCTGGTAGTAGTATTCCAGAAACAAAAACTAAAACTCAAGAGTTTTTACCATTGTTGAGGTGGAGAAGAACTCAGTTATTGGCATTATATAGGAAGAACTGGATGTACACTAAGGCCCTTTATAAATTGTGCTTTTCATATTACCTGTTCTGAAAATAAAGAAAAAGAATACTTTCTGAATATTTTACAAAAAAACAAAAATGAGGGATTAAAGTTTTTTTTAATCCCTAGGGATTAAAATTTCCTATTAATGCACAAAAATTAGGGAATTCAATAAAAATGTGTCGGTATTGGAAAAAATTTTTAATCCACCGATGGCAATCATAGAGTAATATTTGATCAATTTAATATTGACTTACCTATAATGTCTTCAACCTCTCTAGACCTCTACGAAAGTGATGTTAATTCCACAAACCTGAAAATAATCAATAATCTTGGAAATGGACTGAATTAGTGGTACTCTAATTCATAATAAAATGGATGGCACGACTAATAAATCTCTTAAACAAAGATCTCGAGTAATAAATCAAATAGATAAATAAAAAACGTCGAGTATTTAGTACTCGGTCACAATACAAAGTAAATTTTAATTAAATGAATGCAAATAAAAAAACAACTACAGGGTGCAACGTTTGGTTAATTAATTTTGGTTTTAAAGCAATATCTCCAGAAGTCGAACCAAAATGACCTTGTAGGTGTTGAAGTTGTTGGTACGTTAGCAGCTAAAGAACGTACGGAATTAGAATAGAAATCATCCCAAAGTAGCCCACAAAAACTAAGTAAATAGTGAACTTACTCTCCTCTACATGTAGGATATTTGTGTAGTGGCAAAGTTGCCTACCCTCCAAATCCCACGTGAGCTGCAAATATACAAAAATACAATTCTGTAATCTTACTACACATCTTGACTAGTACAAGAAAATACGTCTTACTAACTAATCTCGAAGAAAAGCATTTACCGGAAAATAATTTCCATTTTTAATGCGTACGCAGTCATATTAATCAACAGTATAATATACAGGGTATATTCGAAAATTAAATCTGCCCTGCAAACTTAAATATTGGAAACAGAGTCATTGCTGCTATATCTAACGGTTAATATTACGTTTTGTCATCATATTTTAGGCACGTATGCCCCTCTTATTGCAATTATTGCGAAAATACGAAATTGTATCAGATAATACTTACATTCGCAGTACTTCAGCGTCTAACAGTCCGTTTAAAAAATATATATAACGTGAACATTATCTACCTTCTTCCCTAGACGGCAGTGAATTAACTGTTAGTGTCTCCTTGCATGATTAACTACTACAAACCCTTGAAAGAGCCCGCTTTCTATCCCCCGCGGTCTTATCTTCGAACTCTATGCTTATTATTTCCAAGACCGCTGCCGCCGTTTCCGCATTCACAAAAATTGCACCTATTTCGCATCGATTTGATGCATTGCTCAGAACACAACAAGCATATAATTCATATAATTATCAGGATTGCGATGATATATATTCCACTCCACTTTCCTAATACAGAATTTATTGTTTGCAAGATAACGACCAAGTATAAATGTACAATACCTTCAACTTATGAAGCGTTAATTTAGTATCGATGCAATCAAGCTCTTAATAAATAAGTCCTAGAAACGCTTGTAATTATACACCTATATCTAGAAGATGACAAATAATACCTACACAGTGTACGATTCATATTTCTCGATTAAGGCGATTCCTATAATTCACGTTCTAAGGTAGTAAACAGTAAATTTCCATTTACAAATCCCTCATTTGCGCCTATATAAGAAAGCTGCAATCAATTGATCCCAAGAATTTCATCTTCAGTTCGAGAATGACTGAATTAGAGAACTAGTCTTGTAGGAATCAGCAGCTATGAATGCCTCGTGATTGTGAATGGGAGAAATATAAAAGCCTTATGATTGAATAGCAGCAAAAAACCGATCTCGGTTTGATCAGAAGCTCCAATATGACAACCGCGGATTATTCTCGCCGTGAATTGAACGAGATGTCTCTATTTTACGTACCTTTACATAATAGTTTTCGTCTCGTGCGTCCGTACCTACTAGGGCGCACCAAAATGCGACTGTCATTCTTTTATTCTACACATAGAAAAAAATGACCTAAATGCGGGTTTTAATTTTCACATCTACGAAAAAAAACACCCTTATTCGTTGACGCTTTTTACTTACGTTTGTACCGAAAAATACAATGTTGCAATTTTAATCTGCGGATTCCTCGAAATGAATACACCTGCCTGCTGTACGGGGCGATGAGGTTCTTAGCTGTAAAATTATTTTGTAGTCGCTCTTTTGAACGGGTGCAATCTTCGCTAAATATCGTAAATTAGAAATGCTTCCAACGTAATGAGGCGTGTCCTTTGTTACTTTTAATACAACATAACGTTCGTCGTTCAGATAACTTTATATTCTTATTCTCGGGAAAAAGTACATCGCGCCACATGGATAATAATTAAAGAACAAGGACAAAGAGGAGTTTCGTAATTCTGGATGCCCAGACAGAAAAGAAGGGTAATCTACTGATCGGAGATTATATAATTGCAACAGATTTCATTGAAATATTTTTCTTTAACATTGTTATAAATTTATTAAAAAAAACATAGCAAACAAAACGACAAAAATACTTTTCTGAATTATCAAGAGTTGCATATTGCCCCATGACAAGGGCAATTTGCAACAGTACGGGGTAAGTTGCAATTGACTTTTTTTTTCTTTTTTGAAATGTTTTCTTCTTAATCAACGGAGCTTCATATGAACTGTCGGAAATTAGTATTCTTCGGAACTCAACTCTTGTTTATAGCACATTTTTTTCTTTTTATTTTCTTGTCGAAGTCTCTTCCCATTTTCCAAGGCCTTGCTGCTTCCAAGGGGAGGGAAGAGTACTGCTCCAGCATTCACCTTGTAGATTTAAACATAATGCTAGCATTATGCGAAGCTACGTACGTTAGGGGAAAACCTTCTGACAAAACCCCAGACAGAGCAGTCGGCAGCGGGATTCGAAAACGCAACCTTCCGAATAGCAGTCAGCAACGCAACCACTGCGCCACGGGCTTCGGTAAGGTATTAGACGTGAGGCACATCTGGTCGTTTGTGATAAGAAGTTTTATTATTAGACGCAATATAATTAATGCACATGTGATTCTGATAAAAAGTTACAGGTGTTTTACGAAAATGTGCGCGTTTATCGACGTCAGTGGAGACATGGGAATCGTTTTGTCGAAACTGGCGTTACTCAAGTCTAATTGTGATTGGCGGCTTATGTAAAAATTCATAAAGAAGGAGATTATTTTGTGTTGGATCCTTTAAATACTGGAAACAACGTTTTAATGGTGCTTGCCTGGTTGTTAGTAACGGTCGGAGAGCATTACCCGCTGTTATCTTGGACAGTTGGCTCTATTTGTTGAGTTGAAGACGTAATTAATGGTTACGAATAAAGTTGTTTAAAAGAAGTTGAGAAATCGTGTTGAGAAATTGAAGTTATTATGTTGTAAAGTGTATAGATTGTGAGTAATTAACGCGTTTTTTACTTTTTGGAAAAAGCATAATTAGTACGAGTGGGAGCCAACCAACCAGTTGTTGCATATTGAAGTCTTTCTGCAAGGTTTGTCATGTACTAAAAATGAAAGTATTCTACTGCCAGATGCCAGAAGAGCCACCAAATTTTGTCACTTAATCCAACAAGCCAGTTTTGTTTTGCCATCAAGATCCTGTTTAATAAAAAAGAAGTAACGTTTCCTGAAGCTGTCAGCGAGTGTTTTTGTGTCAGTTTTAAGTGCGCCTGAATTTCGCAAACTTTTAACGACCAGATGTACTGGATTATTAAAAAAAAACTGTAAGTTACTAGGATTTCTTTATTTAATTTTTTGTCGAACGCCTGTGTGCATGGTGTGAAAAAACGGGTTCTAAATGCCTGTTTTTTTTCCAGCATTGTTATAATTTTTGTTTTGTTTTATGGAATAATTTTTTGTCTTTGTCAATTAATTAACTGTATTTCATCGAACTGATTGTGCGACCCAGATAGAGTTTTCATGTATTGCTTTTCGTGATCAACAATTATGTCAACAAAATTTCATTATGTAAATCCCAGAGTAAATTCTTTATAATAATAAAGGTTGTATTATTGGCTATACTCAGGGATGGACAACCGTCTAGAATAGATCTACTTTATTGGAACATGTAAATTTTTGTAAAATCCATCAGAGAGTCGGACGAATTGTGAAAGAAAAGGGAAAATATCAGATCAATCGAATTCGAAGTATAGAAAAAAATTGAGCTGAAAATCGGAAAAATCTGATGATAAGGAAGAATTCGAACGATCTCAAAATGTGTAGGGTGTAGTACCGCCAGTACACTACAGAAATGGAAATTTCTTTGAAAACGTCCCTTCAAGCAAGCACCTCTGCGAAATTTGCACTGAGGGTGACGGTTTTTGGTGCACTGTAGAAATGAGAAGACCATTGTGATTAATTAAAGTAATCATTTGAAAAGGATAATCATATCATTTCAACAGAAACCGTTAAGCATACATCTAATTAATTTAGATAAACTCTTTTGGCAACGTGCAGATCGTAGCTGGTGTCAATTAGATTAATTACTATGATTACAGTGCAATGAAAATAGTTATAAAACTGACAGGGAAATTGTATTTAAGGGCTAATAAAAAATGACGATAAACCTAGTTTTTTGTAGAGATAGTGCCATTTAATCGTGGAAAATAAAATTGCTCATCTCAACGGAATCTATTCAAATTATATTAACAAGCCGATGTTTGTGTAAGAAGTATTGGAATTGAATCTGCGAATGGTTATGCAACTAAAGGTATATTTCAATCGCCCTTTCAAAACTTGAATAAATTAGTGTTTACCATCAAACTCTTTCTAATTAGGTGATATGTTCGGTTACTACTTTAAGTACCGAGGGATGAAGTTGTACTAGTGGTGTTCTAATATCCACACCCAGTCTGTATCCTAAAATTAAAACTGACCTCAAAAATCATGAAAAATTTAGAGAAACGCTTGCGAGTAATAAATAACAAAAACTGAACCCAAATGCTCAAAAAACCACATTAAAACTTATGTGGCAAAATGTCGCCAAAATCACACACTGTCCACTAAGAATTGCTGTATCCTTCCGCGATCTTGCACGTTCGCTGCCGTAGGAGGCTATCGACGAACTCCCTAAGCTTCGTTGTAGAGGATTCAATGAAGTCCACTTTGATCTTGCCTCCACTTATGTTGTCGCAATTGGTTGCACATGTTGCAGGAAGTCCATGGGGCCTTTCGAGATGGGGCATATAATTTTACAAATCCTTAATATCTAATAGTCTATACAGGGTGTCCACAACCTTAACCTACTTATCGTACCTATACTTAACTTAAATAGTATATTAAGATACAAGTGTATAATCAAGTCTTTAAAGCACGCGCAACGAGTTTAAGGGCACGACGCAAAGCGGAGTGCCTTTAACGTTGCAAGTGCTTTAAAGACCAATTATAAACGTGTATCTTATAGTATTTTTTATTATACCTGCAGTATAATCTAAAAATAGGAAATACATTGAAGTCATATTGACGTTATACTCGAATACATGTCTAATTAAGTGGGCTGGGTGTTCGTAATTTCACGATTGCCATGGAAATGTCACTTGACGTTTGCTTATCATCGTCTTTGTGAATTAAACGATTTCCGTTGAAAAAGATAATACACCGCCCATTAAATCGATTGTTGTAAAATCTAAACAAACGTTGGTAGGTGTCAAATCCAACTCCAGTAAAGCCTAAAGCCTATTATAAAGAATATGAAAAGTTGTTTCCATGGATGAATAGGAAGTTACTTACGAATACAGTCTTAAATGCATCCATAATGCTGGCATATATGAAGGAAATGTCAAAGGTATTTAAATCTATATTTTGGTACATTCATTCAAAACTTTAAAGCAATGCTGCGATTAAAAAGTGGAACAGATTTGGAAGCATACCTTAAATTACGCGCGTTTGTGAAAGCTTCAACGAAAGGATAGGTACAAAAGCCAAAGAAATGTTCTGCATTTACAGAAAGCGACCTAAGAGGATTTTTTTATTTCATCCAGATGACAGTTTCAAAAGTCATACTTGAAGTATCGTTACTTAGCAACTTTAAAGCACGTGTGTTTTAAAGGCCCTTTTTCGCACGCATTTGAGTGTTTAAAACGGAGATTGTGATTCAGGTATAATAAAAAACTACACGCCACACGAGTCCTACTAGTAACCGGTACGTTACGTGGTTAAACAAACACAAAAATACCTGCTGAACCTACTTGTTTTGCTATAAAAGTGTGGTTTTTCTAACTCGCAGCGGAGGTGCTACTATTTTATTTACGAAACGAGGCCGAATATAATTTATGAATCGGTTTCTGTTGCAATAAATTACTATATTTGAACATAAATTAATTAATTATCCACTTTTACATCAATTTTCTTTAAAGTAGAATGAGAAATGAGCAATCAGATTAAAAATACAACCACGTTAAGGACTTGTTCTAGTCACTTAAATAACAATTAGAAGATTTAACATCTTTCTCGATTATCCTTTACACATTAGAGATCCATCTTCCCCAAAATTACCTTTGCAAAAAGTTACAACTTCAGACGGTGGTTTTTTGCGTTTTTTCGCTGGATGGTAGCTTTTAACTGCGAATACATAAAATAACCAAATGAACTGCAATTTGTCCCAAGCTTGATTTAAAAATAGAGAAAGTTACTTCTTTTTATAAATCGAATTTACTCCTGTTAAAAATAAAAATGGAGTTTCTTTTAAAACGTATAAACTGATAACATTATTTACACTAAGATGACCTTAAAGAAATTGCAGTCGTTGTTGCTCGATCCACATGGTGAGTACGGAAATTTAAAAATATATGTAGCAAAATGCTGGAATTATCGAATTTTTTAATAGATTTAGCAACCTTTTGTAGGAAATTACATTGTCACACCGTAAAGTATGTGTATTGTATCTCATTTCCAACTAATGCCACGCTAACTGCGATAGAATATGGGTGTTGATATTATTTTTCTGCTCACTGTTCATTGTTTTTTTCTCATTTTACTATCCACGCCATACACAATTGCTATTGATATCTTGGACACCCCCCTCCAGATATTCTCCCTTTGTTAAGGGTATCAAATTTCCTATACCGGAAATTTTTGAATAATAAAAAATCTTTAAAACCTAAGGGACCACCTGTTACACTAGCATACGCTTGCTCATTTTGCTTTGCAAATTCAGACACTCCTATTTTCATTCCTTCATCACCATTGAAAATTAATGGAAATGTCCGTGCTAGTTCCAACTTACACAACATCCTGAAAACTACTTGGGATATTCCTATAGCCGTTCGAGAAATTTGCTTCATACATCTGAACCTAATTTTCTACAAAACCGCCCCTTGTATATAATAATTATGCACTTATACAACACATTTATTAATCTGCGACTTTTCCTTAACCTAGCGATTTTACCCATATACGAAAACATAAACATTTCCTATGTTAAAAAGTCGATATTCATCTCTCAGTAACTGTCATGTTGAACATCATGTTTGTGTTTGTCCTATTGAAGTGGGAAACATTCACACCAAACTTGTGCCTGAATTTTTTTATTATGGAGAGAATATCTCGGAGAATATGTTTTTTTTTGTAAATCGGCTCATTTAAGTATTTTTCAAATAAACTAATGTTTTAGAAAAAACCTCCGGTTCGATAATATATACGATCGGTAAACGACACTGCATAATTGTACCGCCGTAGAAACTCTTAAGATAAGGTCTTGAATAATTATTCTCAATTTATATTACAAATCGGGGTTGTAAAATGTTTAGCTCCCGTAGCAGTAAACGAGCGGATAATAATAAAAGCTTTAGATCCAAACGTAGTGATAATAAATTAAGCACTATTCCCTATTAAGGGCTTTAATCAGATCTGCTACCAAATCCAATAAATGTAGAGGTTATTTAAATTTACCAAACTGTAATAAAACAATTTCATAATTAACCAAGTACCTACCTTCTTTGTAAAACAGCCTCTTTGTTCATCGGCTATATATATTTTAAATCTCTTTATGACGGATGAAGGCGCTTTAATTAAACAAAAGCTTTCCACTGTAATGTTTTATTGTTGTAAAGAATCGAAATAATGGCGCAAATATTCAGCAAACACAAAGAGGTTCTTTACTTAATTAAATTAGATATTTCGTTGAATGTGTGCAATAAATACTTACAGTCTTTGTAAAGCCGGACAACTAATACTTGCCATTAATATTATCGCCGACTGTTTCACGCAAAAAGTTAAATTTGGGCGAGGGGTAGTAGATCATATTTTTATATCTTTGTCTTCTCCCTGTAACTGGGTGAAAAATGTGCTTTCACATTAACCACACACCAAAAAAGGAAAAATAACCACTGGATCAAAGTGCAGATACAATTTGATTGGTCTATTACACAACAACGTTGGTAAATCTTTATTAAATGTGAAACAAATCACGTGTAAAAAACACCAATTCCTCCTCACAAATCAGAAAACGGGCTAATAGCTTTATATGTACATTATTAAATTTTAAAACGGGTAAATGTAGCTTAAAGCAACGTTTACCTTGTAACTAATGGACCCCACGCAAATTATACAATATTAGAACTCATTATATCAGAAAATAAATTAAAAACCTTCGCCTAGAGTTATAAGGCTGATGTATTGGTATATTGGCTTCGCTAACTGTAATAAATGGAGTACTGCCATATCGAATTTTTTTGATTTCACATTTTTAAGTAACCGATCTTTTAGTGTAAGCAAAAATAAATCACTCGTTTTCAAATATCCATGTATGGAGTGTACAACAATTAGTAGCAAGAAATTTAAGCATACTGCTGTTTTTTAAAAATGCAAACTTGATATTACAAGTGATTTATGAACATTGCGGAGCTGTAGGTTTGCCTGTTAATGACATGCAGATGAAGAGTTTAATAAAACAAACAAGAATATTTATACTCCATTCATTTTACTCTGTATACTTTAAATAATAATTAGCACATTTATTAAATCCGCGTCTTTACATATTAATATATATTGTGGATGGATAATTAATATTATACACGTACCTACCGCTTGAAATTGTTATTCACGACTGAAGCCTTCTTTGTAGGAGTGTTCTATACGAATCCCCTTGCATAATAATTCGATATAACTAATAATAACCACATAAATGGCGCTATACACCAAGTCATGCTCAACTACTAAGTGTAATAAAAGTTGTAGCCAGAAGCGATTTTGATGACATTTTTGTCACTGGGACTACCAATTATCATCTAAAATTTCTAGTTGGTACACTTTTCATAGAGCAGAAGAATCTGGAATAAACATCATATTGGTCCTATCGATATGGTCACTTCTAACCAGGGACCATTTTCCTTATACGCCTAATTAGTCCGGAGGATTAGCAAATAATCGTGCACTTTTGTATAGAAGCATGAATTTTTGTATACGAATTACCTATGCCCCAACAGTCATTTTAAACATTAGAGCCACTCTGGCTCTCTGCCAGGGGGGGCGTAGGGTGCCCATTTCAAAATGGCGGCTTTAGCAATGGTACCCATTCGGTAATACCGCTGCCAACTCGAAACCATTAGGGCTAGAACAAAATTAAAACACGGATTTTGTTGAGCACAAACTTAGTTTAAAAAAATGTTATATTGATATTTACCCTAAATGTATTGAGTGTGGCTTTTTTTGGGGTCAAAGTTAACTCTTATTGTTTTTCCCACAAAAAGTCGAGAACTTAGGCTTTCTTCACTCTAAATACTGCTTTTAGTCATTTTTTAGATATATAGTTAAACTTATTAACATATAAATTAAATTTAATTAATTAAATTAAATTATAATGAAATTGTAATTTTATATTATTTGTTTTGTCCTATTCTTCGTATAGTAAAATGTTATATGCACCTAGTTTGAAAAGAAAATTGTAGCTTTAGAATTATTATTATTATAATTAATTAATTATACAATTAATTAATACTGTACTATAGCTATTATTCACGATCGTATCCACCACACTTGCAACGTGGAGTTCAAGGCAAGTTCGATTTCGTACACTTGCAAGAAGTACATACGCTGCGCTTACAGTGACATTTCACCACTTCCTTGCAAGCTTCGCTCGAGGGCTTTGCCCCAGACATGACCTCCTTGGTAGGTAGCACGGAGCAGAGTCCTGAGGTAACTGTCAACGATTGCAGAAGAGTCCTATTTGTTCACAAGGGTAGGCAAATTGAGAATATTCTCCCTACACAGGACTTCGTCTCCATTTGCTCCGTGCTGCCTACCAAGGAGGTCATGTCTGGGGTAATGCCCTTGAAAGAAACCCTGTTCTTCCTGATCCAGGCGATTTCGGGTGGAAGCGCAGCAACTAAAGGTGGGAGGTAAGTGAGGACAAATTGCACTACATCACAATAATTAAAGTTGCATATTATATAAATTAATTGAAGCTTTCGATTCTATATCAGATGAAACGGATGGACCTGCCCCCAGCGATCGAAGCTTGCATAAGGAAGTGGTGAAATGTGACTCTAAGCGCAGCGTATGTATGTACATCCTGCAAGTGTACGAAATTGAAATTGCCTTGCACTCCACGTTGCAAATGTGGTGGATGCGATCGTGAATAATAGCTATAGTACAGTATTAATTAATTGTATAATTAATTAATTATAATAATAATTATTCTAAAGCTACAATTTTCTTTTCAAACTACATATAAGATTTTACTATACGAAGAATAGGACACAACAAATAATATAAAATTACAATTTCATTAATTTAATTTAATTAATTTAATTTATGTATGTTAATAAGTTTAACTATACATCTAAAAAGATGAATAAAAACAGTATTTTGAGTGAAGAAAGCCTAAATTCTCGACTTTTTGTGGGAAAAACAATCAAGGTTAACTTTGACCCCAAAAAAAGCCACACTCAATACATTTAGGGTAAATATCAATATAACATTTTTTTTAGCTAAGATGGTGCTCAACAAAATCCGTGTTTTAATTTTGTTCTAGCCCTAGTGGTTGCCAGTTGGCAGAGGTATTACCGAATGGATACCACTGCTAAAACGGCCGTTTTGAAATGGGCACCCTACGCCCCCCCCCCTGGCAGAGAGCCAGAGTGGCTCTAATGTTTAAAATGACTGTTGGGGTATAGGTAAGTCGTATACAAAAATTCATGCTTCTATACAAAAGTGCACGATTCTTCAAAAATATCGCGTTTGTCGTCCGGAATAAATGACCCAAGTTCTTTATGTGCATTTCTGTTAGACTGCTGTAGTGTATGCATATATTGCAAAATAATTTCGTACGATGTCGTAGCAGGTATCCTCTCGTATGAACTTTATCCACTACCTTATTTTCCTATTGTTCTAATAACCTTTCTATATTGTTAAGGGTTGTTTAAGAAATCATAAACAAGTATATCCCAAGTTCTACGGTGTTAAAATTATTATGCACTAAAAGTGTCTAAACACATCTCATATTCAGAGATTGATTGCTCTTTTATCCTAACAACCTTTTACTGTTTGTGGTTTTTTAAGAAAGCATGTACAATATTTTCTAAATGTGTTCTTAATTGCAACCGCAGATGGCGGGATGGCTGCTAACGAGCACGAAGTGATCTGGTTGGAATGCGAGCAAGTCTCTTCGTTTCCCGTCTGCATATTGTTTTACTGTCTTGTTCTT
The DNA here is from genome assembly GCF_008802855.1 of Photinus pyralis. Lineage (NCBI taxonomy): Eukaryota > Metazoa > Arthropoda > Insecta > Coleoptera > Lampyridae > Photinus > Photinus pyralis. The sequence continues at coordinate 8,048,523 of NW_022170511.1, forward strand.
CTTCTCAAGACTGACAAGCTTTTTACCGGGTAGATGGGGTTAGAGGTTTTTTACACTAACCAGCAAATTAATAGAAATAAACTTGTTTTGGATCGATTGAGAAATACTTCTCTCGAGGATTATAACCTGAAGAGTTGGCAGTAGTAACAATCAGCTTAATTTGATTATATTAAGAGCTGAAATAGAGAAACTACCAAAAAATATAGCAAAGCTATAGTCGTACCTCTAAAATTAATAAAAGTGAAGTAAAAAAAGTAAAAGTGTAAGTGTAAGTTTATCGAAGACGCGTAGTAATTTGATTGGTGAACATTTGACAACATGATAAAAAAGTAGGATTCTAAGAAATCGAAGGGAGGTAAGAGAGGTGGATGTTAAACAAGCATTTTTTTGTTAGATTTTTTTGGTGAAAGACAGTCAGTATTGGAGGTTGTAATAATCTTGTAGAAGAAAGTTTACGTGGTGTTCTATCAAGCAGTAATCGCATGACTGGGGCCTTTCTTTAAGCTTTATCCAAGTACCGGATAAAGTGAAGTTATCTACCACCAAAAAACCACTTTTACATTTGAAATTAAAACAAAGCAAGTTTGCTTGAATCAACTGAAAGTAAAGAAATCAAGCGGATTTTGAGATTTTCGAAAGGTTGGGGTAAAGTTTTAGTTTTTTTTTTAGCTAGCTAGGCAGGTGTGTTAATGTTAGCCACAGTTTACCATTGCCCATAGTAATATAATAAATAAAAATTAAATTTATCTTTCGTTTTTCTTTTTGTAATTTTAATTAATTACTACCTAGCAGTAGGTATACGTTGCAGTCAAGTTGGGTCAATAAATTCCAACGCCTAATTGATCTTCCCTGCCACTTAGTGTAATTCCTTTTACGGTAATAAGTAATAAGTAAAAATGTGCTATATAACTAGAATAGAAGCCGGAGTTTGTTTTTAATTAAATGAGTCACACTTTGAAAAGGAAACTCCGTGTCCTTACGAAGCGGCAAATCAAGAAGTATGAATCTCGCTATCCGAAATGGAAGTGTCACGAAATCTAATTAAACATTCCGAATGACGGATGATATTTTGTTTTATACGCCGCAAACCTACAACCCCACGCTCTCTCCGCATTCGACGTTAATAAAATTTGTAATTTACTCAAAACTCTCCGGCAAGACGAGTTTCCAGGTGCGTTTGCAGTTTTTGTAGCGTTTAATAATTTTGTGTATTTCACTAGTTTAGTCTGAAAAAGGATTTAAGCGCGCAACCATTAATGCATATAAATCGTATAGAATAACACAATTTTCCCCATTCTTATTCAAATGCTAGATGCTCGAAATTTTAATACGGTACATAAACTTGCTGCACGTAACTGCTTTAATAAAATTTTGTAACGAACGCTTAGTTTACTACTCCTCATAATACGCTCCGTATTTTCCACAAATAATATAACACAACCCAAACAGTGGATTTGCAACTCGAGTTGTAAATAAATACGTATCCCAATTTCATTAATTTGAAAGTTTTAATCACCTCAGTGCCATGTATTTGCACATCAACAATGCCATGCGGACCAGGATATTAAGTTTCAGCTTCACCGAGAGATGACTTCTCTTGCGCAAAATTACACTAACGACTTTTTGTTTAAACAGGGTGGACAGTAGTTAATCACTGCCTGTTCCGGACCGACATGATTGCTTGCAACGAGGATGGAGGGAACATTACAAAGTTTGAAATTTGTCTTCAAGAAAACCAATACAACGTGACGAGATTCATATGAAAAGAAAAACTGAGTTATGAGCTCGGAAGGGATTAAACAGAATTTAGCCTAAAACTTCTCGACACGGACCCTAAGCATGCAATAACTCACTTCACAGAAGCAGTTATAGTAACTGAATGAAATATAGGATTTTAAAATTAGTCGAATATTTCATGCATGTAACGCCATTTGCATCTCATAATAGACAGGCAGATAATGACGCTATTTCTGCCCTTTAAGAAGTAGGTGTTGTGCGAGAATATGGCATAAGATGAACTACAAAGCCTGCTCCGTTTTACAATTTCAGGTTGTGCGCAATGTTAAACAATGTTTGATATAAATCACCTTGAAAGCAAAAAATGGGGTTGGGAATGGGATTCACAGTGCCGAAAGAATTTGCAACAAAGAAAATCTGTAAATAATAAACATTGTTGAAAATAGCTTTCAAGAAGATTTAGGCTTTTGATTTTCTTAAGAATGATATGAATTTTATTATTCAAAATATGATTGACTTCTAATCGAGCTGCTGCTGAAGTAACAATTTAGGATAAACGCTAGCGGGACAAGTGAAGCCTATGGGATCTAATATTTGTTGGGCAAGTGACAATATGTATCGTTTACTAATTGCAGCACCTGCATCAATTTTACAACAATTTTGATTCACAGAAATGTTGTCAAATCTTTTATTCCAATTAAGTCCTAAAACTGATTTTTCATCAGAACCTTCTTCGTAGGGAATATTGGTCAATGTTCCCATGCTCTGAGTTCAAAATGACCCAGGGCCATAATTTCTGTTGCTTTTTGAATAAAAGTGTTGAGCTCATGTAAATTGACCACGTTGGTAACGCAGTTATCAACATAAAAGTTTCCAACAAATTGCAAACGGTATCCTTATTACCTACATGCGGTGGTTGTTAGTAGAGACTTCTCAAACATTTTATTCAAATGAAATTTGATGGTCATCCCCAACAGATATGGACTGTAACAAACGCCGAAAACAACTCTTCTATGGCGATATATCTTGAGAGTACCATTCGGATTGTACCAAAAAATCTCAGAAAATCTCTATCACTTGACTGTTAGTAAACTGATCTGTAGAAATGCTTTCGTAATATCACTAATACCACCAATAGGATTAATTCTGAATCTCAACAAGAGAGAAGGAATTTGCTCTATCAAATTTGGAACCCTTTCCAGACAGTCGTTTAACGAAGGGTGTCCTTTTTCATGCGATGAAGCATCAAATACAGGGCAAATTTTAGTAGTTGTGCTACTAGCTTTTATTATTGGTCGATGTGGCTGGTAAAACACATTTTCATTATTTATTGCGTCTCTTTCTGTCACCTCTTCAATAATCAATCTTCAATCGGATTTATGGCTCAGTGGTAGAGCATTGGGTTATAAATCCCGAGGTCGGGTGTTCGAACCTGGGTTGAGGTGAATTTTTCATCTGTGGCGGAGATGGAAATTACCTTAGGCCAGTTCCGAGCATTCTACCAGCTACTCCGAATTAGGTTTTCCTGCAGTTTTCCTAATTCGTAAGGTAAATACCGGAGTAGTATAGACCAACTTAAGACACATCCCCATAGTCATCAAATAAACCATCTCGACAAAGAAGAATTTGAAAAGTTATTTCTGGAGTGATTCAAGTACAGTGATCTCATGGATAAAAAGGGAGGACCAATGGTCTACATTTGTTTGGAATAGGACAAAAGAAATTCGAAGTTTGACTTATAAAGAAGATTGGCGACCGTGACAGGACAAGGGGTTTGTGTAAAATCTCTCTGCAATAAGATTGTTAACATTTTAGGCTGATTTTTAAAAGATTTGTGTATCGTTTTCGTTTGTACGACTACACTTTAAAGATATGGATCGGGCAACGAAGTCGCGTTCAGCGGTACGTAGGGCGTTCACAACGATCGCAAATAAGTTGACTGAGATGATAGAAGCAGAATCACCAGACATTAATACAATTCGTGCATTAAATGTGATTTACGTAATTGGTTGTCATTTTGGAGTCAATTTCGTAAGATACACGAGGACAGTGAACTCACTAATGAAGATAAATTTCAATATTTGATTTAGGCAAAAATCTTCAGGTACTCGTGCAAGTGAATTATTAAATAGTTTTCCTTCCACGGGTGACAATTATACTGAAGCTATTGAAAGTCTAAAGGATCGTTTTGGGAGGAAAGACCTATTAGTTGAACTCTACGTACGGGAGCTATTAAAAATTATTTTAAATAAGGTAACGGACAGACGGACAGACACCGCAAAATTATAAACTCGCTAGGAGCTCGTTAATAATTAGTATAACTTGCAGGATCTTCTATTAGTAATAAACCGATACAACGAAATATCGAAGGATCCTCAGTATTACAATCACTTTTAACGACAATTTATTTTAATCTTACAAAATACATTTTATAGTTAACAAAAATGCATCAAATTCATGTCTGGGGCATTGAGTCTTGGTTTTTTTCCCAACGATCTTGGTGCATAAATAACGATTTTGACATGTTTTGGTCAAAATCCACGTGGTCGCCCAAAATGCATCAAATTCATGTCTTGGGCATTGAGATAATGCCCCTAGTATTTTTCCCAACGATCTTAGTGCATAAATAACGATTTAGACATGTTTTGATCAAAATCCATGTGGTCGCCAAAAATAGATCAAATTCATGTTTTGGTCTTTGAAATAATGCTCTTGGTCTTTTTCTCAACCATCTTGGTGCATAAATAACGGTTTTGACATATTTTGATCAAAATCCATGTGGCCTCAGAAAAATAATTTAACATTTTTTAATCACACACATGCGGTTATCAAACGTGCACGTTATCAACTCTTTCAGCATCAAGATAATGCGTTTGAAAGCTTTTACAACTCTAAATTCATGTGTAAAGAATAATTTTGGGTACATTTTGCTCTAAAACTTTTGACCTAGACCACAGAGAGAGTTATATTGAATTGTTACACTTCTAAGAGTCATAGGGAATAATCTAGCGAAAGTCCGAACTCGATACATGACCTAGGGAATGAAATATGTTGATTTCTATTATATTGAGTACGCAGTTTTTCCTGTTCCCGATTCACTCGAAGTCCTATAACTTTTGTTCCTGTTGAACCAGCTTCCTGAAAATAGCGTCCGTCCTTAATGTCCAACGTACCCGTACACCAAATTTCAACACAATCGGTCACTTTTAAAAAGAGTTAGAGCGCACACGGACGGACGGACGGACGGACGGACGGACGACAATACAAAACTATAAAGGATCTGAGGATCCTTAATAATTCCTCATTTAGCATTGTCGGCATTCCTTTTCCTTGACCTCTCCATACAGAAACATGACCTTAAATGTACCAACTCCAATACTAATGTTTTAAATATAAATGACGTAAACCTTGAACAAGAAAATTGACCGTGTCAAACGAGCTTTAAGCACATATGTGTACAAAATTGGGTGTCATCGGTTCAGCCGTTTGGCCGGAAATAAGAGTACAGACGGACCGACAAGCCGACATCATCGAGATTTTGTTTGATTTGGATTCCTAGTGCTTCAAAACGTATATTTCCGGCAAAAAAAGTGGGGGGGGTCATTTTTTACCTCAATGCAATACCTCCCTTACTAACGTGCGGGTGGTAAGCGCTGAAACTAGCAAACGCACGGTCGTCACCTTGTGAAATTTTTTATAATTAAAGAATGCCCAAAAACACAGTTAGTTAGTTAATCTTGCTGTATATACAGGGTGAGTTTTTTTTTCATTTTAAGCATTAGGATCTCGGAAACCGTAAGACATAGAGATTCGGTTAAATGAGGAAAGAGTTGTCACTTTAAGAGCTTATTTAAGATATGCCTTTGTTTTTTGAAAAAAATCCACAGTTTACTGAATAACAGATTTAGTGATTTTTCTTTTAGATGTTGTAGAATCGTTAGTATTAGAAATACAGGAATATGCAAAGAACAAAAATTGTAGATTTTTTTCCGCTTAATAAGATACATGTATTAATATTTATTCTTCTTTTATAATTTTCGAGTTATAACGCAAACTTACATTTTTTTTAATGGCAACCATAGCTGGCTGTGACATTTTTAAAAAGTGCATTTTTTCTGTTTACGATGATATAACGTTCATTGTACTTCCTTTGACAAATAAACATGATACAGAACTGTTTGTATTATTAAGAGTAGTAAAAACAGATTTTGACATGGGAAACATTTTTATTCTCTTAATTAGTGTCTATTATAATAATTATTTAACTTGCAGTTAGTTGTGCGGCGGGGCACCGTTGTGTTGAAACCAGCGTAAATTACGTCATGTTTCCAAATCTAACCCATCCTACATATCTTGAAATTCATTTGGAAGAAAATGAAGATAACATTGGCCTGTCCAAATTTCGTCGTAAATGAAAGGTACCTATCTCACTAGGTATCGTTTTCCATGGCCAACTCGCTGTTTACTTACCTCTCAATAATACGAAAATTACTGCAGGGCGTTCATTTATTAAAGTACATTTAGCAAGCCTTATATCGTTATAAAGAGAAAAATGTGTCCTTTTAAAAATGTCAAAGCCAACTATGACTACCATTTAAAAAAATTAAAGTTTGTATTATAACTCAAAAATTGTAAGATCTAAAAATAAATTAGTATGTTCATCATGTTAAGCATTAAAATGTCTAAAACCTTTATTCGTGTCATTTTGTTGTATTTGTAATAATAACGATTCTACAACAGTTAAATGAAAAATCACTAAATCTGTGTTTCGCTCATATCTAGTGAACTGTGGATTTTTTTCAAAAAACAAAAGCATACCTTAAATAAGCTCTTAAAACTACAACTCTTCCCTCATTTAACCGAATCTCTATGTCTTACGGTTTCCGAGATCCTAATGCTTAAAATGAAAAAAAAACTCACCCTGTATAGAGTGTGCTCACGTATTAAATACAACCTCTTCAACCCATTATTTTATTACCCAACCTGTTATCCTCTTACTGGCAAATTGAGTGAGCTGGTGTTATTAGCAACGTAAAATCCAAGAAAGCGCTACAACCCCGCTTGCTAAAAATAGGAAAAGGACATCGTTTCTAAGGAAGTCATAGATAAACTGTACACATGTATCTGCACAAAAGACACAAGTTTATTAAAATCAAGGAACCTTCATCTCCATACCTTCAAAAATGAAACTAATTTAATGTACCTACCAATGTCCAGCACACTTATACGCTTATGCGGTCATACATAAGTTACACGAATATTCAATTCAACGAACCGCATTAAATTATTAACATCTGCATGTTCTTGTCTGCTCTAGACATCTATGCGGGCACTAGTTACACAATATAGGTATCTTAAAAATTGCATCAAGCAAGATCAAATGACAGGAAAAGCTTTGTTAGTAAGATTTTTTGGTTAACTTTGATACCGCCGAGCCGCAATAGTACAAAGAAAACCGAAGACACAAGGGTGAATCAAAGCTAACGAAGTAAATTAATATCCTTTCTGTAAACGTCTGTACGTCGTGGTTTGTTGTTTCAAATAATGGGTTGTGCTTTCATTTAGAACCATAACACATATTATGTTCTTTCTAAGCATAGTCCGCCCGTCCGTCAGTGCAAAAGCTGTGTGATTAACTAGGATTTTTACAAGCGAATATACTTTTTTGAACATGTCGAAAAATTCACAAAAAATATGTTGAGAAAGCTAATGTTCCTTTTAAATCGCGAAAAACATTTGTCACTCAGCATAACAAATAAATATAAGTTTTAAAATTGGAAGCAATGGACCACCCATATTCCTATAAAAAAGCCTTCAAACTTAGATACTAATCTTATTCAATCAACACTTTGATATGCAAGATATTTTCTACCCGACTCGCGTCCAAATTTATGTACATCGGAAAGCTAATAATCTAAATATTCCCGTTTCAAAGTAACGTTCCCGGCACCTCATTTATAATCTTACACGTACTAAAATATTCAACGCTATTATTAACAATAAAATAATAACCGCAAAACTTAATTCCATTTCATCGGGACAGTAAATAGGTAATTTTGGACGCCAGTGAAATTCTTTTAGTTTAACAAGACTGCGAACTCGAAATAAACCGTCAAACGCGCTTTAAATTTCTAAAGGTATTTTAATGTAGTAAGCATGTATCTGCGGTATTCCCATTTCCATCGAAACCGAGTGGTAGTGATAAATTCCCTGTAATTGCTTGGTACCTTCGGGTCTTACAGATTTTAAAAGTACATGAGAATCAGGTTTTCGGTTGTGTTATTATCGCTGTAAAACGAGAAACGTTTAATTTCGGTAACAGATCAAGAAATGCAATAAATTAAGCAATTTTCTTGTAATCAGATGGTTCTTGTGCGAACATTTTGGATATCGGTGTATTGCGCGTCGCGCCCTAATGAGTTACCAACGGCAGATAACTGTCCGCAATTATGGCAAATTTGCATTTTTTACTTATACTTTACTAAGAAGTTATAAAATTCAAAATTTTATGCGAGATTTTACCATCTGTCGCTCTCATTTCCATTCGTGTGCACTGAGTAGAATAATAAGCACTAGAATATACATATTCCCTTAAAATAATTTTCTCTTTGACTTTATTTATTATTAATTCAGGAACACATACGGAGTATGAGTTGTGTTGTACTAAGGATCCATCCTTATGAATCTAAAGACCTGTTTTAGTATTCTCAAACTACAAAAACATGACAACCCGTGTTGTGATTAAAGAGATTATTGTCACATGAAAGTTGTTACAGTGCTCTACGACTTTCTCTATGGTGTCACGTATGACAAAGCCAATCAATCAAAATTAATGCCAAATTTAATCATTTATAACTAGAACAAAGACTTTGGCATATTCATTCGTCAACTTCCTTGCACTCAGTTGCTTTGCAATTGATCGTGAAAGACCATCCCTTAGTGGTTCAAAGTAGTAGCAAACATAATTTATTAGATAGGTACTTAACCAGATCATTGTACGTACACTAACTTAAAAAATAATTACGTGTTCCAGGTATTCCAGGCCAGGCAGTTGATGGCAAATAAGGTAATTTCGAAGAATGACTGATTTTCTTTATTGGGAATTGCTGGGTTTCTTAGACATATTCTGCAATTTCAGTCTCTTTAACAAAATTCTGAGTGAGTGGTACAGCTTTGGCTTTAAAAATCCGTACTGAAAGATAAAGCCGAGCTCGTTTATTTGTATTTTTCGTTATTGTTCTTGTACGTAACCTACTAGCTGAAAAGTAGATAATATTGATTATTCAAATTGTTACTGTTAGCGTAAGGGAATGGTTGGCCCATCATTCTATGAAGCGACGTATTTTTATTGACTTCATGGAAGAAATATCTTTAAAAAGTACTCTTTGAACCTTATTGTCAGGATATTAGGACCTAAATGGGGTTTGAATAAGGTAAGAATGATAACATTTGATTTAATGCATTATTTTCTGAATAAAAATTAGTCTAGATAAGACAAAATTAGTTTTTAACAAATAAGTTCCCGTTTTCTGTTTTAATTTCCAAAATTAATTTTGGATTCGGTTTATAAGAACGTTCGAAACACTTCTAGGAAAAGTGCGAAGAATTCAAGAAATTTTGTAGATACAGATTTCTAGAAAAATTCCATTTATAGGAAACCTCCCATCATTCTTAAGGGGATTTTTGAAAGTATTTTTGTGAGGCATTTCCAAAAAATTCTAAAAAAAGGTTTTCAAGGATTTTTTCCTGGGAAGAAAATTTTATAAATTAAATCAACGGTCAAACTTCGTAGTGCGCACGAGCAAATATTTCCAAACCGTGTCTTCGCAGGAATTTAATAACCAAGAGTGAAATTGCAATAACACCTTTTTTTTAAGTCCCACGGTTACGCGTCGTTTTGCAATAGGTTTTTGCAATTAAAGGGCTTCCTTTACCTAAATAATCTGAACTTGCAATTTTTTAAATTAATTGTTTCTCTATAAATAAATTATTCCGGTGCACGGCTAGCTTTATTAAATTTTATATTGATCAGAATACACAATAAAAAAATTCCTCATCTGCCTTATCTCCTCTTATCGGAATAAATACAAAAACAAACCCAATAAATTTCGCTATATTGACAAGAACAAGAAAACTAGATCTGACTTACACGTCACTTTTTTACAACTTTACCATTTACAACCCATATTTCTTAATAACAATATTGCGAACTCAATTGGTAGCCCTTTCTTGCTAATTATCCTGATTTAAACTATCCCCACAGCAACATTTCTTACACAAAACAATTTTCATTGCAAATAACAAAAGGGTTAAGATATTTTAAATTCGATGAAGCAAACTTGACTAATAAAAATTCTAAATAAATGTAGATCACAAGTTACATATTTATGTAATACTAGACTCTCCCCCGCGACTTTGTACGCTCGATATTGACGGACATATGGTAACAGAAATCCATCGTACAAAGTTTAAAAATGTAAACACTTCGGCACGGTACGACGCAAGTGACTTGGCGCAGGTATCGATCGGTATCCGATATACCAGAGTGCGACATCAATGAAAAAATAAATTTTAAAAAAATGCTATTATCCGCTCGAACCCAATAGTGAAGACCAAATTTCCATGTTAATTACTCGCAAGAATCTCACGAGCACCTTCGCTGCTGAATTAGTAATGCCTGCAAAATTTGTCCCCAGATTCAACTCTACCTATTCTTTTTGAATTAATTAACACGCACAAAATGGCGCGTTATTAATGAAAACGGCCATCTTTAATCATTGATGTGTTTTCTTCGTTCCTGCCCTAAATAAATAAATAAATAAGATAATCGCTATCCGTTATTACCCCAACATTGTCCGCCCTATGGACTCTCCACCTATAACTAAATATCTCCGAAATTCTAACTTCATAAGAAAAATTTGTAAAAAATAAATCAAAATTAAAAGCTACCGTTCCAAATTCACTGCCATGAAATTACGAATATCATCTTCATCTCTAGAATTGTGGTCGAATTCAGACTGTGAGGTTTGCATTAGGATTCGGCAAGTAGATTTGTGTCTACAACTGTCTTTGTTAAACTATGCTACATTGTAATTGTATTGGGAAAGAGATATGGATATCTTTGTGTTTTAAAACCGATAGCGCATGACACTTATAGTTTAACTAAAAAGTTGTCTCGTACTTAATCTGCACGAAATTGTATTCATTACACATCTGTCAACATCCCAGAAGGGATGTGAATATCAGGCAAAGTCAATATATACTTCTTTACCATCTGATGTTAAATGCCTCCTCGCAAGAGTATCTAGTCTAAAAAAAATATCGCCTGGCAAAGACCTTTTACAACTTTGGGAAATGTTCGTCCGTAAAAGAGTTAAACTTCTCTTGACTATTCGTCCGTTATATAATATTATTATCATTTTCCATCTATTTAGTGTAACGAAGCACCTATTTTCCGCCTTGATGTTTTTTCATACCTCCACGAACACGCGATATCCGCCGTTAGCGTAAACAAAAGTTGCAATTAATCCGCCGTTTACAACCGTTCCCATCAAGATATTTCAATTACCTTTGTTGCGTCCGAAACGTCTTGTCATTTAGAAGGCGATGTCAAATTAGTATTTCAGAATTTCGGTCACGTTAAGCCATTATTATCCGGTTTTTACTTCCTATGGTAATTTAAAACAAGCATGGAAAGTGCAAGGCCATACAGATTTACGTCGATATCAGTTAGATTAGAGATCTTTTGACGACCCAAGTAATTTCAAATATCAATGGGTGCTAATTAACTTTAGAAATTTCAATTCGGTCAATTAAGTAAGTGCAACTAACAGTAGCTAAATAAATGTGTTGCAGTAAACAGCATTTGATTAATTCGTGAAGGGTCTCTAAAGAAGCGCTCATAGTTAATTTAAATTTTGAGATCAATTACAGATTTTTAGGACATCAGCAGGCCGCAGAAGTAATTAAAGAAGTTTTAATTTTTTGATGTAGATAACAGAAAAGGCACGCCGGTTTAGGATTTCCTAAGTTCCCTCCATGGCGTGGGCGAATTGATAACAAATAAGCCGTTGTTTAGTGGACACCTTATTACCGTGTAATATTTACTTTTACATTTAGTTTGCCGCGCCGTATCTACACCTTTTGCTTTTTCTTGCACAGAAATTTCTACCGCTCCGTTTTATTGCAAGGTAAGTTTTTTTGCTACTTCCTGTCCCATAAATAATAGGGGAGGATACTGTTTCGCGTTCCTGCATTTGCTTTCCCGCAGGCACCGCTAATTAATTTGCGTTTTCAGTCTCGCTAGGGAGTTTGCCGTAATTTTGTTTTAGTTTTTGCGAAGTGACCGGTGCCATTTGCTGAACTCGTTCGATTCTTGGAGTTGCCGTTTCCTCTGATTTAGTTTACCCGCATTGCGATTTCTAGCAAAACATGGAGATTCTATGACCTTTCTATAGGATTCCGGATTTTTTATGGTAAGATTTGAGAAAGGGAAAGATAGCAATTCTCTTCTCTCTTCAAAAAGATCTCTATAGTGACTAGTGAGGTTCTTAGTAATCGAGATCCAATAACATAAGAAGATAAAAGATCATAGTGTCTTCGATTTCAAAGACATCTCCTCAAAACAGCCCCAAATAAATTTGTAAAAGAACTGTATTTCAAAAAAAACGTTTCGGAAAAGGTTTCTGATTTTGGAACAAGGTTTCGATAGGTTCTGGCCTTTTCAAAAGTGTGAGGTACTTGCCCGCACAAAAAAAAGCACTTGGGTGGAAGTATTAGTTACGCATATCTGTAACACCCTGCATATTTAATCTGCGAATCATCGCGACTGTAGAAGGGCAATTTTAGAGGAAAGTATATTTTTAAGGAAATACAATTCTGTCGATAAAATTGCGGTTTAAGGATACGTCTATAATTATCAATATGCGGGGCGATGTGTAATTGCTGGACCGTTACAATTAGATGAAAATTGAAATAAGTATCAGAGCAGCAAATAATCACATTGAAATCGTTGATTTTATCACAAGTCCAGATATGTAGTGCAAGTAAATTTTCAGACTAAGACGTAGTTCAAATTCGTTTACTAAATAGTCAAAGGTATAAATGAATACTTCTGGATTGAATAGTCCCTCCCTACCCGGTCATGCTCATTACTTAAAAACAAATTCATGTAATCGAGGGTTAAATGATACCTTTAGCCGTGTTCTCGGTTTCAAACCACAAACCTAGGCAGTTTTAGTCAGTCGCCTGGAATGTATAAAAGCACAAATGCCATTGTCTCGCAAAGTGCAATTAATTCTCTTTGGATAAGCACGTAGCAACAGTAATAATGAGAAGCTGTTAATACGAAATAAACAAACGAATAATGCTAATCAACTAAAACTATAATGTCTTGTAAATTAATTTACTATTCAATTGAAATATAAAGATCAATCTGCACGATCTTTTAGGTATCGATCAACTGTATAATTATTTTCAATAAGTATCGATTCGAAACAGTGCATATGTAAAAATAAATTGGTTCCACTGGCTCGCGAACTTATTTCACCCTTTGTATAATCTACAATTGAAATTGCTCTTCGAGCGGTCACTTACGTCGAATCATTTAATTGGAATTACTTATATAACAACTGCACGCTAAAACCCCCAAGTTCTTTGTATTTCCAATTTTCAGCTGCGATGCTTCAGTACTCGTACTTTGATGTCGACAAAGTTTCCACACGTTTTATCTTCTCATTATTGCATCGATTCTACATAGTTACTTCGGAAATAGTTGGTAGTTTCGCTGAACTAATTGAAGACGTAACATCGATTACATTCATTAAGTCGCAAATACCTACACTGTCTTTGAACAGCGAGAGGCGCTATGCTGGCACACTTTCCCAATATTACGTATGTTTACTACAAGAGAATTTTCCACCTGCTGCCATTTCTGAGTTACATTACAAGTTAATGGATGCCAATAACGTTCTAGAGAAGTATTTCATATTTTGTATGAGTTGTTTGAGTCATATACGTTCATATTTCTCGATTCTTTACCTGTTACAAATTAAGTGTTTTAGGTGCCATTACAGAATGCAGATGGTGGTGGTATTGTAAGTGTGTGATGGATTTAATATGACATGTCACGATAATTATAATAATTCCTTAAAATATTCTGTAGCACGCAAGGAAGTTACTGTTGGCCTCAACTTTTTGCCATAAACACGCACTGAGCAGAGGTTGTAATTTTTTAGCTTTAAAATTAGTTTTTGTGAAAACTAGTAGTGAATTTAAAGAATCAGCATGCAAGGTTCTTCTGTACATCTTTAAATAACAGAAATCAAAAAGCGTTTTCCACTGCTTATATAATGCAGGCAAGACCATCAATTTCGAAACAATGACAATTAAAATAAATATTTCTTACCGAATGTCTCAGGCACGCAATATCTTAAAACTCCAAATATTAAGGACGAACCCCATTAGCATCCAAATATAATTTAATGCAAAGAAGTTACATTCAACATGCAAACTAAAATTAGCATAAAACCAACAAGTAAATCAACGTTGGCGGGGACAAGTCCGTAAACGTTTTGGTCAAATATCCGAATAAATTAACCAAGTTTGGTTCAACCTATTAAACTAAGATTGACTTTGGCGCAACTTAATTGATTTTAAGATAAGCACGATTACTAGTAAATTGATAAAGCTTTTAATTTAGATGGCCACACAGAAATAACTTTAACTACCGATTTTATTGGGTGGAAAAATAAAATTGTAACAACGATAGCGTGGGATTCAATATATAAATTTGAATGTTATTTACCTTTGTGCATCAATTAAAGCGGGCTCCTCATTAATACCTTTCTCGTCTGTATTAAAGTTCAATTAAACTGACAGAAAACTTGTAGCTGTAGGTCAGCCTAATTAAATACCGGTGGCGTAATCGGTAAATAGTATCATAAATTAAATTATAGATGTTCTGTACGTAATTATTTTATTGAAATCACGTTAGACGTTACACGAACTATAGTTGGAAGTATAGCTAACGGTGAGTCAGAAGGGAATGTGTTCTACACAAAATGGTGATGTCTAATACTCCGTGAGTAGCTATTACGTGAGCATTAAATCATAAACGACGTTATCGTATTCTATGCTTGTTTACTTTATATTACACCTTCTGTGGTAATGAGTGATGTCATGTACCTCAAGATCAAAAGGGGTTTGAAAAACCAAAATAAATTGCTTTGAAATTTGTGTTGGGGTGACTGAGAGAGAAGGTAGAGCTATGAAAACTGTAGCAGTGACGTTTATGCAAGAAACTATTAATAATATTAGAATACGTCTGCACACAAGTGTGAAGAGGTAAAAAAGTTATACTTTTTGAGTTAAGAGTGGGATTTTTTCATCCTCGGTGTTTTTCAAAATGGCAACTCACAGAAGCAGCAGCCGTTATTTCTTCTGTAGGAATCAAACATTTTATACGGAGTGTCTTAGGTATTAATAATGTCTTTATTATTAAAAACGAGGACAATGTTTGAGCTTTTTGTGAAAATTTATTACAAGGGTAATTTCCCGAACAAGGGATCAAGGTAAGACAAGGGCGGGGAGAATGAAACGCGAGAATCTTGCCAAGAAAGGTGTAAGAATCAAGATTCCTTGATTATAGAGAGTTACGAGGAAATGATGACTCAACCCTGTACTGCACTCTTTGAACAACCTCTACCGCAATGGCAAAAATTTTACTATTACAATTAATTTTACCTACGGCTAGTTCTGTAAAAAAAAACTAACACCCTGCCTTATCTTGTGGAAGTTTGACCTTCAATTTCTTCTTTAGAGCTTCAACTTAGAAATATGGAAAATGGCTTCGTGACGATATACCTGAACTTCTTGTATCGTTCTGGTAATATCCGATTCTTGTTAAATGGAAATTTCAATATGATTTTGTTCGTATTAAATACGAATACAGGCAAACTTGCACCAGGTTCTCGAAACTTTTGTTTACGCACCGGAATAAAAAGCCAATTTCCCGCTGTCTGCTGTAGTGAATACTAATTTTGTCCATTTATCAATTAGGTTTTGCCGTCAGAAAAATGCAATAAACTGATTGTCTTTAAATTTTGTTTGCATGCCGCTGATACGAGAGCTTTATTTGTATCATGAGTCCCGAAATAAAGCGTTGCGACAAAGCGGAATGGTTTTGATCACCAAATGCAATCGGTTTTGCCACAATTCAGGCTTCCAACCAGTTTATACTTATCCAGCGCTTTACGGAAATTTGTACAGTTGTTAAAACACTATGAACTGTATACTCGCTGTTTCGCGATTATCTCTCATCTCCAAACATAATTTCGTTTACGTTTAATATGAAGCAGTATATGTACCTATAAATTATGTCGACCAAAATACAAATTCAAAAAAACGTTTTTTTAATGCAAAGCGATCACTCGTTACAAGGTTGTAACGTTATTTCCGTTTACCGTTTGATATTCCTGATTGAAATTCCACTTAATTAACTATTTGATTTGTGCTCTTATGTAAATTCTTAAGCCATCTAGGTATTTTTTTTTGTAATCCACCAGTTTAGATGTAAGCTGTTCCTGTAGTAAATTTGTTCCAAATGTTACAGACTATGTGCGTGTAGGAAATTTAGAGCCCTTCCCAATAAAGTGTCACTCGATTCAACGTGCAATTTAAAATTAATGAAGGGATGGCAACTGTGCTTAGGGAGTTGACGTCAGGGGTGTAAATTTTTAAGTAAAAGATGTCCCATTTCTAACCAACATCGACTTGTTTTTGAGTGTTTTGCAAAAACTATCTCCTTGCAAGTTGTTTAGTCACTTTCATTTTCGTTGACACCCTGTATTTTATGTACAAAAATAGTAGGTAAGGTTTTATTTGTGCCCGCCCTCTTTTAGAACTCACGAACCGCCACTGCTTCTAAGTACAGCTGGATGGTTATAATAGAAAAGTTATCAGATGTTTTTTTCGCAGGAAAATCCATTTGAAAACTCGCCTATAATGAACTTTAAACGTATATTTTTCAAATGGGATTTTCTCTTGATTATGAGGGCTCATAATCCGGTGCTTGTTTTCAATTGGTAAACCAAAATTCTGGGACTTACTCTCATTTTAATGAAATTTGTTATTCTATAGTATAATACGACAAATCATTTGTAAGCACAAAAAGTATGATTATGACGTCCCCAATGAGGTGACCAATAATTGAAGTGTACTGTAGAAGCTTTTTTTTAACGCGTAACGATGAACTCGTAGAGTCAGCATAATTTACTTTCCTATTCGAAGTCATTATTTATTTAGGTTGGCACTGCAGAATTTTAAATTTCCTTGTACAGGGTGGTTCAAATGCGTGGCTTACCATTCGTATCTCGCAACGGTGAGAAATACAGTGTAGGTTAAATGGGAGAAAAGTTGCCCCTTTTTTTACTAAAAAACGCTTTGATATTTTTGAAAACAACAACTAAGATGCCACCGAAAAACTGAGAATGTAAAATTGGTTGTCATTTTCCCTAGCTTAAACGGTCGGAGATGGACGGTGCCTGTTAGCACCTTTTATGAGCACTTTTTCTCGGAGAACCTGAACATATTATCAGAATTTCCATAGCACGCTAGATGTGGATGACACAGGCTACTACTTTCTTTTTTCTTGATTCAATATTGAATTTTTACGGAAAGAGATAGATGACAAAAAAATTCATTTGATACGTTGATTCAGCAAGATCTATTTTACCAGTGGTGCTTGTTTTGTTGAGAAGCAAATTTAAAACTTTTGATTTTGAAACTTTTCTTGTAAATGTATGTAAAGTATAGAGGGTGACACGTGATTATTTTTTTTATCCTCTCTATATCATGCCGTAAAAATCCAATATAGCGCCCATAAGAAACAAGGAAGTAGTAGTCTGGAGCTTCTGCATCTAGCGTGCTATAGAAATTCTGCTAACAGATTCAGATTCTCCGAAAAAAAGTTCCCATAGGAGGTACTAACGGGAACCGTCCATTTCTCATTATTTAAGCTAGGGAAAATGAAAACCAAATTTGACATTTCTCACATTTTAGATTTTTCAAAAATTTCAAAAGCGAACATGTAAATTCCCTTGTTATCTCTCCTTGATTGCTGAGAAACTTCGTCTCTCTCTTTTTCAAATTACTGAGTAAATACACTCTCACAAACGGCAAATTATCTTCAAAATGGCGACGTCTAAATTTTTTATTGGTTAGTGTCTGTTTTCAACCCATCCAAAACGGCTGTTAAAGATCCCACGCAATTTAAAACCGGTACGCTCAGGATCCATGGTACGCGTTTATCTCATGATGAGCTAAGAAATTGTTGACTGCAATTATCCAGATAATAATCCAATGAATTAGTATCGTTAATGCTGTAGAAACTGTCAAGGTTTTGAAGTGTCTTACCAAACAAATATTGGTCTTTATTCATGTAAAAGAATTTTACTGCAATTTTCAGATAAATGCATTCATAAAAACCAATATTTGTTTGGTAAGAGTTTTCACAGCATTAACAATTCTAATTTACTTATTTCTGTGAGAAAAAATTCAAAAATTGAAACCTAAATCCAAATAATCACACAATAAACTCACTGGGTTATAACTTCTTAACGCGATCTGTGAAACTAATTAATTAAATAAAGTATTGGACGTGACGTACAATTTCAACGGCCTTCTCACAATTAAAATGTGCGTTATTAAATAAGTAAGTTATATAGCCAGACATTCCCTTTTTCCAAAGTCCGCATGCACATATACACATACGTGCGTATGGACATTTTTTTTAAAGCATTTTTTTGGACCCCTGGGACCTTGACGCGTAAAGATCTGGTGGAATCTCAAAATCGAAATTTGGAGTGATTTTAATTTTTTATTGGTGAGGTTAAAAAATCGTGTTAGAATCACAAATCATTATAAAATAAGCCAAAAATATGGTAACAGAATGTAGGTTTTAGGGAGATATGGAAATTTGTAATCGTCGAACAAACACAGGAAACCAGAGAAGTATTCAAATAAAACGAACGCGTTAGCCATGCTATTAACATAATGGAACATCTAAAAACTCATTACCCAAGATCTCTTCATACGCACATATTAATGTTAGGTATGCATGTAAAAGTAGTGGTATTAAGAAGGAAAGTTTTACTGTTGAAGAGCGTATTTTAGGGAGATATAAAGTACTGATGAGGTTAACTTTTATCTACGTTAATTAATCTAAACGATCAGTTATTTTAAGTGTATCCCATCTCAGACATACTTTTGGGCCGTTTCTTAGCTGATTGCGTCAAAAGCCATAATATAAAGGCAAATACTCGAAATAGATGAATATTTTACAACTTCTTCAGCTGGCGATACATTTATGATACCTACAACGCGAACAATTCGTTTAATCTAATTAGAAAATCTACGTTTGCATGCAAAACTACACAGTGAAGGTAATGTTATATCAACCCAAGACAAAGGAGAATATATTAAAGATAAAACTGATGCAGCTTCTATACACATGTGCATTCTGTATTCAACTTACACAAAGGATTATCCAGATCAGCTATAATAGACTATGAATTTGTCTGATATAAACGAATGTATTAAAAGAATGGAAGTTAATTAATGGTTTAAATCACGCTACACAATTAATAACATTTGAGCTGAGTGTACGAGAAATATTGCGAGTTGATCGCATTCTGTATACGGAATGCTGCTGGTTTGTAACTTATAGCCTATTGATCAGCAATTATAGTAACCCCATAAAAATATCGTTGCCATAAATCATAACGTGTATTAATCCTATAATTCATTTGTGAAAAAATTCTAGGGTGAATGTTGATAAAATATTTCCCTTTGACTCGTCAGAGGCTTACAACGACAGTCATAAATTTTTCTCTATGAATTTTAATGTAAAAACATTGAAGAAAGATAAATCCCCCGTTGTCATCGTGTGAAATATTGTCCTGAAATTGGAAAATCCCGAACATATTCAGAATACTATAGCAGGTGTTATCGAAATTGTCAGTTCATAATTTAGACTCGGCGCGCCCGAATTGGTTCATTTTAAAAAGGGCACCTATCGCAAGCTATTAATCCAAATTTAAGTGCCAAATTGATGTATTGCACTCCAACGGCGGGGAGGCAAGATTGAGTCTTGTTAAAAAGAAATGATCCCGACTATAAGTAAAGGACCTGCCAGTAGCAGCTACAGCGCGACGTGCTTCTTGCTAAGAATTTTAGAGATAAATTGTATGAAATTGACGTAGGACGTGAAATAAAGAATTTTTCATTACAAACTTGGACCACTCGGGCCCTTTATTTTATCCAACTCTTCTCAAAAATACTGCTCCTCGTCAGTTTGATAGTTGTACATATATATATATATAAATAAAATGTTGCTATTTCAGTGCACACAGCTAACTAAAATTGTCACACAGAGAAAACTTATCATTACTTAGCTTATGATACTAATGGAAGGTATGTCGCTATAGCGCAATAAAATTACAATAAGCAGAATGTTATTGACATACAGCCCAAGAGTAGGTGTTTATAGCAAACAAGATTTTAATCACACACAAATTAAATTTAAAAAATGGATTAATGAACAACGTAACCAAATTCTAATCCGACAAATTTGAGCACCTCTCTTAATCCTTTCTTTACTAAATAAAGTTCACCAATGAAATCAAATATCAGAGATTTTATATTTTACCAAATTTCAAATCTTTCATAAAATGTATGCCAAACACCAGGTTTTTATTTTGCTTGCTGGAAAGAAACATTAAGCTTGTAGTTGTGGACTGTCTTCCGATCCTTTTAGTAAAACGCATGGATTTCACAAGCTGAATCACCCCGCTCCAACAATAGCAATGCATTTCGACAATTAAATCTTGCAAGTGTGCTGCCCAAAGCCAAGATGTCTATTATTTCAAAATTCATTAAAGCGAAACACGTGTAAATTATGTATAAAGATGACGGCAAAAGAAATGTGGACGTCTCGATTTACGAATTTTTCACCAATAATCCTCAGTGTCCAATCCTTTCATTCCTATAACACCGAGGAGTTTATCGTTCGTCGACGCATTAAATTTGATAAGAAGGAGGAACAGAACTGAGAAAGAGAAGAATGTTTTAAATAGAAAAGGTGGACATTAAACGTGACTTTTTTGGTGGTGGAGTTTTTTTCATCCCAGTCATTTGTAAATGATCATATTTTGGTTAGAACACAGCCGTCTTGCCAGTTGTTGTTGTAGAAGAAAGATAGAGAGTTGTTTAAAGGGATTTTATTCCATCATTTAAAAGTAAACGTTAATTTTCTGCTAATTAATTACGCTAAAATGAAACAAAATGATTCCAGCTTCAAAATATAAGTATTATAGTGCTTTTATTCAATGGTATTATATAATAAAATAATTAACCCGATCCCAAACGTAAAGAATTTTAGCAACATTTATTGAAAGATGGATAGCTTCATTAATATTTGAACGTTTTAGCTTATAGCGTATAAAAACGGAGGTCTAAAAATATAATTTTTTTAGGTCAAAATTGATTAAACGGAGAAATCGGGAGATTGCTCATGAAATTTCAATTAAGTACTAAATATAAATTCTCCTGCCTCTCTTTATAATACAAAATTGCATTGCAGGGATTAATCTCGATGGAATAATTTGTCATTAGAAATTGCGTAGTTAGCGCTTGTGTAAATACAATACGGTGCGCTTATTTTATTATTTACAAGAGCTGTACATGTACGTAATCATTCGGGATATTAGCATTAAACCTGGCCGGTTACCAGTCTTCATGAATTAATATGTAACTCATCGGATATGCATTGTGTACGAGCGCATCGTGCACATTCACAAGGGTTTAGGCACGTACCAATGCACATTTAATTTTAAATTTAAAAACCGCTTTAACCGCAAGAATAGTCACTAACTGCGCAATTTCGCATTTTAATTTTCAATGCGAGCATAAAAGCTCTACCTATCCTTCAAATGTAATTATGTAATTGAAAAATGAGCGAAATTGGGAAAAAAGCAATTTTAAAATAATTAAAAAAGATTAATAACTAAATTAATATGAAGGTTATTTATTTAACGTTCCTTTTAAGTTTCTTTAAAATTTACTTGATGTGCTTATGAAAACAAAGTTCCGAGATTAAAATTCTTTAATTACTTGTAGCTAAAGGCTTTATGTTGGATGTTTCTAAAAAGCATACTTTAATGAACAGCCTGAGAGTACTGAAGTGGAATTGGAGTACAAAGAAACAATTAACAAAGAAGTAATATCCATTCAAGAAAAACCAAAACTTTCAAAACTTATACAATGTGGTGGTTTATGAGTGAAGTTTAATAATGATTTTCCCACTTTGTTCACTATTTTCTCTGTACGTTTTGTAATTGAAGTTTAAAACGTCAAACTTTTTACTTTTCCTGCGGCGAAAAGCTATATTTCCGATTTCAAGTTTAGGTAACCGTAAGGGTAAATGGCGCGGTCTTTACAGTTACAGCAAATGTTTAGACGCTAAACGGGTTTAATTAACTTCCCGAGTTTGTAAAATAATTTACGATCGATCTCTGTTTACCTTTTTTGTTGTTTCATCGCTTCCCGAAATTTAAACCAATTAAATGTAACGGTAAAAGCATGCCACTGTATTTATTATAATTCTTCACTTTATTAGAAAATTTACTTCAATTCACTCTCAATAAATTGTCGGTCCAACACCATACGTACTGTAATAATAAGGTGTGTGTAAAGCGGATCTAAAACAACTGGAGAGCGATGTGATCCTAGCATGTATGTGAAGGGCTCTTCTAATTATGAGATTTCTTAATTAGGTATTAAAGTAAATTAAAAGACTACTATATTTTTCACTGAAATAAAGCTTGATAACGAATACAAAAATGAACATGAACATCTGGGTCGCACAAAGGATTCGAATAAACACACAAATTGATTGATGATGACAAAAATTTATTGCGAAACACATGAAATGAATTAAAACCAAATTTGCAAGAAAGAAATGCTTGAAAGCATATTCGAACACGCACGCGGCGACAATTAAAATAAGAAAGTTTCTTTTTATTAATAATCCAAATAATCTCGTTGTAAAAGGTATGCGATACTAGGCGCACTTAACTCAGACACAAATACTGTCAGTTTCTGAACTTCACTTTGCTTTATAACACAGAATTAGATGACTAACAAAATTGGCTAAAAATGTTCGGTGGCTGTTCGGATGGTAGGCACTTTAACTTTTAATAAAAAGCGAACCTTAACGAAAAGCCTCGTTGTGCGCTACAACTGCTTGCTTTTTCAATTTTTTTCCGAAACTTGTTTCTGTACAATTTTATTATAAAAATGACGAACTGCGTCCTTAATTAAACAAATATGGCCGACTGTCTCGTTTTTACATTGATTCCGGTATTTTAAAGGATAACTACTACTACAACATCATAAGTCATAATGCGTTTCACGTCCCCACTTATGCCGAAAACACGTACCTTTGTCTTCGTAACACCTGCACAGTCGTTATCAGCACCAGATGTACATTTCCTTGAAATTAAATACTTTTACCTGATAAACACTCCTTATCGCAAACGAATAAATAAAAAGCGTTTATTAAATACGCAAACTTAATTATTTTATCTAAATTGCATTTTGATCACACGCAATAAAATTACGAATTTCGTTATTTCGTTTTATGTCGAATTGCGCGGAAGTAGGAATTTTTAAGTTGTAAAAGAGCCAAGGTTCTGGGAACATTCCCCCAAATATTAGTTATGATAGCCTCAGGTTTTTATTTTGACGACTGTAATAGGGTGAGCGTTCGTCATCTTCTCACAGTTATCAATGAGGTAATTGTTTTAAACCATTCGACTATGGTTTTGAATTACACGCTGGAAATTAGTCGTCGTCTGTTACTTCTACGATTCAACAAATTGAATGAAGCTCTGTGAGAAGTGTTGATTTGCAAAAATCCGAAAGTCAGACATCCCTAAAAGCTGTTTGAACCAATGGAAATTATTTAAAGACCGCCGCCATAACCATTTCGCCATTGTTGGGCGTTAAAAAATTACTGAGTAATTCAGGAGGGTGGTTACTGCACTACATTGATTCATTCGCGATTGAGAAACCGAGCTCAGAAGTTCAGATTGATTCGCGTTCGAGTAGTCAACCTAGAAAGGTTAGTAATTCGTTCGAGTTTGGGCAGCCGCGCTCAGAAGACGGTCCAGATTCATTCACGTTTTGGTGGTCAAGCACAAGAAAAAAAATTGCGTTTTGAAAGTCAATGCGAACCGATCTGCGTTTATCATTTCTAGCTGGTAAAAAAGTACGATCCATAGAAGATTCGTTTTTCTGTGAACGTGAAATATCTAAAACGTTCCATCATCTTGTCGTTATGAAAACGGACAAGTCGTTTCTCTTATTATTCAGTTTGATTACGCATATAAGTTCTGAAATTAAAAGTTTGTTAGTGAGCGCGAGTCACCAGAATAGTGTTTGTCCCAAGTTACGCCAAGGAATATTTGTGTGTCTAACTGTATTTTTATTTTTTTTATTGCCTTTATTTTATAGTGGCCGGAGTGTTAGCTAATTAGCTATTCTCCCCACTCAACCCACTATACAATCACAAACAGCCATTCCTTACCTGGGATTCGAAACCAACGTTATAAAATTGAATATTTTCATTGTTTCGTACCGAATTTATCTGCAATGTGTTCCCCGATTGTTTGGTCGTCTCCTGTTAACAGTGAAAAAATTTTTGAATTGAATTTTGAGCCTCTGGGGATCAACCCTTCTTGACTGTTTTGTAGCAATTTTAGTTTCTAAAATGCAAGGATGTCCGAAATTTTCAAAAAACGTTTTTTGCATTAAAAGTAAGGTGCTCTTTGAGGACGCACACATGTTCTTGAGAAAAGTTGATTCGCCCCAAAAGCTGAGGAAACATGCAAAATTGCTAAACCCTAAACCTACTCTGACTTTTTTGTGTGAAATTTTTTAGGAAATCCGAAGGAATTTTACAACTGTCCAAACTAGAATGTAATGACCGTGTAGTAGATTTGAAGCCAATATAGGAACACTTCGTTAGTTTATTTAAAATCTTTTTTTTAATGTTTAATTATTATGTTTAAGGTCGGGTCGGTTTCTAAGATTATTGGCGACCAATTTTATCTTATTTTTTCGAATTAAAATCTTTAATGCAGGTAAATTTTGGATTTTAATATCAACTTGCTACACGGTCATTGAGTTGAAAGCTTTATTTGGTAGACCAAATATTTCGGACACCAATATGGTGTATTCGTTTAGTTTTAAATTCTGGGCGTGTTTAGTAAAACCATTTGTCAGTTTTTATACTCTAATATTTGTTAAATTAGTCGTTAATTATTAGTGGGTCCTCTGAACTGAAGAAGGACAGCGATAGGCTTCCGAAATATTTGGTCTACCAAATAAAGCTACTAAAGCAAGTTATCTTTCTTTGGCCTACACACCATACAACCTTCAGCTCTATCCTAACGAAGGCCGAAAAAAACAACTCGTCAAATTAAATTCTATTTTGAACAGTTTTGTTGGGGAACATTTTTTAATCTCGTCCCTGGTCACTGGTTTTCAACAAACTTTTTAAAAATTTCAAACACCCTTTGTTTTAAACACAAATTAGTTTTCAACGAAAGCAGAGCTGATCCCCAGAATCTCAAAATTCCATTCGAAATTTTTTTCTTTTACAAGATACAACCACACAAATTGGGAGGGTCACACTGTATATTAAAAAAGAAAAACATTTTTATGAATCCAACTAAGATATGGTTAAAATGAGAAGAGAGCAACCTCAAGGATTCAAAAAATTACAAACTGAAAATTTTTAAAAAATTTTCAAGATTCATACTGTTACATTTCGATAAATAAAGACATAATTTCTTGAAGAGTCTTATTTCAAATTATGAAGTTATGTCATCCGTTTGAAATAGTCTGATAAAAAAATTTCCTGCCGACAGTATGCATGAAGAACTGTTTTGTAATTTGGTTTTCACAGAAGAGATGGCAACCCTTGACTGCAGTTTCTTTTGCTACCACGAACCACACCCCCATCGCTTATACAAGGATCAGAAAAAATTCAAACAAATTCAAAACGATATTTGAACTTTTGGAGGGAATTGAATATTCATACATAAGTATTCCAACCTGCGTAAGTATTTAAACATTGCCCAATGGTATAAGTTTGCATTAGAAGTCTGTTTGTGTAATGGGCCGAATGGGAATTAACTAGTACTCCGCCCACTATAAAACAAAGGCAATTAAACAAATTAAAGAAATGAGTAATTTGGAATACCAACCTTTCATCTTGATTGCACATTAGTCTCAACTACCGAGAGTTCCTTTTGTGTTAATTTTATCGACATGTAACGTAAAGCTGGCATTTTTCTATATCGTGAAGGAAACATTTCAGCATTGGACGTATTTCAAATAAACCTAAAAGAAAAGTACAACCTTTCATTTTCCACTTACGATTCTTTTTCTGAAGAGAAATAAACTCGGATATTGACGAAATTGAAATCAATTTTCCGCAATCCCTGGCCAGCGAGACAGGCAAATCCAGTTCAACGAATACGTCGCGTAATATAATAAAACTGTGAGACTTTTTATATGCTTTATACCTACACGTATATTTCGTATCCATGTAGTAAATAGGTACGGTATTTTTCATCTTTTTTTCTCGCCCAATCGAAACAATTCCTAAATTTTTGTCACGCTAAACTTTGCATTTGAATATCAAGAGAATTGATTATCTCTTGTTCCGACCTTCTGCTTTAGAATCAGTGAACCATTCACTATGTAATTCACAATCGTATTCAGAGGCCCGCGCAAACAAGAAAGAAAAGCTCGCGTGAAAACAAAATGGAAATCGTGTTTATTCTCACTAAAATTGTCGAACCAGTTCACTCCAGCTCTCCCAGGTTTTTGCGAATCTTATTGTGACTTAACAAGGATTTTATCGAATGCACATCCTCAAAGTTGTCAATTTGCATCACAATATTATAATGTAGGGAGGAATGTCAAAAACATCTCCCGAGACGCACTGTAATTGCATAAATCGGTAATGTAAGCATAATCCATATTATACCAAGTTGTTTAGAGACAGTAAGAGGTTAAGATTCTTTCCTTGTAATCTCTTCGGTTTTATGAAAAGAAATCCAATAAAAGGAACAAGAAAGGATAAAGTTGAAACAAATTGGAAATGACAGTAAGCTTTTTATTTCCATCTGCGATTTTTTATGAAGGGGCGATTGAAAAATAATTTTCAATAAAACCGTCACGAACAAATGGCCGATCTCGAAAATACTACTTCCGAAATCTATAAACTCAATCGCATCGTTTCGTTACGTCGAACACTTTTAATCTCAAGAATTGTTTGAAACAAAAATGCGTAATTAGTATAAAATTGACGTTCTACCCGTTTTGTATAATTCATAAAAGCAACAAAGCGGCGTGAAATTTTAAATACACAATTTCTGGACACTCGTTGTAGTTATTTGAATGCAAATTAAGTCCCGAAGCAATTATTCACTGGAATTAACGCTCGTACTCTTTGGAAGGGATTATGCAAGCAGTTTATAAAGGGCTGCAAAGCAGGTGAATTTTCATGGCAGTCTCGTGATGAAAATTACAAAAAAAAAAGATTTCTTACTCAGAACTTGGAGTGAAGTTTCGTATTGATTGAGGGATTTAACACGCGGTTTTGTATTAATTGAGTGAGAAGTTGGAAGATCGTCGCGACCAAATTCAAGTTGGAGACATCCACAAATTTCGCATCCAGTAGCTTAATTTGCATCAAGTATACAGACGATAGAATGTGCACTTGAATCCCTTTAGAAATTGCACGTTCGACCGAAATTCAACTGCACGGGCTTTCAAATTATTTTATCTTATATCGAGGTTCTACCGAAGTGAATTAGTGTGATAAAAATGCCTTTCGTTCATTAAGCCCAAGTTAAATGGATAGATCGATCTGTAATCTACGTTCAAGAATTAACACCGTTACTAAATCTTTAATATTCTTTATAAATGCAAATAACTTCCAAAATTTGTGGAAGTTTCAGGTGAAATGGGGTCGCAGTCCAACTTTTAGTTTTCTTTATGAACTTGGGGGGAATATCCATCTTAAACATAATTTAAAAGTTACATCATTTGTAACGTAGCCGATGCCTCAACACTTAAAAGTGGAATTGGGATTGCATAAGTTTTTCAGTCATACATTAAAAATTTTCCGTTGTTGTCTCGACAAAAGTTTACTTCGTTTATAAGAATAACTATACTAATTTAAAGATGGAACATCTCATATCCAACTTTCTACGTGTATTGATGGCATAGTGTGTATTATTTACATTATATTCGAACATTCTAGGCTAAGTGATTGATTACGTGCCCCAATGACTGTTGGTTGAGCAGCTGGCTTTGAAAACAATGTGGAAGTTTTCTAAATTGAAAAATTATTTTGGCGGTTTTGTTTTCTGTCCCTGTTTCAATCAAGAAACCTAACTGAAAATAGAATACTGATATATTTTACCAGTCCATATGGGACTATCACATCGACCACTGACATTAGACTAACAACACAATATGAAGTACCTTAGGCACCTTTACCTTTTGTGAGCAAATTGCTAAATTAATCGGACTTTGTGGAATAATTTATGGACGTCTTATCCAAGCATGTCCTTTATGATATCATTGCAGTGGTTTCCAATGGTGCATCGCAAATGATAGGTTTTTTTTTCTATCGAATCGATCTTGAGATTATTGTTCAAATTCAGTTTTACGCCGCAAACAGATCAAAAAGGGTCTGACACCTGTCGTTAGAACTCATTACAAGAACATTTCTTAAACGCCCGTATTTACCTGATAATCCAAAAATAATTGCTAACCCCCCCCCCCCCCTTTCTCGATTTAGAAGTACTCGATTTTGATAGACGTTAAGGGTCTCAGCAGTTATTTTTTCGCTTTTAACCTGTAATAAAGTCATGATCTTTTAATTGTATGCCTGTTTTGTCAATTTGACTAATTTACCAAATCATCTTGCCCATTATAGCTTTATTAATTAACTGATCCGAAGACATATTCTACATACATAATACAGGATGCCCATTATGTATGGAATATCGTATATATCTCGGTAACTATCGAATGTGTACAAAATTTTTCTACAAGAAAGTTGTTTAACATTTTTTGTTTCAGAAAACAAGTGGGTACATAACGAAAAACAATTGATTCTTTTTAAATAGCAGTGCACCTTTAATTAGGCTCAATTGATAGTGATTTTTTTTCTCTTTTCAATGATATAACATGTTAGTACCTACCCTTATTCATTCGGGTGCTAACGTGGTACGAAAAAAAATCTATATCAAATGAGCTTAATGAAAGTGTGCATTGCTATTTAAAAAAAATTATTATAATTTGATCAATAACATTAATCGAGATATCCTACACCAAAATAAAACAATTGAACGTGTACGTTTCTTGCAGGGTTTCTTATTAAATCTTGAAGACAAAACGAAATTAGCAGTAAAATGGTTTTCACCGCAATGGATGCTCAAAATGTTCACCGTTAACTCCAAGGCAGTGGAATAACCTATCACAAAAAACTTGAATTAAAAACTAATTTTTTCTACACGGGTGCTAACGTGGTACGTCATTGAAAAGAGAAAACAAATTTCCATCAAATGAGCTTAATGAAAGTGTGCATTGCTATTTAAAAAAAAATCATTTGTTTTTCGATATTGAAAATTCTATCTGTGTCGCACAATGGATTCGAAACACACAAATGAGTTGATTGAAAATGACAAAAATTTATTCCGAAACACAATGAAACAAAATTAAAACAAAATCCCTAAAAAAAGAAAAACTTCAAAGCTTTTTCTTAAAAATCCAAATAATCTGATCGTACAAGGTTTGCAATATAGGGCGCACTACTCACACAAACGCTGACAGCTTCTGAACTTCACGTTGCTTTAAATAATACAGAATTAGATGATAAACGAAACTGGCTCGATGAATAAAATTAAAAAATTTTAACATTTAATAATAATAATAGTAATAATAAGAATAGTACTTGGACACAAAATATCAACATAACAAGAAGAAAAAAGAAATGATAGTAACGGCGAAGTTCCACTTAACCCTTTAACGTTATTTATAAAATCGTATTGATAAGCCAAGCCTGAATATACAATGAGCTTGGAAACAGAGGATGTAGTATCGTACGAAAGATACAAAAATTTAAGCTTAGCTTAAAATCAATGGCAACCATTGTCTCAATAATCGTTACCATGCTTAAGCTAAGTTCCACTTAAATTTGTCGGTGCAAACGGCCATTAGTCTCATGTGGTATTTGGTGTTGGATGATAACCGTCTCGTATCAGGTTTCATTTTCTGGTATTCCAAAAATGCGTACACTGTTGATACGGGTATATTGTTCGTGGGCATCTAAGGCATCATTCATATCTGAGCGCGTTTTCTTCAACTGCTCCTCTAGATTGTTGACTTTGTTTTCGTAAGCTTGAATTGTTGCAGACAATTGTTCGTTTATTGAGGTGTCGATTACGAACATTAACTTTTCACAGACTAAATCGGAATTCAACATTTTAACGACAATTTTTGAGCAAGAGGATCGATGTCACCTAGGCCTCCATTTATAACGTTTTGAAGGACTTCTCTGCGAATGTCTAATTGAACAAAATCCTACATCAATTTTTCTTTCCCTCAAAGCTATCGTGCACCTCTCATTATTAAAATAAATCGCGTTATCTACTTTATTATTAATCTCCACCATTAATTTATTCGTCATGCTCTCAATTTTCTCACTCTTCATTCTCCCAATTTTTTCACTCAAAACTGCATTCTGCGTTTTTATTAACTCTACGCAAGCGCTGCGGTATATTCTTCTTGGGTCTTTATCCTCATTGTAGACATCGTCATTTTTAATTTTTGTTGAAACTTCTCCCCTGCGCCCCTGTAGTTAATCTGTAAGAAATCCGAAATACAATGAGCCAAAATTAAAACAAAATTCCTGAAAGAAAGAAATCCTTACGCACCTTGTTTGGACATATTACCCCGTACGCAGGTGGACGACCAATAAAATTCGAATCCAATAATACCCTAAATTCATGTACGAACCGTCCATAGCGTAATCAGTCTTTCCGATAAATAAACTAATTACGCAAACTGGAAGTATGCGTTGTATTATACCAGTGTAATTAATACTAGTTTCTTCACTACAATCCGAATCATTTGTACTAATTCTAGTAAATTAAATTACTACCTGCGTGGTGGTCGGAAGCCATTTGGCTTTCTTTGACACCACGGGTAGTACAGTTAGTTAGGGCACCACACGAGCAGCTACTTTATCAATAGTATCAAAAACTCTGAACATTGATCGACGTGGTACACGAATTAAAAGGGGAAAAGTAAAGACCATCTCTAAGTTCGTCGCATTAGAAGACGTAGATTTTACACATATTCGGCCCCAAGAAGTTGTTGTAGTAGTTATTATATTGGGATAGGTACTATCGAAGACTTGGACGCACTAGATTTTCATTTTATTTCGGATACTCTGGTATATCACAGGAATGGCTAAGTGTTTCAGTAGAGGGGGCGGAAGAAGAAATGTTCCTAAACAACCGAGACGATGGGACTCGTAAGAAATCATTGGAATTAGTGTCCGCCAAAAGCGAAATAAAAACAAAATTAGATTATATTTCAAATATCGAAATTATCCAAGAATTCTGCAAAACTTCGCTTATTTAATCTTCTCTATATCTCTTCTAATAACTGAGATAGCGATGGTGAGCATCGAAATATAGAGACAGAGTACAGCACAAAGAGCGCACGCAAAACGTTTGCCAATGCTTTCCGAAGTAGCACACATTTTAAGGATTGCCTTCAACTTGTTTCCCACATCTTTGTTAATTATGTAAGGGGGAACAAATAAATGGGATATAATCCGTAGATGTTGTGATCATTACCGATGACAACTACGTCGTTTTCAAGTTACTTTGTCATTCATGAGCAAAGTTATCCCAAAGATGGAGCGGAAAGACTATCAAAATTGCAGTGATCAGAGAAGAAGGTTGTCAATGTAGATATTTGTTAACTTTTGATGTAATCTGAAAATGGTTGTATTCAGTAAAACTTTTAAATTAATTTATAGAATCGCTTTGTAGTCATTTAATATTAATGGCGGAAGTTGTGTTAGTTGGTAATACCGCTCCTACTTCTTTAGGATGCTAAGAAGCTTTCTCTGTTAATTAATATTGTAATAATTCCAGTACTGTAACTAAATTTCAAACTTTAGGGGTGTTTCGAGGTAGTCTCGCACCGTTAAAGGCACGTGTATGTTGCACGAGGTGGAAACGAAACAAGAAGAGTGATTGGGAGGAACAGTGCCTTATGAATAATGAGGTAGCTCGCAGGAATAGAACTGGGGAATTAAGTGGGTGGAAGACAAATTTGAGCTAGACAAGTGGATGAAAGACGCACGTTTACAAGTTGAACCCATCTTCGAACCATAAATACCGATTTAATTAATAAACGTCGCCGAAACAACGAAAGGAGAGCAGGTATTCGATTCCCTGTCAAGAGCGTTCCAGAGACGCGACTTAGATTTAACAAGGCAGCAGCTGCCAATAAAAGAAACAGTAATTAAATTGTTTCGATGTTTCCGCAAACGATACCGGAACGTAGTTAGAAGTTTAGCAAAGTTGGGCTTGGTTCGTAGTTCAATTTGGTGTAGTTAGCAGAGTTGATGAAACACGCAGTTGTAGTTTTGATGACATTTTCGAATTCTACAGAAGTCTCTACTCTACGGCAAGTAAGTTTGAAAACAGTTCTAAATCCTGTGGGATTTCTGTCAAATAAACTGACTACACTGTTATCA
This sequence comes from Photinus pyralis, assembly GCF_008802855.1. Lineage (NCBI taxonomy): Eukaryota > Metazoa > Arthropoda > Insecta > Coleoptera > Lampyridae > Photinus > Photinus pyralis. Next base: position 8,081,182 of record NW_022170511.1, read on the forward strand.
GTATTGCTTTATTGGAAATAATATTCAATTCGCTTGCTGAAATTGTACCTCACGATTGAAATGGACTCCAAGTGCTGCAATATATGAAACTTCTCTTGTATTGCAAAAGTTAGTAACTCGGGATAGCTTCTCAGTACTCAGTTAGTGCTAAAAAGTAAAACAAAATCTTAGGAGGTAGGTAAGCATTTATATTGAGAAACATCTTTTATAGGGATTACTTCATTTAGAAATATTCGAAAGCAATTCCCAATATTGCATTTTGGATAACAAATTTTCACGTTTGCTCGTAATTAAAAGAAAAAAATGAGGTGCCAATTACTTGCCGCTTTGCTCCTTTGAGATGAATTTTTGCATCCTAATGGGAAAAAGAATAAATTCTAATTCAGAAAAATAAAGTTGCATATTTGTGTCGGTTAAATTCATGTATGCCTGGGTTTTACATTTGGAGTAATCTTGTTGCATAGCTGAAGTGTAAACAGTTAAACGTAGTTGTTTCGTATGCAACATAATATGTATTCAAACGGCAAGCAAAAGATGCATTCAAATGTTTCTAAACTTTTCCTGCACAAAATTGCATAACAGTGGTGAATCTAACGCCGATTCGGTTACGGTTACGAATATATGATAATAGAGCGGGCAGAAACATTTGAGGTATGTACTTTGGTTACGAATTTACGATACATTTAGTGAGAAATTTTACTCAAGGTTTGCCGTAGGTACACCTAATTCTAAATATTTGCGCAACGTTCTACGAAACAATTGCGAAACAACTCTTAAGTAAATATTTCTAGCAACGCGCAAGGCGGACATTTCAGCCTTAGGTTTCGTATTTGTTGCACCATCTTTAAGTTATTCAATAAAACACTACTCTCTTTAATCCCTTAAAAGCCTAAAAAGTAAGTTTACATGATCCTTATAAAAACGTACCTTTGCAAAATGTTACAGGTGCAAAGACCTTTGAAAAGAACTTACTGTTTGCTTTAAAACGCATGGATCGCAGTACAAAGACAGGAAAATAACGGATATGCTCTATCCGATTTTGAAAGATTTTGTTCAAAATTCCTACCCCTACTTGGGGGTGTGAAAAAAATTCTGATTTCAGCGAAATTTGGTATCTGAGGGTTTTTGAATATGAAAATCTCCTAGAAAATCTTGAATCTGGAATTAGTTTTTGAAAATTCGAAAAAAAAGTTCCACTTCTATTCTTGGCCAGACAACGAAAATGGAGAGAATTCAACGAAATTTGTTGTGTACAGGGTGTACCATTAATAAAGGCCACAGGCCTTATCTATGGAACCGGTAATTGCACAACTTCGGGAAAAAAATCTTGTTAACAAAAGAGGCCAAAAGAAATCACTGGAAATTATTTCCGAGTTTCTAGATTTGCCGCCAGAGAGCGCATGATTCATGGTTAAGTAGAAAAATTGTTATTTTCATAAATTATACCCAACAAACATGCATAAAAAATACATGCATTGCAATCTTGTATCAATTTTGCATCATTTTCTGGCTCATAAAATATGAGGGGTGGGGGAAAGGGAACATCTCTTGGAAGTTCTTGTTGGAAAGAGCTCTCTTCGTGGAATCAGATTTTACATGAATAGTCTTTTTAGTAAATGTGATGAGTTGTAGAGGGCGCGATGTGACATTAGCATAAACTTTGCAGGTTTTTTTGAAAATTTCTAAAACGCAAAACCGCATTTTGATATCTGTTTTCTAAGCAGAGATCTTGCGAAAATACGAACATTCACAAACTTTAATTGCAATATTGATACTCATTCAATTTGTTTTTGAAACAAAAGAAACACAATACCGCCTAAAAAACTGTCAAAATTTATCACAGTCTGTAGTATCCTTTCATTAAACGTATTCGTGCGAATTATCACCACGATCGGTGCCAGGCACATTTCTTGGTAAGCGGGAGTATTTGAATTTGAGTTATCCTGGCAAATGAATAGGAAGAGGAAGTATTATTTCATGGCCAGCTAGGGTACAGGGTGTCTTGAATTGAGTAGGATAGCATGGCTATCTTTGTTATTTTTATATTTACAGATTCGGTTAAACTAATGGCAAAGTTGTGTAGTTTTTGATGCTGATGGATATTCCGATGCGATATTTAGAAAAAAATATTCGTTTCGTCGATAGGTAATTGGAAAAAAGTGAAAATCGCAATTTTTTAAGAAGTTTAAATATTTTAGTAGCAAATAGAGCTATCGAAAGAAGTTTCAAATAAAAGTTGCAAGATTGGATGGGATAAATTCAATGAACGTAGAAAAAAATTTTTTTTTCACTACTAGCGTCTGATGACATGATTATTAACCTTTTTTCCACTTGTAAAGTAGGCTTTCTCGGCATTTCTTCAAAGTGGTTAATAATTTTTTATTATTAACTAGTAGTCAATAATGAGAACTGTCACGCTGTCACTTTTAGAAAACACAACCCGAAATTTCGCTCAATAAACGTTTGGACAAGTTCTCTAAAATGAATAATTGCCACCATCAGCCATTTCCAGAGAAATTACATACCTAAAATTATCACATTTTGAAAAAATTCGAACGAAATCACTCTTTGAAAATATCTCAATGACAGAACAAAATACGGCCTGTTTGACTTGTAATTCTACGTACTTGATTGACATGTTAAATTAATAAACAAAAAATTCTGTCCAACCGTTCAATTTCTTATCAATATAATATGTTAATTTAGAGGATTTCAAGTGCTAGTAGTGAAAAAAATAGTATATATACCACGGTAGAGAAGTCTCTTATTGCCTTCGCACCTTACACCCCTCGGCGCAAGCGCCTCGAGATGTAATCTTGGTGCTCAGGCAATAATACTGTACTTCTCTACCTTGATATATAATGTACTATTAATGGCGGTTTTTGAGACATTGACACAACTTCCTTATTTTAAATGAACGCCATATTGGATTTTTACGTCACTCGATAGAGAAAAAAATTCACAGATTTCGCAATCCTTGCAACCATCGGAGACATTGGAAATGATAATCGTATAACTTATAAAGCCATAAGTAACCCTTATTCACACGGAATGAACGTAAACTTTCTGAATAATAAGCGGCATAACATGCTTGTAATACTATCACGGGAGATGTGCGAGAATTTTAAATTCGAATTAACAAAACCCCTGCAAATTGTTAAGTAAGTACCGTATCGACAGTATCCGCGACTTTTCTTGAATCTACCGATTGCAGTCGAGTACGGTACAATCAACACTAGACGCGACACCACTTGTCTTCTTTTCTACTTGGCAAGCCTGGTAAATTCATAACCATACCCATACAAAACATAAGCATTTCCAATGCTAAAAGGTGAAATATGCCAGCTAATCAGGTCGGCCCAATGGTCATAGGTAAGTATAATTTATCTGTAGTCAAAAAACAATAGCTTAAACATTCCACCAAAAGAATTAAACTCATTTACCCAAACACAAAGATCTTTATTGGAAATTAAACAAGCTTTCGTTGGTACTTAGTGTACAAAATTAATAATTAAATTCCTATAATTGAAACTTACAACACACAGCTTTTATGTCAATATGGCCATATTCTTACAGGTAGCGCTGCAGATTTAGAAGGTAAGTAATTGGTTTGATCATCAATTGCCAATACACAAGTAGCTACTCTAGTTACTTTAAATTAATAAATATATCAAGATCAACTTGTAAACAACAAAAGAACAAATTTATTTTAGCTGCCAACTTTTTACCCACAACGTTGTGCTTGTCCACGGTTTAAACAAAAATAACAAATTTGTATGAAAATAAATCAAAATCAAATCCAAAACTACATACCAACTGATTTGTGTTTGTTATAAATTAAACTTCGAATTTTCCAGATTGAATATTGGCAGGATTATCCACACATGTTGATTTTTCACGGAAGGTTACCCCTAACAAATTAACGCAACTTAACAACCCGAAAAACGTCGAACCCCAAACGTGGTAAATATTTCTTCTGGACAGCAGCTTCACTTTATATTTACAGATCCATCCAAAACCAAATTTTCAGGAAAACATAAACCATATAAACCCAAAAAATAAGAGGCTAAAAAATATAATGTATGAATAGAACGAACGATCAGAAAAAAACTTACGACTTGGCAACAAATCCCTTTTCAAAGAACCGTCTAATCGAACTCAAATTTGAAAAAAACAACTCTTGGTAGGTAAGTAACTATACGGTACTACCTTTGACAATATTATATTTGCAGTTTGCATTAATTAGCAACAATTTCTACGGCGTAATTCGTTTCACCGCGGCCGTCTTTTCGCTTTCGTAGCTATCAAGGAAGTATTCGCGATTATCATTTGGAAATTTTGAGTTCCCTCAAGGATTTATTGTGAGATAATATTGAATAGACGAGAAAGTTACACTGTTAAAATGAATTTATTTTACACTGTGAAAATAAATTCGTCACAAAAGTTCGAGGCAAAAATACAACGTTGATTTCCAAATGAAATGACGTAAAAATCCAACATGGCGTCCATTTAAAATAAGGAAGTTGATATTATCTCGAAAACCGCCATTTAAAAAAAAATTTCTGCCTTCATTGAATTTATCCCATCCAATCTTGCAATTTTATTTGAAACTTTTTTCGATAGCTAAAATATTTGAACTTTTTAAAAATGTCGATTTTCACTTTTTGCCAATTATCTACGAAACGAATTATTTTTTCAAAATATCGTAAAAAGTCAAAACTATCCCGTACTATTCAAGGGAGGGAGAAGCACTTATGTGGCTCAGTGGCAGCCACTAATGACACGTATATTCTTAATCTCATTCCCAATGGTCCATGTCAAAACGAAATTTTCAATCATCAATAAAAGAATGCGATATACGTTGGTTGAGATAGTTTACTCGTCCAATGTCTCTACATGTACGATTTGATCTATGACCGTAACAGCTTCTACGGAGTGGAACTACGAAACTAATATTTATGTAGGTTTAGTATCCCTGGAGACGCTTAATAGCCACTATCTCGAATACCAACCGTCTTAGGCATTTCGCTACTGACTTTTGTATACCGAAGGGTAAATTGCGATCTTTATTGAAAGTCTCACGCTTTGCCTACGGAGTTTCAAATAATCGCGCCATCTACAACAAAATTTGGGAAGCACGTGTTAATAATTTACGCTCGAGGTGCGTGCCGATAGGCAAGATAAATTAAGTGTTACCGAAATACCCGAATCCTTCGGGAAGCGAGCAGGTTTACATATTGCTTGTTGAAAACTAAGCACGTCTAACACGGGATGAGATCAAACTACAAAGTTTAATGTAAACTCTTCGATGCGGACTGGAAATGAGAAATGACAAGTGAAGATAGTTATTTTAGAAATATGCGCATCTGTCAACCATATTAATATGTTTTATTATAATCGTTTATACAATTTATAGTTCGAAATATTAAAGCGGAATATGACAGACAGATGCACGCCAGTTTTTGTCATCACGCTAAGTTTAGTAAGTAAACGGCGGTGACGGCGGGCGGCGTCGTGTCGCTTAGACAGGACGCCCACCGCCCCGACGGCCACACGCATAGATCATCACGATGTCACAGCACGCATTTGTTATTGTCAGAAATCGTAGATTTCCCAAGCCTTTACGTCCTCACCTGTCAGCTCCGTTTCCGGTTCGTCCCATTTTCGAAATCGAACTGCGCTGCACCTGATTTAAATTACTTCGTCCGCTAATGCTAACGATTTGTTATTTTTATTTACACAGATTAGGCGGAATCCTTTAATTCGTCCATGATCGCCGCTTAAGCGCGCTCGTGACATGCAACGTAAAACAGGGATGATTTATAGAGATTACGTGGAATATGAGAACGGCGAGAGGATTGCATAAATACAAGACCTGACGACCACCCACAAAATACTGTCCGTCTGTTTGTAATATATTGCGAGCGAAATTTAGCAATTCCCTTAAGCGCCTTATCTCTACTTCATCGTTTAGATTATATCTTAAAAGGAGGACAGTTGAGAGATGGCCACACGATACTGTAGTTTTTGAAGAACCGCGTCGCGAAGGCGGATACGGTGCCCACCTTATTCGCTTCTTAAGTAAATACGTTTGTTAGCTGCAAGTTGTAGTAAGTGTATTTTCTTTTTGTTCCACTACTGTAAGATTGAAATTGGTATTTTTCAACTAATTTATGTTTGTTTTATGGGATGAAATTTCAAGAATAGCGTTCGTAGTCGAACGGAAATAGTTGATATGGATATTTCAGGTAACTAAAGTGTATGTTCTGGCTATTCTTAGATGTTGTGTCTAGGTATACCGTTTTAAATAATACACTGAATACCTTATTGATTCAAATTTTAATTGCCAACCTTTAATTATTTACAGGCATTTACTTAGATATCCGTACTTGTACTAACAACTAATTAATAAATACCGTTTCGATGTGAAATACACTATATTTTGTGTTTAAAGCTCTCACCAAATAACTTATGGTAAGCTGGTCCTGGAAAACTTGTCCCGGTAAATTTTCTTCGAAGACCTTATGCGCTCTCAAAAAAAGTCGCCCCCATAATGTTTACGCCGAGAAAAACTGAATATTCACAAGATTTAGCTCTCACACGAGAGTTGGAGTACGGGTATCTAAATATAAAATGTTGTTCTCATTTTATGTTATTTTTTCCGTATTATAGACATTTTGTATTTTTACAGTTTTTGGGAGAATGGCGCTTCAAATGTATACGCAACGTATAGGAGCTCTTTTTCTGCTCTTTCTGCTTAATAATATCAATTTTGAAAGATGAATAAGGTATATCCGGTTCAACTCCAGATTCAAATTACGCAGTCGATCCTGATTTGGAGTCTTCCATTGTAGATCTATCTAATATTTGTCTAGTATAGAATGCTCCATTGTCATGGATTGGTCCATTCTCTTTCTTAAAATTTCCAGGTACAGGAGTAAGGAAGCTGGATTAATAAGTAATTTTAAACTGTCTTTTGCAAATTTTCTATTTGGGTGTAGATTTTGGGCAGACAAAACCAAAACTAATCTGTGGTCAAGGTAAGACGTTCTTTTTTCCACACAAAAAGCTTTCAACCTTAACAGTACTCTATCCCACACCTGGAAAATTGTCCATTGTCCGTAATGACAAGTGATTTTCTCGTATGTGACTAGTAGATCTACTATCCACGTACCAGTTCTCTTGATTACAAACACTTAAAAATACTGTGGTGTCATACCCCTACGGTTAGGCAATACACCTTACATCTAAAAGAATGGTAGAATGAGAAAAAAATGTTTCAAAAATAAAGTTTCAAAGAAACATTACCATGCATAAGAAAGTTGGCTATGAGCAGTCTGTGCAGTCACTGCGCATGCCCACTTAATTTCGACCATGTGCGAAATGTTTGCCTTTACTATAGGCATCTGTGGTTAAAATATTAAACAAATACATATCTCATAAATAAGAAAGTTGGCATTGCGCAGTCACTGCGCATGCCCACATAATTTTTACTAAGTGCGAAATGTTTGCCTTTACTAGAAGCATCTGTGATTATAATTTCAAAGAAATATCTCCAAAAATAAGAAAGTTGGCATTGCGCAGTCTGCGCAAAATATGGAGTTAAATGAAACTGATCGAAATGGGCAATTATAGACCATAACAGCTATCAATTAGCGAAAACCCGAAGTCTCTAGGTGGCCCAGGGGCCGAGATCTTGATGGAACGGACGGACGGACGGACAGACGGAAACACGAGCACATAAGCTTTACCTCAACTTCGTTGTGTTACGCTAAAAACAGGAGTTCCCCTCAGGACACAGGTGTGACGTCTTCGACTTCAACCATCCTGCGAAAATGCCGGGCAACAGGGATTTTGGGGTACGAAGCTTGACAAGAAGAAGGTAGAGTGGGTTACTACTTCCAATGGCGTGGTAGCGTGATGGCAGATCGGGTATTTTGCAATGTTTATTTTGTATGTTCTGTTTTAAACTCCAGTACTCGCGTTAGGATATGTCACCTGTTTGGTCACGTGGGATACATTTGCATCCCAGGTAATAGTGGGTGAAACGGACGAAAAAATGGTTAAGTACTAATAAATTACCGAATTTTTTACCTTGTAGTTTCATTTAATTAGTTACAAAGTCAACAAAACAAAAATATCCTCTTAAAAACGTAAATTAACTGCAAGTCAGAAACCATTCCATTTTTAAAGAAAGGGCTATAACTTTTGACCTACTGGTCCCAACTTCAAAAATCAAGTCGATTTAGATTCTACAGGTCAAAATCTGTAAGAAACGCTGTGATTGGCCCGGATCAGATAATTTTCACTGAAACACAAAGCGTCGTGTGGGTTATAATTTGTACCCTCACTGAATAAAGGAATTTTTTTTGCAAAACATGGGTACAAATGGACTACATGAGGTAACTATAGGTCTGTTTATTGGTCAGTTTTCGTTGCAACGCGCTCTTATTAGAGATTGAAATTGTGCTGGCCCGTGTGGCGCAGTTCAGTTAAAGCTGAACTGTGGTGCTAAGGGTCCCTGGTTCAAATCCGGGTTCGAGAATGGATATTTGTAAATGTATAGTGGGTTGGGTTGGTAGAGCAGCCTTAGCTGAAACCCCACCCACTCAAAAAAGGCAAAAATAAAATAAATAATAGTTATTTATGTATTAAGGGCATAATAGTGATGTTTATATTCTCGAGGGCGACGAGTTAAAAAGCTCGAGGGCCTATGGCCCGAGAGCTTTTTAGTCGCCCGAGAGTATAAACATCAGGTTATGCCCGTGATACATACACAATTTTATGTTTTACAAATAGTTTTCTTCGTCAAAATTCGGTTACAAAATAATTCATTATGTTTGATCGAGTATGCGTGGTTCGAATTTGATATGTGATTGAAACCATCCAAACGTCAAACGTAATTTTAAATAATTCAATTCATGGTGACTGAGCAAGAAGTTCCAGAAACTATACGAAATAAGGCCAATCTTGTGATTTAGTAGGTATTGACAATTAATAATTGACGTTTCTAATTTTCAATGACCTGCAAATATTTGTTTATTTTGTCATTAAGTATAAATGAGTTACTATGGTGATACTTAATGCCCTAGGGCATAAAGTGGTACTTTATGCCCGCGTATCACAGATATAAAATGTGCTATAGGTTAGTAAGACATAAAATAGGTTAGTAAGACATAAAATATATTTTATTTGTTTCATAACATAGCACTCGCTCTCCGTCTTGAAATTACCAGTTTTAGAGGTCACTCTGTAGATGCACACCCGGTATCTAGAAGCGTTTTCAGTTAGGCGCTTCGTTACGAAGATTGTCTCTCCTAAAAGATTTAGGAGTTGAAGATTGAGGCTTAAGGTAATTGATTTAATTTCTAGAGTTGTGTTTCAGTCACCGCTCCCTGTTTTTACAGCGTAAAAATAATCGACCACTGCTTTTATTCACATCAAAAAATTTAAAATAACTTACAACAGTAATTGATGTGAGTAAAAATCTCTTTTGGCACCGAATTGTCCTCATCTCTCTTTGGAAAGAGTAGATGAAGTTCATCCACCGGTAACTCTATCTTTGGGATGAATGCCAAACAGAAATATCCATACGCATAGCGAATACAAATAAACCAGTTTCTATTTCCCAATTGTTCGACCGACTTTGTAGTTCAATAGTAGAGGCTCGCTGGGCTATAAAGCTGAAGGTCGGGTGTTCGAAGCTGGGCTAAGAATTTTTCATCTGTGACAGAGATGGGAATTTCCTTAGACAGTTTCGAGCATTATGCCGGATACTCCGAATTTGGTTTTCCTGCAGTTTTCCTAATTCATAAGGTAAATACCGGAGTAGTATAGGACAATAGAGGGATAATAAATAAATAAATTGTAATACTTGAGACCGTGATTAATTATACTTATACTTATATATCCCAATGTTCCCCTGTGTTGGTATTAGATTGCCCAATTAATTTATTTATTATTTATTAATATTTTAATATTATATTTAATAATTTAATGTTATTTATCGCACAAGGCGTTCCCCAAATGTGTCAATGAAACTATATAAACTTTTATTTAAACAATTTATGTCATCCTGCTTCTATTTGAACAGTGCGCTTCCATGTGAAAAATGTTCCCTCACGTAAATTTTGTCAGTTGTAAATGAACGGTCTTGCTACAAATTAGGCAAACTTCCAATCTTAACGTAAAATTAAGTCTGTAGGTGGCAGATAACTCGCATTTTCGTCAATTTATTACAAGAATCTTCTAAACGATGCGATTGAAAAAAAAGCGACGACGTTCTTGTTTCGAATTTTCCACTCAAAATAAAAACTGGTAACACTTTATCGCTACTTGATAAATTTGTGTGAACGCCAATTAACCGTACCTACCTAACCGCTCGCGGTATTGGCTGCAAAACAATCTGGCCGTGCGAAAATAATGAATCCCGAAATGATACGGGCGAACTTTTTGAAAGGCTAACCTCGTCTGCTGTCTAAAATCCCCCCACACACGGTCTGTCTAACCAATGCTTACCTCAAAACCTTGTTATCGCTTTTCATTTCCAGACCTAGTTTCGTTCATATTTTCTATGAAACGGTACATGTGTAAATTTCCCTATTTTTACCAAAATGCAAATTCAAAACCGAATATTTGAAAACAACTAAAGTGATCACCTGTTACAATGACAACATCACATTGTAACTCTGCAAGGGTACGGCGTGTTTGATTCTAATGGACTTTCTATGAGTTGCGGCTCAAATTACGACCCTGATGCAACGTTTTGATTGATGAATATAAATTGCGGTCAGTCGTTTTTCTTTGCGCTGAATGAATCGTTTTTTTTTCAGAGGATCTTGCTTCAACAGCACACCGGAAGCCATTTGGAGCTGACCAATAATGGGTAAACTCCAATTGCTACACTGGAACATCCGCTCCCTTTGAAACTAACTTATAGCTTCTAAATGCGAAGCAGCCAGTATGAGGGTAGGTAATAGCAGTGTTCCCACATCGATGAAAATGACTTGGACGAACCTTTTGTGACATCATTGTCTAAAATGCATTTAAAGCCAAAAAAACATAGTCTTCAGTGTTGATTCCCTAACCTAAATAAAGTACGAATTTAGATTGATGTATAATAAAAGTTCTATATTATACTGAAGGATATAAAGTATATCCAGCAATTTTCTGTGCCGCGTTAGCAAGTTACCTAATTACCTAATTTTGTAACAGAAGTGTGAAGATACAAAAATAATGAAGAGTAACAGTCTGCAAAATTTTTAAATGAATTAGTATCGATTACCTAATTGGGATTAAAAACGTTTTAACACGTTTTATCTTAAATACGTAGAATTCCAATTTAAACGAAAAATAAAGTAAGAGAAAAGTGACATGAAAATTTTCACAGCCTCTTAAGCAAGTCCTAATTTTAAACGTTAATTACATTTGAATTGCTAAGTTATTATAAACTAAGTAATAAAACTGTCATTAGTACGGAATATTTCAATCTAATCAAAACTTCAATTTGATTCTAATTACAGCTAATTTATCCGGATCTGCATAACTTAGTTTTCGCAGCAGCTGCATTTGTCCGTGCTGACAATGACAACTGTAACGCGTATATGATTACCGCTTCGCCACGGGTGGTAAATCCTGAACTGAATGTGGGATAGTCATGATGATAGAACTTATTTAAACTGGGAACAGAAGTCGGAGATGTATACATAGTTTGTATTGCGCCAGACGTATTTTAAAAACGGATGATACTCGAAACATTGTAACAAAATTAAGTCAAAAGCTGCAAATGGCAACTGTTGTATTTAAATCACCTGTTCGATTTTTGTCCGGTAATTCAATTTCGAATGATGGAATTACAATGCTTTACGCGTTAGTCGTCACTACTAATCAATCAAAGAGAAATAACATAACCGCAGTGGCAAATTGGTTCACGCTGTGAATTATGTATTAACAGCAATTATATTTTCCATTCCGATCCTTCTGTGTTATACAATAACGGTGAAAAATGAAATTACATTTTTTACGATTCATCACTTCCTTTGATCTATGGATTTGATTCTCTAAAATAAATTTTATCTCTACTTAATCTTCATTATTTTGTTATTAAGGTTAACGGTCGCCTTCGTTTGTGGGGCGAAGAATGTACTTTATCTCTAATTGCGCAAAAAGAATCTAGTCCAAGATTTCGATAATCAATTACAGATGCCAAACATCTGACAAAGACAAACTTTGTCCAGAAAACAAAAATTAAAATTGGAAATTTCGAAAATCTCGGCAAACTAATTACTGAAATTAAATTCAGTAGGGTCTATGTAAGACTTCAAAAGTTGAAACCCAGGGGAGATAATCACAGTATAACAAATATGTATGATAAACATACATGTCTGGTAACACGACTGTTAATTCTGCTAACAATATTATAAAACAATTTTATTTGTTATTCAGTCTAATATCTAAAGCAGGAAAGTAGACTCGATTAAATTTGTTTTGGTTGATAGTGCAAAGTACTGCAAGGGAATTATCCTATAACTGTTTTCCCAACCTTCTCTAATAAGTATCAAGCGCCCGAATAAACGTTTCCTTTGGAGCGTTTTCAAATATAGTCAGTGCAGTCCTATTTAAACACCGGTGTATTCGCACTAATATTTCATGTTAACTTGTTACATATTTGTTGAGAGGCTGCCATGACTTTAAATCGTCCAATGACTATATTGATTACGCCACACTTTACTTTCCATGTACGCATTCCGGTCTCTACTAACTTTAGTCGACAATAAATTATTTATATGCCACCCAACCCAAAAAAAGAGAAATCCAGAAATAAAGAATCTCGCTGGAAAGGTTAAAGCACGCAAAAATTTACAAAAATAGTATCAATTGACACTGGCACTAATTTGCCTGGGCTATAAGCAAAAAAACAATGTTTTATAATTAAATTGTACTAATGTATACGTCTTCATGGAATTATGGGCGATAATGCCTACCTTGCATAGGTAGGTATATTACCGTTACTGCGAAAAACAATTACCCTGTGCAAAATAGTATATTAAGATACAAGTGTATAATCAAGTCTTTAAAGCACGCGCAACGAGTTTAAGGGCACGACGCAAAGCGGAGTGCCTTTAACGTTGCAAGTGCTTTAGAGATCAATTATACACGTGTATCTTATAGTATTTTTTATTATACCTGCAGTATAATTTAAAAATAGGAAATACAATGAAGTCATATTGACGTTATACTCGAATACATGTCTAATTAAGTGGGCTGGGTGTTCGTAATTTCACGATTGCCATGGAAATGTCACTTGACGTTTGCTTATAAAAATCATCGTCTTTGTGAATAAACGATTTCCGTTGAAAAAGATAATACACCGTCCATTAAATCGATTGTTGTAAAATCTAAACAAACGTTGGTAGGTGTAAAATCCAACTCCAGTAAAGCCTATTATAAAGAATGTGAAAAGTTGTTTCCATGGACGAATAGGAGGTTACTTACGAATACAGTCTTAAATGCATCCATAATGCTGGCATATATGAAGGAAATGTCAAAGGTATTTAAATCTTCTATATTTTGGTGCATTCATTCAAAACTTTAAAGCAATGCTGCGATTAAAAAGTGGAACAGATTTGGAAGCATACCCTAAATTACGCGCGTTTGTGAAAGCTTCAACCAAAGGATAGGTACAAAAGCCAAAGAAATGTTCTGCATTTACAGAAAGCGACCTAAGAGGATTTTTTATTTCATCCAGACGACAGTTTCAAAAGTCATACTTGAAGTATCGTTACTTAGCAACTTTAAAGCACGTGTGTTTTAAAGGCCCTTTTTCGCACGCATTTGAGTGTTTAAAACGGAGATTGTGATTCAGGTATAATAAAAACGTAAGTTTAATTTCTTTTCACTAGAGCGCTATTAGCCAGGGCGACCAGTCACTCCACCGGTTGCGCAACCGGTGGAGTGACTGGTTACTCGCTGATTTTCTGTGCCGGTGACCGGTGGAGCAACCAGGAGTGTACTGTGGAAATTTCCGCTGGAAACAGTCATCAGTAGCTACAATGGTGCTGTGTACAGAGGACGTGCTACTACTAGCTCTTCTTATCAAGAAGAGAAGGAAAAGAGTTAGGAGGTTTCGGAGGCATCCTATGCTGATGACCAGACATAGTAAAGGACTGTACTATATGTTATTTGACGATCTTTGTGCAAGTGGAAGTAAGTTTTTAAATTATTTTCGAATGTCAAAACCTTCGTTTGATGAACTGCTGGGACACATCAAAGATGATATCACTGTGCCAGAAACCCCTCTAAACAAAAGCATCCCTGCAGAAGAAAAATTGGCTCTCACATTGAGGTAAGTACAACTTTTAAAATGATTTATTTATGATTTATGAATGATTTCATGATTTATTTAAAAAGAAAGTACAGAAAAATAATAACTGAATTTAACATTTAACATTTTTAGCGCATTTCCACAAAAATAAAAAAAAATGCGCTATTGTGGCCACTTTGTCCGTCCGTCCGTCCGTCCGTCCGTCCGTCCGTCCGCTAACTTTGCGACGCTACTAGTTTTTTATCTTAAGAGCCATTGTTCTACTTTTTTCGCTATTTGGTTCGTTATGGTGTCGAGTCTTGTACCAAGGAAGGAATTTTTTCTGTACCGCTTACAAAAAAAGTTATTGTAAAAAAACAAAAAACCGTTTTTTTACATGTTCCATAATTTTACACTTTTGCCGTTTATTAACGATCCTAGAGATCGTTTATAATTTTGCATTGCTATCTGTCGCCTGCCGGTTGATCTCTCCGTCTGTTCCTTTGTCTGTCTGTTCATCTATCTGTCCGTGTGAACGGTAACTTTGTTAGAAATGTTCGATCGCTTTTACATCTCCGTTAGTTATGAACTGAATTGCATGAAATTCAATATGGGCATAGCTTTAACCATATAATACGCAATGCCAAAAGTTGAATCGAATCGATTCAAAATTCACAGTGCCCTTTTCGCATCTCGACCATTTATTAACCGAATTGCAAACTTTTTTACTTATAAAAGTATTTGAATGAAATTTGATACATAGGCACTTGGAATAAAGGAAAATCAAACGCCAATTTCAAAATTTGGTTTTGCGCATGCGCAGTGCCAACTTTTCTATTTATGGAAGAATTTAAATGAAATTTGATACATAGGCACTTGGAATAAAGGAAAATCAAACGCCAGTTTCAAAATTTGGTTTTGCGCATGCGCAGTGCCAACTTTTTTATTTATGGAAGAATTTAAACGAAATTTGATACATAGGCACTTGGGATAAAGGAAAATCAAACGCCAATTTCAAAATTTGGTTTTGCGCATGCGCAGTGCCAACTTTTTTATTTATGGAAGAATTTAAACGAAATTTGATACATAGGCACTTGGGATAAAGGAAAATCAAACGCAATTTCAAAATTTGGTTTTGCGCATGCGCAGTGCCAACTTTTTTATTTATGGAAGAATTTAAACGAAATTTTATACATAGGCACTTGGGATAAAGGAAAATCAAACGCCAATTTCAAAATTTGGTTTTGCGCATGCGCAGTGCCAACTTTTTTATTTATGGAAAAATTTAAACGAAATTTGATACATAGGCACTTGGAATAAAGGAAAATCAAACGCAAATTTCAAAATTTGGTTTTGCGCATGCGCAGTGCCAACTTTTTTATTTATGGAAGAATTTAAACGAAATTTGATACAGAAGCACTTCGAATAAAGGAACATCAAACGCCAATTTCAAAATTTGGTTTTGCGCATGCGCAGTGCCAACTTTTTTATTTATGGAAGAATTTAAACGAAATTTATCCATAGGCACTTGGGATAAAGGAAAATCAAACGCCAATTTCAAAATTTGGTTTTGCGTATGCGCAGTGCCAACTGTTTTATTTATGGAAGAATTTAAATGAAATTTGATACATAGGCACTTGGAATAAAGGAAAATCTAGCGCCAGTTTCAAAATTTTATTTTGCGCATGCGCCGTGCCAACTTTTTTATCTATGGAACTATTTAAGTGAAATTTGATACTTAGGCGCTTGGAACAAAGGAAAATCTAACATTAGTTTTAACATTGAGGTTTGCGCATGCGCAGTTCCAACTTTTTTATTTAGAAAAGCATTGAAATGAAATTCTTCTCATAAACTGAAATTGAAGTAGCACGTCAACAATGGATTGCCCATGTGCAACGCTATCTTTCATATTTGTGGCCGGATTTTTACGATTTGAACAGAAGTTGCATCTTACAAATGGGAAATGAATGCAAGTGGAAATGCGCTTTATGTAAATCGTTTACGATTACTTTTTAACTTGTTAACTTTTAACTTAATCATTTAAACTTAATCATAAGATTCATAAGTAACATAGTCACTCATTTGAGAGAAACTTGGGGACACTATTGGTGTTGATTCTTCAGAGGAAGACAAGTTGGAGCCTTGTTGGTTACGTGGGGGTTGCAGAGTTGTCAATGGTTGATATTGTTGAGGGTTCTGGTATTGTTGAGGAGGGTTCTGATATTGTTGATGAAGGTTCTGATATTGTTGAGAGGGACTGGGATGTTGTTGAGGGGGAAACATATGCGGAAAGTTATGTGTCGGAGTTGGGACAGTAACCGGCCATTGGGGACTCGTTCCTTGTTGTGCAGCGGCTATTGCAGAAATTATGTCCGATCTCAATTTGAGTTTTCTTTGAGGGGGAACTTGCTTAATTTCGGACAGAAGAGACATCAGAAATAATTTATCCTCGTCCTGTCCAACACTTTTTTCCTTAATTTCCATTGCCATTTTTTTTAAGGTGGTCAAGAAGTCATCTTCTTCGTTTCTAGTCCTCCTCCTTGAACCACCCTGTTTCTTTCCGCTTTCTATTGTCGCTGTGGGTGTATCAAATTCGTGCTCCTCTTGTTCCGGTTCCAATTCGTTTACATCAGCTGTTGAATTATCTTCCATGCTGTTTTTTAGTTTTCTTAGAGATAGTTTCCAAAAAGCGTAGTAAGTCAAAGTACACATATTTCTTTCTTGTGGAAGCACCAGATCCGCTCTTTCTCTCTTTCTGCATGAGCAGCTCTCTTGAGTAACAAGAACGAATGTTCTTCCACTTTTTCTGTACAATCGTTACTGTAAACAAACAAAACAAAAAACAATGCAATACCAATATAATTGAATGAGCGAGCGAAATTCTCTTACGCGAAAAATAAGCGTACACCTAGTATTTTTATTACCGAAGTCTTAAAGTGTATTTATTTTTCTGGTTACAGATACTTTGCTACTGGAACATCAATGACCGATCTGCACTTTCAGTACAGAATAAGCCACCCTACGATATCTGTGATTGTACGCCAAGTTTGCAAAGCTATTTGGAACAGAATGAGACAAATCTGCTTTCCTACATTGACTGAATACTGAATACTGGCTGAAAACTGCTGCTGAGTTTTATGAGAAGACGAATTTCCCTCATTGTTTGGGAGCGATTGACGGCAAACATATTCGAGTCGTAAAACCGGAAAAAAGTGGTCCTTAATACTGCTTGCTATGTGTGACGCATCATATAAATTTATTTTTATAGACGTTGGTGCGTATGGGAAGTCATCCGATTCAATTGTGTTTAAGGAGAGTGTTTTTTTTAAAACGCTAACTGGAAATAAGATGAACATCCCCCCTCCACAACAATCATTCACAGGTTTACCAGAAACTATGCCGTTTGTGTTCGTCGGGGACGAAGCATTTGGCCTTTCAGAGAACTTACTCCGACCTTATGCAGGAAAAATGCTCAACGTAAAGAAAAGAGTGTTCAACTACTGTCTATGCAGAGCGCGTAGGAACATTGAGTGTTCATTTGGCATACTTGCTAACAAGTGGCGAATCTTTCACCGGCCCCTAAATGTCCATTTGAGTTTGTGTGAAGACATTGTTAAAGTCTGTTGTTTGCTCCACAACTTCGTCAGGGAAAGAGACGGGTTTAAAATAGAAGATACTCTGACAGTTGAAGGCTTGTTCGACCTAGACGCTTCAAGGGAGCAGCCCACAAAGAAGGCTATAAAACTGAGGGATAAGTTTGCTGACTACTTCATGAGTGAAAACGGTGCAGTTTCATGGCAAATGAACCGTATTTAATTGTATAAAGCTTTAAAGTATGAACAGAAAATGGTTTTTAAAAATGCTTTGATTGTACATAATGTCTGGACATGGTTATTAAACAAATACTGCTAAACACATAATGAAATTTTCATTAAACCCCGTAGGCTTAGTGATGTGGGCCGGGTAAATACTCAGCGGGTAGGTACTTATAAATTGGGTATTTACCCTCACTTTTAAATACATGGGTATTTTACATCACTACGTAGGCTAGTTCACTTAGTTAATGAAACAAGATATCACTTACACATTACGTTTTTCTCTGTCATGGGCCTTTCTTCAAAATCAGCTATGAATATCGTCAGCAATTTACTCCAGGCGTTCAGCTTCTCGGTTTTATCAGAATATAACTCCAATCTGCTGTCCCATATTACCGGAAGTTTCTCCACCTCACAAATTAGGTCTTCGGTGTTAATTTTACTATCCACAAATTTCGTCAGTTCTTTTACCGAGTCATCAGATTTATTCTGCCGTTTTTTCTTTTTTTCGCCATCCCCTTGTTCAACAGGAACACTTTGTTCATCTCGGACACGTTTGCTACTGTGGGCAGCCTCACTTTCACCAACTTCATCACGGATTTCTTCATTCTCTGTCATAAACATCATTCACAAGGTCAAGAATTCACGAGCACTAGAAGAACTGCACACCACCTGTACTTCAGTGAGTGTAGAGTGACACAATGAGCAATGAGAGCGTCTGATTGAAGGACAGGGCGAGCGCGCGCCTGCGCATCACACACACACACACACACACACAGTCACCGGTTGCGTGGCCAGCCGCCCTGGCTAATACGCTCCGTATACTCCAATGCCCCGCGTGGTCGCCGAGCAACCCGTGGTCACTGTGCTGGTTGCAGAGCTCGGTAACCAGCTGCCGATGGATTTTGGTTGCTGAGCTGGTTGCGCGGCTGGGCACCCTGGCTAATGGGCTCCATTTGATTACATGGGCGGCAACCGACCAAACCACCGGTGGAGTGACCGGTTGCGCGGCTGGCCGCCGTGGCTAATAGGGGCCTAGTTGCTCTACAAATTATTTACGAAGCTGATAAACAAGGGAAACTTAAACAATTTTTTATTGAAATTAACGATAAAAAAAGCAAAGTTAAAACAAGTATAAATTGTTGCACAACTTTTGTGCAGATAAAGCGCATTTTTTTAAAACCGAAATAGCTTAGGAAACGGTTGGTTTATAAGGGAAGGTGGCTCTTTACACATAACATTTAAAGACCGCCTGGCATACATTCAAAATCCTCCGACACTCCATTCTGCAGATATTTGCACTGAAACCTTCGACTTCACCAATAGATATGTCCAGTCCAGGGATATGTCTCGTCCAGTCGATTCATTTTGCCTGTGAGAGTACTTTCCTCCAACAAACCGTTTTCGAGATATTCATTCTTAAAGTTTTGAAATCATCAATGGATATATTTCTTCCAGACGTTCCAAGTCGCCCTTTCTGAGTACCCTCTTCCGACATTCCATTCTGGAGATATAAGGGAATATATGGGATCACGATAATGGTTTGCTACTAGTTCTATACAGCATATGTTTAGACCTTCTCAACTTTGACAGAGAGCTACTGCTATTCTGAGGAAAGTTTAGGATTTTGTACTACATACATAGCGATCAAGAATGAGTGACCGTCTAGTCTCCTTTGTAATTTTGTTTACATGGGTAATCGTACTTAACTTGAACTTCCAAAGGCAAGTCGACTCACTTATTTATGATCGCCCGATATCTCTCATAGGGCATGACAGTACGATTATCATATAAAAAGCGCGATCCGTTATAGAATTTTTAACCAGGATACGACGCGGAACTCACAATGGTATAATGATATTAATAAACATTTGAAGCAATGTCGCTACACCTGATTTCGTTAAAAATGCCCCCAAAAGTACCAGGATCCACATTGGCTAAAGATGCAAAATCACAAGAACTCATTTTATTTTTAAAAATAACGTAATTAAATGGAATGTATTTTTGATAACGTTCGTTTCCCAATTCGTCTTGCGCATATCTACACGACTGGTTACAAGCGGTTACATCCATTTTTACTATTTATACTCACTCTACCAGGAATTATTTGCGCGCACTTCATTGATAGGGCGTTTTTACAAATATCTGCACCATTAATTGTTCAGTTCAGATTCTAATCTGCTTAGTAAGTCATGTTGCCAAAGGTGCTGATAGTCGCAGGTCTGCTGCTGATATCACTGCAGTACATCTATTCGTCACCGAAAGACATTAAAGCATCCTCCGACTTGGACGCTCACGTGGACGACGTCTCCGTTAATGGCCGTTTAATTCAGGTGCCTTGCAGTTCCGGTAAAAGGAATCGCCTGCGTTGCAGAGAAAGCTTCTCCGTACGCCAGTGACCACTATTTTTAACAAAACAAGACGTAATTTTAAACTGATAACGTTATAAATAAATACTAAAACGTCTAATAGCATCAGTGTTCTGTGATAACCCGCTACAATGCTCAGGTTTTTGTTTTATCTGTTTCTGCTTAGTGTATTAGTTTGTGTTGGGCAGTGTGATAACAGTAAGCCCAAAATTTCTACTGGAACTAATCATCAAGCAAGCATTATTAGGACACCATGCAACCAAGGGCGTCGAACTGCAACAGGTTGTAGATCGAGTTTTACAGTTCAAAGGTATACTTTTATTCTAAGTTGTGTGTAACCCATCACATAAAATCGCCTTTAATTTCAAAATCAAAGATACGACACGTAGTTGCTCACGAGCTTGGGTCCCACATAACTTAAATTGAAACCATTGTCAAAAAAATTCTAAAACATTATTTTGCAGGGTATAACCAACATAACAAGATGACACAGCATCCACATCAATAAACTGCGTAATATTTCTTTCTGTATTGTCTTTATCTAATAAAATAATTTGCTATTTCTGTTCAATTAAAGATACATAACATAATTTTTAGGATCGCTGAAATACAATAATCAAAAGTCTCTAAAAGAGATTCAAAATTACTATTGCAATCAAAACGTTAAAATGTGTTACCTACGTACTAGACGAAAGAGGATTTTTTTGTTTTAAAGCAGATAAAGGCTCCTTAGAGACTATTTACTGGTAGGTACACTGGGTTACTGGGTAAAGGGCCACATTCTTTCCACCAGAGATCTTTTTCTTGTACAGTGGACAGTCAGTGGCGATCTGGACATGACACAATACCATCTAATTAGCTATCCGATATGCATCAATTGAGGACATCTATTATATCCAGTTCTCGTACTCCTATGGACCTGTAATGGATATCTAGATTACATCCCGGTCATAAATATAAATATAATGTAGTTAGTATAATATATATTTGGTAATGTCTAGGTGATAATAAAGCAAATAAGCTTCATCAATATATCATAGATGACATTGGAAATACCTTTATCTTATTCACGAATAGACAAATTAAATGTTACTTTAATATTAGTTGTCAATGGTCAACATTTTTTCTAAAGAAGAGAAACGACAACGAGCTCATATTTAAACAGATACTTGATACAATGTCGAGGTGCATTAGGAAGTTGAGCACTTTGAATATAACAGATTATAACGTGTATGTTTACTTATGCAAGCTCCATATATTTACTAGTGTGTACAAACGTTTCGTTTATCTAAAATATTACGCACGTGATATAGCTCAGATTAATGTGCGAATTTGAATTAAGCCTATACGCACAAAATTACTGCTGAATTATCCATATGAGTACGTATACTAACGAACTAAAGAGAATACGTAAGTGAGACAAGTAGGCACTTTTAGAGGACTAGGGATTTTGTTCAGGAAAATGTGAAAATAAATTATACACCAAAAATCCTGGATGTACTACCCTTGATACCTAACCCGTTTCAAGTAGTCTCTCTTCTTAATTACATAGTAAATAAACTTGCAAATATCTTGACGTACATTTCGGTTCTTTGCTGTAGGGCCTAGTCTCTTAACAATGGTGTGAGAAGGTGCGTTAAAGAAGGAGGAACTTTAGCACTTCTCAATTGTTTGCGCTACTTACAGCAGTACAATTACTCATATAATAAAGATTTATTAAAGCGGCCACTGCTCCTGTGTCGTCCTTCAAATATAGGTATACTAGTATACTACTATGTGCAATGGCAAACGGCCACTAAACCCCCTACATAAACATCTGTCCAACTAGCTCAATTAAACAGAAGGAGGAACTTCTGTAGTCTGTGCAAATCATTTGTTTTAAATTAAACGGTCCACTTAGTGACATGAAAAATAAAATTTAATAAAACAATTTCTGGTGGGACGGTTCGCTTCGAGTGCCACCAGGAAATTGTCGACTCTTACTCCTGGTCAAGGACGATCGGTTTCTGGACGGTTTCGGAAGCCACGAATAACCCGGCGAAGAAAACGGAAAACCTGGACGGACAGTCAGTCACGTAATCTAAAACAGAACTACGGCAGACGGAACGGAAGTACAAATTAATAACGGCATCTAACGGGAAACAAAACATAGGAAAGCAAATCCCCTTTATAATTACAGAAATGGAAATATCAAGCGCGTATAATGCAAAATTTAACGTCTAAATTGACACGAAATGCCAAAACAGAAAATCATGCTTGTTACCTGACATAGAATTCCAAAAATGCGAAAAGGGAACATCGGAATTTCTAGCCTCGAGTGATAACGCAAAAATAATTCTTCAGCTTCTTTAACTACTCGACCCCCCCCCCCCCCGGGACAAATCTTAAAATTCATGCGAATTAAGCGCGCTTCATGTGACACCAACTCCATGTCAATTAGATGCCATTTGCTGCAACAGATCTGGTTATATACCGGTAGTTATACTTGGACGAGCTGAAATTCCGAAATTTAGTAATCACGATCCTGTCCCGGAATTTTGGGATCAAGCGACAAGTTAACTTTATCAGGTTTATGTACCTACGTCTAAGCAAGCGACCTTTCCGGATTCTATCCTAACTTTAAATTACCGTTAACTAACTAAAATCGGCCAATAATTAATTAACGGAACTGAAATCATGCAATATTAATCGGAGAGAGGCTTTCGGACGCTTCAAAGATAATTTAAGGATCTCTACGGAAAAGGCTACGAACTGCAAATTAGTTACAGTATCCTGATCTCCTTCTCGGCGGCTACAATATTTTCAACTTCTACTAAAGTAATAAGTAGGTCCGGAACCACGATTTTTCGTAAGGAAGAGCCCGTTTAAGTTGGTCGAAGTGTTCATTAATGCAAATAATTATTTAAACGACAAACAGAGAATTTGACATACGAACTCTTATTTGGGTCGTAACTTGAGCTCGATTAAACACAAAGCTAATCATTTACAGATGAAACAAATTTATTCGATATAAATCAATCAATAATAAAGCTGAAATGAAAAATGGCGCTCAGAGCCAAAGGAAAAATACTACGCACAAGCAATCGAATGAGCAAATTAATTCAAAAAAATCTTAATTACCTTAAAGTCGTAACAGTCGTAACTGCGATTTCTATAACTGAAGCACAACACACAAACACCAAACGATTTTACTTCGGAACTTCACTTCTTTGATTGCCCTTGAATCTTAATTTAGGCGATACTAGGTTCGTTATAATTACAGGTGTATTATTGGTTTCTTTATGGTTTTTAACGAGTAACTTAAAGACCATAACGAAAAGCTTTACATCAACGATAGACGCTCGATAGACACAACATTTCGACTAACTTTTGCGTAGACCTTAAACAAACGCTTCCGTTTAGATTCGACGCAAACTTTCTCTTTATTCTTTCTTCTATAACCACTTTATTTCAATTAGCAAGACCAACTGTATTGCAACAAAACGCTCAATCAGGGCATAACTGCTAAACACCAAAAGACAGCACAGAAAGCAACGATTAACGTCCACCACCAAAACAGTCACGATTCACGTCTTCCTCTGTTATTTAACACAATCCTCCCTTTCTCAGTTACGTTTCACCTTCTTATAAAAGATTATTGAGCGTCGTCTTAATTAAACACCGATGTTTTCTAATCGGTGAAATCTACTTATTTTAAATTTAATTAGTGTTACATAGAGATAAAGCCATTATCACACTAAATTTTAAAATAAAACAGTGTAGTTATTTACTTTTCACACGTAATAGAGCTATTCAATAAAATGCACAAAATAAACAAAGCGATTATATGAAAAAATTCCATTGTTAAATAAATCGAAACAACAACAAATCAACATTGACTTCAAATCCGAACAACCCATATGATATATAGGTTCAGCGCCGTTCCGTTATATTTTAAGGGTTCCCTCACTGGTTCCGGTTCTATGACTTAAGTAATTTTCGGTTCCGGTTCCGGTTCCAGTTTTTTTAGGTTTTTAAGTGTTCCAACATAAATAAATAAAATTATTATTCAAAAATATAAATTATTATTACTAATTACAGGAAAAATAGAATACACAAAATTAAAGTACTTTATTATTTTGCATAAACTTATTTTTTAGGTTTAATTGTAACTTCTTTTTCGATTGGCCAACAAAATAAACTAGGTACATGTCTCTTCTTTTATTTTATTGCAGTATTATCAAGGCGGCATCAAGTCGATAATGGATTACTCAGCGGTGATAAGGAATGGAAGTGTATGTAACGCATTCTTTCCGAGAAATATGATGTGCCTTCTAGATTTTTCGACAACGTTTAAGTTTTGCTATACCGCCGACCGGTCGGCAATGGAAGTATATTTACCAATGTCTTCCTCTTGCAATCAACCTACAATGCAATGGAAGAGATATACCATGGTAATTGTTTCGACAGCATAAGAAATCGATTGAGACTTGTGGAGCCTTCCATTCATTCATTTCTTCATCCGATCACGCTATACCTCATCTATACTGTACCCTCCAGATATCCATAAATATCAATAAAATCTGCTTTACAGGTTTAAAGTGGATTTTTATTGAACTATTCCTGGAGACTTCTAAAGGCCATAGGTATACGATATAAAAAGAACGGCTGCTTTATTTTTGTAATTCCAACCGTTTACATAATAAATCCAAAATTCTCCCCTAAATACTTTGTCAGCAAGAACGCCAGAACGTAATCGAATATCTTATTTTTCCCTTTACGTAATATAAGATAAAAGTAAAATTTTGCTTAAACGTTATAAAGAACCTTTTTTGTAAACATTAAACGATGTAGATTTACCTCTCTTTAAATTCTTTTTCGTTTTGTGTCCGGAGATTAGTATTTTTAGATTTAAAACGTATCGTTTACATTTGCTCTGACTTACCGAATCAAATGCATTTGTGCATTCACTCACGCTTTTCGGTCTGTTTAGAATGACGATTTGTTTTACCGCTCCGTTTATTATACATAATTCACAGGTCTTTCCATGTGACAACTTATCTCGAATAGGAAACGCAATGTATTCAAGAAGTTTTTTCAACACTTTTTTAAGAGTTTAAAAATACACCAGGAAATATTTCACATTTGTTTTATTTTATTAAATTAGTAACGGTTTTATTAATTTATTAACCACAAAATAGATAGATTCATAAAAAAATTGAGACTATGAGACTGATGATTGGATATAAATATTTTGCTTGGTTTTACTGCCATTCGTACTATTTGTAAAATTTCAATTGACCGACAATTTTGAAACATTCGCACAGACATCTACATTAGTTATTGTTACCTGCAAATTTAAATGCAACTGCCCGTATATCCCCCGGCATGGCCATAACACTAAATACTTCAGCAGGAAACTAATTAAATCGTATAAACGTGGGTTTAAGCACGGCCATATTTTTAAACATAAAATCAATTGTAGCCTCGCATTTACATATATGAGCACTTGTTTGATTTCGGTTCGGTTTATTTTCAATGTCTGAGTTATTTTCCAACGGGGCGGAAAATTATAATTACTTCTAATTTGGTTGGGTTTAAATGGAAAAAGAGTACCTACTTTATTTGCGTACATTACTCTGGCTTCCTTTATGACAAACTGTTTTGGGTTTGTTTTATTTGGCTACTTTAAATGCCAAATAAGCAACTTTATCACAACTTTTAATAAAATAAAAATGAAAAGAAAAAAAATTAGTTAGTGCCTACTGCGAAGGGATTTTGATTCGTTAATGGGGTTGAATCGAAGAATATTCACTTCCTCTTATGAACTGTTTAAAGAAAAACTTTAATTTCCCAGGAAAAACGTCACACTGGTTTGACATTTACTCGAATCGTTAGTTCAAATCATCGTTCAAACGTAATCTTCAATTAATTAGTGTTAGTTTTCACAGAACCATCGCTTTTTAAATTCACTTTTCATTACAAACATCGCTCTGCAATCTACGAGTATGGTCATTAGGGGTTGCAATCCGTCTGACTGGTCGTGTTTTGCTGTCGAGGATAACGTAAACAAAGATCAAGACTGCTTCACAGCGATCATCACCAATGAATAAGATAATTCACCGGAAGGGCTTTGAGCCCCGAGCTAGTGCTACACTCTTCTGGTTCTCCGAACACCCTAACTGGGGTAAAATGCGTCGTTGGATGTGATACTCTGAAGGGTTGGAAGTTGGAGTCATACCAGTTTGGGAATGGGTTAAGTCGTGCGCACGTGAGTTATTTAGGATACACATCGCCTTCTGACTAGCACCCTCAGCCACTAGATCAACCACCGTCGATGTCTTCTACATGTTAAGAAGAATATATTTACGCTTTGTTTTAACTTTTTACAGTTCAAAATCTATTATAAAAGGCCATTTAAGGTCTTGTACAGGCTAAAATTTATTATAAAAAGATATATAGGCTCTATGATAGCTTTCTACAGGTCAAATTGCTTTGCAAATGGTTGGCCTCATTACACCCTGCGTCGAGAATTGTTACAGTCAGACCTTTAAAGATGAATTAATTGAACTCAGGTTTGAACTTCATATCTTCATACTTGTTATGTTTTTCCAGCATTCCTATTCTGCATGTGCTCCAGCAGAGGTTAATGTTTTTGGAAGCTGTGACTGGCAGAAGATGTCTGTAACGATTAATTTTCTCCATTACGTAGAACTCATTATTATCGGTTCACGGTAGGTTGACCTACTTGTCGGAAAGCCGCTACGTATGTGGTGCTAATATGATACCATGAAGTGAATTGCAATCTGCTTAAATAGAAGCTTTGCTATTTTAGGCGATTCATCTGTATTTTGGGGTCGGTGCATATTTCGAAGTGCACGTATCTCCAGTAGGGAGGATATATTTGTGGAAAATCAAACGCAAGAATGAGTAGACTACCACTTTGATTAGCGGCGTTATCTATTGTGCATTCCTTTTATTATAATTTTGCACTTTGTGTTAAAAGAACAGTTTCATATTTGAATGAGCCCAATTTACGATCCTGGATTTTAAGAGTTTCATGTTGTGAATGAGTATATTTGAATTCAGACTGCACTTGTGTTTTGTCGGTGGGCTTGGTAAACGTTTTCCATTGTACACAGCATTCTAACATTTCCAGGTTATTGACAAGACGAATCCCGGACAGGCAGAATTAAATTTATTGATGCTACAGTCGATTTTCATTCCATGGTTTGCAAATATACGGGAATACGGCATGGATAGTCGCCTCAAGATCTCAAGGTTAGCAGCCTCGCCAAGCTGACTTGGTGAAAACCAAGCTTTTTATAGTCACGAATTAAACGGTAAGCTACTTCTGTCGCCATAAGGTATTTCCAATTACAATCGGTCTTATACTACAGTCTTTCTTGCCTAAGGCGCATAAAGTAGTCTGTCTATCTAATACAAGATCAGGCAAGTTCTCATTGGATTTGATGTCGAAGAAGAGTTTAGTTATTGAAGATAAAACTCGCATTCCACCTTTATCTGCCGGAAAAGATATAATATCCTTCAGAAATTGCGGTGCACCATTGTTATTGATTATTGACGGGAAGATTAGTAGGTATCTATAATGATGTGCTAGTGGTATGTATTTAAAAATTGAAGTGTATATTATTATCATTTACATGGCCGTAAATTCCCTATGAATGAATTAAAATCAGTAGGTATATAAGAGCAAATCCTATGCAAGTAATAACATGAGAAATCTCTAATCCTTAAATCATTAATTTCAGTCTAATAAAATGAGTGTCCTAAACAAACGTTTATATTACTTAAGTTCTATCTACTTTTCTAGAGTGGTATTACTGGATAGATCCCAAAACAAACATTTCTAATGAGTAAGCACGCACTGTTTATCTACGGCAAGCGAATGTCATCCACTTAATCATCCCATAGAACTGCTTCTAGAGGACAATTAATAAATACGCCGGGGAACGCCGTCATTAATCAACAATTAAAAGTGAAATTGACGTGATTACATTGCCTATTCTTTCTTATAATGACGCTCGAAATAAATTTAATCCGCGCATTAATCACGATAAATAACACCTTAAAGTTCTCCGGCATAATTTCGCGCTCGTTGAAAACTCCCCGACACAAATGATTTAAATACTAGACGCTGCGCACCCCTGGGAAATTTTCCAGTATACGCTAACATATATTAAGCACTAAAATATGTAATTAATTTATTCAGTTCCGTTAAACTTATACGTAAACAAACAGACCTAAAAGTAAAATATTACGTCGGAGGTCTTTTCAAAACACCGTAAATTCATAAACCGGTCGACAACTTGGGATCTAATCCGGCACATCCACCTAGCGTTTGACGCATACCTAAGTACGTGCTATAATTAACATCAGAAGGATGCATGTGTGTATTTGCTTTCAAAGCAAATTATCCCGACATGTACAATTTGCATAGATACCTACTACAGCAACACGTATTTCGCAAAATGAACCGACGACGTCTACGCTACTGAGAGAGGTAACCTTAGAAAATAAATGAAATTGGATAGTATTAAGCTGCTGTACGTAGTTTTGTTTTAGCACCTCGTAATAAGCTCTTCCAGTAAGCTCTAAGTACGAACGAATGCAGACCAACACAATTTGTAAAACTTCGCATCGGGGTGAAAGCTCACTCCCTTACTGTCGGTTATGTTGCTGTAGGTGACGGTTCTTTACGCAGAGGTTTTTCATTTGTATTTCACGTTATAGTTGACCATGAGATTGGGGATGGTTACTAGAATTTCCAGAGCAACTTCTGCATTTCCCTTCGATCGAACTGAAAAGTATAGCTACGTTTTCATGTGCACGATTCCAATAAATGGAGGGTTTATCAAGTATCCTAATGTAGTTTGGAAATGTACTCTCACCCTCGCACCCCCAAAACCTCCATAGTCTGTCAATGCACATTTCGAAGATTTTCAGATAGTGACTGAAAACAAAATTGATCATTTATCGCATTGTACAATGAAATGAGATTTCAAATGATGCATGGCCCAGCTGAGGACTATTTAAACTTTCCAATAAGAAGTATAACTGCATGTTTAGTGTGATACAGAAGTTTCATAAAGTAAGTATCTTCTAAGACATTTTATCGAAAACTTACAGCAAGAAAAATTACTTTACTCATGTAGGTAGTGAATTGTATTAAAATTTAATTGTTGAAAAACCACAACCTACGAAAAGCCTTAATATCTAGGAGGTGCGGCGAAAGAGGAAGAATGAGGAAGAATACATTCGTTTAACGGCATGTTCAGAATGTATGGGTATTTCAAACAGTCGGAGGGATAGCGACAATTAAATGAAGAAAGAAAGGATGTACCTTTTGTTTTTTTCAAACATTAACAAGTAAACGTACGAGGGGACCTTTGCTTGTAATCCACCAAGCTATAAAAACAATGATGAAACTGTTAAATGTAACGGATGTTACAAAAGTACTTCTTCTCTTCCTTCCTATTTTAAAGGGTGAATACTTTCAAACCGAACATAGGGAATTAACATGGGAAAACAGTTTTTCGCAGCTTGTTGCTCCCCAAATTAATTTAGAGGGTTCATAATGGCACCACTGGAAAGAAGATTTTTTATTTTATATTTTATATATTTTTATTTTATTTGTATTTTCTCATTATTTTATCAAAAATTCGCAAAATAAAATGAACTCAGAAAATCATGTAGCCATGACCCGTAGATTTAAGCATCCGGAATTGTCAAATTGAAAAACGATCTGTCGAATTGTCGATATTGACGGAATAGAAGTTTGATTAAATTCCACGGAAAATAAATCTCGCACTCTGCGGTAACTATTACCGACGCACACGTTTTTTACCATAAACACTTTTTCCACAATGGAATACATCCTAAGTTTTGTAGTAAGTACAAATTAAAATTATGGACAGATCGTACCTTGTTTTCATGACTACCGTGATTTTTTAAACCAAGTACACATTTTGACTACCTAATTTCGCAAAATAATAATTGAACGTGCAACTAGACCTTAATAATTAGCATATAACAAAACGCGGAAAAAAATCTTCTTTCCAATGGTGGCATTATGAACTCTCTAAGTTAATTTGGGGAGCAACAATATGCGAAAAACTGTTTTCCCATGTTAATTCCCTATGTTCGGTTTGAAAGAATTCACCCGGTATGGTTACTCTTCCTATATAGTACCTAATCAAATTGAGGTGGTTCTTCTCATAAAATTTTTTATTGATATGCCTCGGCCGCTCGTCGGTCTGTAATTCTCGTCGGGCCTTTTAAGGATAGGATAAAGGTAACTCAATAATCTTCAAAAAATTGTGGTTCTTATTTCCTTGAAGGTACTCATTGCTGGAATAGAATAACATTTTATGAGGACTTGACGGGGCGAAACAATCCTGCAAAGCAAATGGTTAAACCACATTCATTCGCATAAACACACTTTGATAGAAAACATTCAACTATATTTGCGATACGTTAATATGTTAAGAATGTCCGGGCACGACTCTCAAACTTTACAAACAAATGGTTTCTACAAAAACACAGTCGCAAGTAGTTGGTTAAATTGCCTTTACAGTATATACACTTTATATCGTTGGAATAAAATGGCTACCACGCTATTTCATAAATCACAATAAGGCAAGCTACCACGAAAGGCAAAGAAACGATGACGCAATAGAACGGCAAGGAGGCAGGCAGGAGTACTCAATGCGCTTTCGTGGATGCTTCAATGTGGAACGGTTTGGTTTCGCCACCGGAACTTAGATATGGTTCGAAACGCACGTACCGGCCGAGCTTCTGGGTGTGGTTTCTCGTTTATTGTTTCTTCGAATGTGGAAATGAAGTTCGGTTCCCGGTTATACGCTGCACGGACCGATTACAGAATCCACGGGTTACGTTCCGTTGCGAGAATTTTCAACTTTCACGTTTCCTTTCTTCGAAATACTGAGTAAACCTACCTTCGCAGTGTGAGATGGATTGGATATAGACGATGGCACGCCCTGGGCTGAATTGGCTCAAAGTTGTACGATACTCTTCGCGAGAATGACTGATGCAGTTTTGTAAAATATGACCCAAGCAGTGCTTTATCTTACTACACTGGATTATAGGTATAAATATCTATCTCGCGCTAGTGTTAGGTTTTTATCATTTAACATCGGTAACGAGCAGACGTATTTAAGAACTCCACGCAAAAAAATTTCATTTGCTTTTATAGGAAGAAATTTCTATTAGCATTTTCACAAAAAGAAATGTAAGTCTGCGCATGCGTAATAATTTTCTTAGTTCTTTTAGCTGATGCAAACTATTATTTGCTGTGCGTTTCATTTATTTCATTAAGAAACATCCTCCATTCTAATAATTAGAAAAATCCGACCCGGTTAGACAGGAAGTGCTATAAATTTAGCAATTTAAATGGTGCACCCTGTACGTTTTTAAATTTTTTGGATTTTACAGACAATTTCACTGTTTTTGGTTGATCAAGAAAATGTTAAAATTTTAATTTTTAATTTCGTTCTTGATTTTAAAAAATTTCGGATTCTCATATTCAATTTTATACCTTCAATTTTTGTCAAATATAATCACGTGGTTCATCCAAGTGTATTGAAGAGTCCTGTATATATTTTTCAAATTATTGCAATCATTTACTAACCTAGGGCAGAATAAAAGGATTATATAATCTCCTTTGTTTTTTTCTGTTAGATTATCATGTACGTTAAATGTTAGTTATTGTTCTTATCAACTTCTTATAAGTGACCGAAAACAACGTTTCAGGTGTAAAATTGTACCTAACTTAATCTATAATTCTTTCTTTCTCTTTTTTCCTTTTGTCTTTATTGTTGAGCAGGAGGGATTTCAGCCACTTCTACCGACCCAACCCACTATACATTTACAAATTATGCCCGAACCTGGATTCAAGATATTAAAATACCCCAACTGAAGCTGGAGAATGCAGACAATGTAAGACAAAACTTATATCCTGTAGAACTAAAAAATTACGGCGGATATAAAATAAACAAGTTGTGAATCAGCTTATGATGCATGATGAAAGCGAGGATGAAAGCGCATTTTCGGTAATACAGATCAGTATTTTATTAGCGAAGTTTAAAATTATGGATCTCACGAGTAATCTAAGTCAAAATACACTAGGGCCTGCACATCTACACTATAGCAGAAAGCTTTTAGTGAAAATTTTAAGTCTCTAGCTATTGTATTTGCTGAGATCTCAGCCGGACAGCCAGCTATAACAAATATAATAGCGTATTAATATAACCCTATAGGCGAAGAGCAAGTGAACAATTTTAGGTTGTCATTTCAAAAGTCATTCACACAGTAAATAATTCTCTATACCTACTGAATATTTAATTTAATAGTCACTCTGGCAGCCCTGTGTGGCTCGGATTACGCTGAATTAAAGAGGGTCAGAAAAATGATTCATTTTGGTCAAAATATCAGTTATAAAATTTTAGAAAGTGGCTTTCGATAGTATTCTATATTCATATAATTTTTGCCAGAACATTTCCATCCCTCGTAATTGTTGACAGAACGCTATAAATATTTACTCTGATAGTAAAATCACTGCACAGATAAATTCTCAGCTGCACTTCAAAAATATTCGTACACTACTACTACGATTACTCCGACCAGAGAGGGCTGCCAAAAGTGACTTTTAATGTTCAATAGGTATAGAGGATTTACTGAAATTACAACATAAAATTGATTACTGGCTCTTGGTCTACTACCAGCACCTTTACACCAAGCAGCGCATATTTTTCTAAATGTGTTAATGAAATTGCTTTTAATATGAGGGTTGTGTAAAAAATAAGGACCCTCCATTTTTTCAGGTATAAGTCAATTGAAAAATGCATCATGGAAAAGCTTCAACTTTATCTACTTTTCAACATAATTAATAAATACACATTTTTGTTGACGAGTACCCACTTTTCGAAACCCACAAAAAATTCACAGATTTCGCAATCCTTGGAACCATCGGAGACATTGGAAATGATAAGCGTAGCCATATGTAAAACACAAATAACCCTTATTCATCCGGGATCACAAACGTAAACTTTCTAAATAATAAGCCCATAATCACAACATGCTCGTAATCCTATTAAACGAGATGTTCGAGAATTTTAGATTATAATATAATATAATAATAGTCAAGCCTTAGATTATTACGTGCTCACTGCGGGCCCCGGGTTATAAATGAGCTAATTGGGCTATAGCCTAGGGCGCCACTTTGGAGGGGGGGGGCTAAATATAGCCCAGGGCGCTAAAAACATGGCGCGTGGCCTGGATCACAGCGCCGATGATGGCCATGCTGGGGATTGCGAAATACACGCAATGCGCAGTGAAACAGCTACAAAGCAGAAAAGCTTGCAGGATTAAGGATCAAGATTTGATTTGGTTTAATTTAATTCGAAACCTCAAATATTATATTAGTAGAATATCCTGAATGACAAAAAATACCCCAATACATAAAGAGTAAAGTAAGCAGGTACTTGTAAATGTATGCTAAAGAGAATAACATAAAATATGACTACCATACTCGACAAGTTTCGAAATTGCCCAATATTTTAACAACCTTTACGTCGGAAATACATGTCATATATAAATTTTCCCGTTCCTCCATCTCTATTTCGATGCAGTTCACTGAAAGGCAATGTTTGTTTTAGCTCCGTTAAAGCTGACAGCATGTTAATCAAGCTACAGGTATAGCCTACAAGAAGAGTTAAAAGAGAGTAATTAAGGTAAGTGTTCGCAAAGTGAATTACTAAAATGCGTACTTCGCGACAAAACGCACATGTTTATAATCAACAAACTAATTATAATATCTACTTAAACTATAATTCTGGGTGTTCTGCAACATTAAATGGAATAAAAGTTGGCAAACTTACAAAATTTCTAGGAATAAATCCAAACGAACGCGTTGTGTGGTCTCATGTCTTCACCAATCTCCTCCAATCAGTATTAATACATAAATAATGTACATATGTCACACATTGAGAAATCTTACTCTTAATGAGTTTAAAAAATTAATGAACTTTGATCCAAAAATCTTTCCATTACACATGAGATGTATTCTTAATTGCCGGATGAATTTATGAATTTAAATACGCTTTGGACCTAGTTATACCGGCCGGTACAAAGCAATTTATTCTGATGGGTTAATTAACTATGCATTTATAGAATATTTATTTTAGAAACTCTAGCGTGGGATGCAGCCAGTTGTTTATGCAGATTTTTCCATATTTTTCCATAAAACATCACTGGCATATCAAATTAAACCGTATTTACAACGAGCTTTGTGCGATTATAGCGCAATACTAAATTACCCATTCGGTTTAATTTAGTAATCAACTTGTATGGTCCCCCAGCATTGGTGTTGAGATACAGTAGTAAATTCCGATCGCCTTATCGAAACATTCCATTAAAGAAACCTCGATTTATCTTCTAGCCTTCTTGATTTTCCATACATTATTTAAACGTAGATTAATTGTTGATAGGTTTCTGATTGAGACTTTAAATTGACTTCTTAAGAGCATGTGATCAACCATTATAAATTATTTTTATCTCAAACTGAAGTTGCATCCTATGTAATGCTCTCATCATTTTATAGAAACGTTTTACAAATAAGCATTACAAAACCATAAAAGAAACTTTATTGATATAGGTACGTAATAACTAAGTTAGGCTGATCTCAGCTTTATAAATATTATGTTGTAGCCGCGGTTATAACAGATCATATCTAATTACAGTTTGTTTATAAAGACTGAATTAATTCTAAAATTACGTGCAAATGATATAAACAAATACAAATTTTGCGCAGTAAGGTTAGATCTTGTTAATGCTTATTCTATCGTTTACTTTCCAAATGTGATATAGAATAAAATCATACAAATAATTTGTTTAGTTTGAATTGATATCTGAAAATTCACAAGATGATAGGCGTTGAACATTCTCCTTCGGCATCTTAATTTCATCAGCACCAGAATATAGTCGTGGAAGAGTCAACACTACAAATATTCAATATGTGCATGTGAACTTAGTTGATTGATTATATTAATAAAAAGAAAAGCGATGAAGTTCCATCTTTTTGCCAAGTTATTTGACTTGAAATATCAGTTTGAATAAAAAAAATACAAAAAAATGCAATGCCTGCCTCGTGATCACGTGCAATGCTAAATTGGATCCTTACTTAAAATTCATTTTTACCATATAATAAATTATTGGTACATTCTCCTGTTTAAAATATACATACCTCTGAATGCCAAACAAAATGTTAATCCAACCAAAGGAATGGCATCAATGAAATGAAATGCAATTTTCCAATCAATGAAACAAAATAACCAAAATTCTTTGTTTGGATTAGATTCTTATAAATAAAATACAAAATCTGTTTCATGCGAACAACCTTAAAATAGGTCGATTCCGAGGTCGATTCCTTTAGGAATATGATCTCGAGTATACTTTCACGAAATTGAAGCCGGTTTGCTTAGATTCGCGATTAATACAAACTTTTCCTCCAAACTTTGCAAGGATCACGAAGATAATTTCACAACGGTGATAACTGGAATACTGATATAACTGATTTTTGTTAGGTTTCACCAACGATCATTAAGGTTAATCAATTTATTGGCACCTTACATGATAGTGAAAGGTGGCCTAATATTTTAATATTCTTAATCATCATTATTTGCGAATTAATCCTAAGAACATTGACATTTTAAACTAAACGAATTCCTTGCACGAATATTGGAATTTTGACATTATTTCCCGCTCGAAACTCCTTTCAAAGTTCTAAATTCGAACAGTATAATTAAAAAACTCCCATCCCTATACTCCAGTGCAATTGTTCATATCCTTTCCAAATTAAATCATTGAGCTGGCTGTATATATTCTAACGCAATAATCGTGGAAATGTGTAGTGAACTTAACAGAGTAATGAAGGTGAATAGAAAATGTACTGTGGATAGAATTTATCCATATGAACGCAGACGCATTATAAATAGAGAAATAATAACTTGGTTTTGTTTTATTTTATGTGGCGAGTTAATTAAGCACTTGAAATAGTAAATTACCGTAGACATTTAGTACGTAATCAATTCTCCAACTTGTGCTTTTGGCGCAAGATGCGCTCTATTTCAAATTAATATTTTGGAACTAATCCACTTTGATATTTTATCATGACATTTTACATCCTACAAACCTAAGATTAAATTCCGGGGTCTTGTGTTATTTAATTATAATCGCCGCGAAATTCGAACGTAAAAGACGAAACGAAATAGTGCAAATGCCATTTATTAAAGGTCTTCGACCTGTCATCCCGTAACAATTCCACAATGACAACTTTTTCACAAACATGAAGAAGAACTCTTGATTGTAAATTCCTTACACAAAGGAAAGCCGAGTTATCACGTGCTTCATTTTCGGAGCAATGTTCACATAAAAATCTCGTTTTGTTCACATTAATCGACCGAGTCAAACGAAAAATTGATACATACTTATAAAGGTAGTAAAACACACAAAGGTCGCATTACTAATTAATTAAGCTACCCAACGTAATTATTTAGGTTTCCTGCGAATTAGCGAAAAAAGCGTTCCTGGTGTGGTCAAAAGCACTCAGATGCCTGAAAATATACTTGGAAATCTGAACACGTACAGGGTGAATAAACGAATATATTACTTACCGTCGACATTAGGCGCGCTAAATTATCTTATTGATCTTTTTTCACTCTACAAATCAACATATCATTAATTATTGTACGGATACTGAAATTAAATCCTGTACGCAAGCCATAATTATTTAGACGCTAGCTTAGTTAGTGACGCTGGTAAAGTTAAATAAAAGATATTGGATGACGGCTGCGACTCATAAACATTTATTTCGAAGTTTAGCTAACTCCGATTTTCCGATACAAAAGTCCGGTCCCTTGAAAGGTATAACTTTTATAGTTTAATGTTGTTTGAACATATGGGAATTGAAAATCTGAGATAGTGGGAGCCGATTTCTGTTTCGGGATTTATATTTGATTCCTTCTCTATTTATTTAAGGTTGTGAACGCTGGCGGTTTTACATACATGGAAATTTGAATTTGACGTATCCTACGGACGGTTTTCATATTTCATTCTATATTTGAAAAAATCGCGTCTCCATTTTTCCCCTTGTCCTGATCAAATTTCAGTTTCAGTTATTTCTTGCCACGTATAAAAGTTAGCCTTAGCATTAATCGATGGAATAAACATTGTGAAAATCTGCAAAGATAGCGCTTTTTGAATACGTAGATTGGCGCATCTTGTTTTTAATAGTACGATTGAAAACCTTTAACAGGTCCCTTGCGGCAATACATGTTGGTGCCCTTACACCGCCATTGCCTACAAACTAAATGAAGATTTTGTCCTACCAAGTCAACCAGAAATAGAGTAGGGTATGTAGATCACCAATTTTAAGGTACCAAGGTCTTGTATTTTGCAATTTTTGTCGATATTATTATTGTAGGGAATATTTCAGAAATCCCAATAGACATCGAGGCGCCATGAAGGAGATCAGAGGTCAGCGGAGATAAAGAACGAAGGTGGATGTGACGTAATCTTTCCGCGAAATATGACGTGTTTGTTCGAGAAGATTCGAGAATACTCGGGAGAGTAAGGGAGTAAGAAAGAGGGAGATTGGATTGCATCCAGTTAGCTGTAACAGCGTTGCCGAAGTGCACTCGAGTTATGTTGTAATACGTAAGTGATGAATAATAATTAACTGTTATAAATTAATTCATTTGATGACTGGAATACATTCATTCTTAATTCATTGTTAATAACAAAAGGATGTAGTTCAACTTTCGTTACACTAGTGTGAGGTGTGGGGTTGTGTTTAAGGGAAAAATTAGTGAAAGTATTATATGTCAGTGGTGACCAGATCTACTCCGCAAATATGGTACAACTTCTGCAATTAATGCAAGAAATGAAAGCCGGTCAAACTGAAATAAAAGACGGCCAACAGGTAATGGATGCTAAAATTGAAGAGGGTCAACAAGAAATAAGAGGTATGACTCAAGATGAGATACAGTGTTCAAATTGAGGGGCGAAAAAAATGATCTGGTTCGTCTGTGATAACAGAAAGCAATGATCCCGCAAAGAAGAGAGTGGAAGAGAAGGCAGGTTTCTTGTAGTTGCGTTACGTGTAAATGCGTTGGATGCTTTTCGTATGATTCCACCACTAGCAACGTATTTTGAGCAAATTGTATCACGGTCGGAGATCATGGTATGGATATCAACATTTACAGCTGGTGTATTACGCCCAATTAAAGAACCGAACGCAAAAATCAGACGAAACTTTGCAAGAACTCGAAGCCGATATATCCCGGTTGATAGGTTTAGCGTATCCTACAACTCCAGAAAGCTTTATAGATAGAGTTTGGCGCCGCAAAGAAAATGTGCCGTGGTAATGCTCGCGTGCACACCATTGCTACAGAAGAGAAGATCGAGATTCTATAAGAAATAGAGAAAAGATTACTGCAGCAGCAACGAACAAAGCGACGAGGACTACGACGTTGGGGATGCATTAAAAACGGACACATTAGAAATAATTGCCCAGCAACCAATAATCAGGAAAACGAGAACGGGCCAATGAGAAGAGGCGAGCATCCCTAAGTTATGACTCGGAGACTGCCATCCTAGTCGCGTCGCTAAGAATCAATCAAATAGTTTATATACATAGATTGTACTGTACTCGTATTTGGAAAAACGTGTGCAATGCTGCTAGATGCGGGTGCAACGACGGCCATCGGAAGTCCTGGGCCAGTCCGAGAGAAAAAGCTGCAATCGCGAGAAGACAGCCTTTAGCATAGGGTCGGGTTTATGGCAAATTACGGTCATGCCCTTTGGTTTGTGCAACGCACCGGCAAC
Source organism: Photinus pyralis (assembly GCF_008802855.1). NCBI lineage: Eukaryota > Metazoa > Arthropoda > Insecta > Coleoptera > Lampyridae > Photinus > Photinus pyralis. The sequence goes on from NW_022170511.1 coordinate 8,120,571, forward strand.
GTTTGAGAGATTGATGGAATTGGTCTTGACAATTGCCAATGAATGCTTTATCTAGAAGACTATGCCCGGAGAATTGTCGACACTGCTCACAACTAGGGCACAAGTATAAAGAACAACACACACCACGCACTACATTTATAGATGATCACTGGGCACCCGGAGAACTCCGGTCACCTCAAGAAAGTGAGAGTTATTTTAGGTCTGATTATAAACTGAAAAATAGAAGAGAAAATGCCAACCTGAAAAGAGATATCTCGATATGATCCAACTTTAAAGATGAATTGGGCTAAGTGGCACTCACTAGGTGAATTGCAAACGAGATATAAAGGAATGATGTAGAATATGTGCAATTCGTGTGTAGTACAATGTGGGTAGTCCGTTCAAAAAAATAGCCATTGATATCGCAGGCCCTTCCCAGAGACAGCTGTTGGAAATAAATACATCTTGGTGGCCATGGACTATATCAGCAAATAGACAGAACCATGTACTCTACCAAACCAAAAAGCGAAAACCGTGGCAGACGTTCTGGCAAAAGAACTGTTTAGCAGGTTTTGAGTACCCTTGGATCTACACTTTGATCAGGGACGAAATTTCGAGTCGAAAAGCCTGTATCAACAATTGGACATTCGCAAGACCAAAACCATTGCTTTACATCCACAGTCAGACCGAATGATAGAGAGCATAAATAGGACAATGGGGAAGTACTTGTGAAAAGTTGTGTCCGCTCACCAGCGTGATTAGGATACATCTGCAAGTTTGGTACAAGATAAACACGAGGTAGTGCACATAAATCGATTAGCTCCATACGCGGAACCGAACGAGCCCGAGGAACAGGAAGCAGCGAATGTGATACATGTGTGTTTCTTTCAGGAGCAGGGATGGTTTCTTTATTATCTAGTAACAACACACCGGTCTTGTGATAAGCCCAGTTACGAAGATTTTTGGAATACGCTACAGCACCTGAAACGATAACTACAGATTGATGGCGTTACAAAGGTGGCAATTCCGAAGATCGGAGATAAGCGGGACTGGCGCAGTGTGCTGACCCACCATGATTCTTAAGACGGTAGAATGTTTTTTCTTCAAGAATGGAAGATGCACGAGGAATGCAATGCTACAATTTGAAACTAGAGCGAGGTCTATACAAACATTGGTTCCCAAGATACAGTTGTTCGAAAATAGGAAATTTGGAAAACATCAAAACAGCTGAACTGCGGCGCTACGCTGCTCATTCCAGCTACGAATTGACGTTCGATGAATCCACAGTAATTCAAATTGCAATGAGAACAACAAGAGACGCCTAATCACTCTTCTTTGTGACGCCTTTCAGAAGGAGGGAGTAGAAGTGGCTGTTGCCGAAGAAGATGCGGATCGAGAGATGGTCATGACGGCACTTTCAAAAAGAGCAGTGGCCGATCGGGTCGTCATAGTGGGAGAAGACGACGACCCGCTCGTTCTTCTCAATGGTTTAGGCGCTGAAGGGACAAGCGTCTACCTTCAGAAGAACACGAAGGGCGAAGGTGGCTCTCACTACTCTTCGACCTCCTACAAGCACCAAGACTCCCAACGATCACCAGGGATGGTACTATTCACCCACGCGTTTACCGGATGCGATACCACCTCAGCACCGTTTGGCCAAGGAAAGACCAAAATCAGCACACTCCTGAGCAAGAACGAACTACTTGCTGAGCAAGTGGTCTTCCTTCGACCAGACTCCACCCCACACGCCGTGAGAGAAGCAAGCATCAAGTGTTTTGTGGCTCTATATGGGGGTCTTTGGATTTCCTGAGGTATAAGACGTTTGTCACTTCCAAGAGCATAAATCTCGCACATTTGCCACCGACGGAAGAGGCAGCAGCCCATCATGCAGCAAGGTGCTACCTCCAAGTGCAGAAGTGGCGGGGAGTCAACTTGAATCCCACTGATTGGGGGTGGAAGCTATCTTCTCAGGGACTCACTCCCATTTCCACCACCATGGATCCCGCACCTCCTGCCCTTCTGCGAAAAATTTCATGTAAATGCAAGAAAATGTGATCTGGGAGCTGCTCGTGCAGAAAGGCTGGGCTCTACTGCTCAGTCCTCTGCCAGTCATGCGGTGGCAATTCGTGCATGAACGTCCCGGACGTGCTCGGACGATGAAGACGACCCGACTCCACGCTGGACGCCTCTCCCAGCGTCCATTACAGCCATCGAGACACCATCTTTGAGCGAGCTTGGCCAATCAAAGATAAAAACAAGGCATGATTTGGAAACCAAAACATAATACCTACCTACATGAATTATATCACTTTCCTATTTTGTGTAAATGTAATTTAGCAATTTGTTTACAATAAAAACAATAAATAAATTGTAATTGCTCATTAAATAAAACCATAAAAGGCCGTGAGAACTGTTTATTTGCAATTCCCCTCAAAACCCCCATATGACTTATGTTTTATCTGCCGTTTTTGAGAAAACGGCTGGAACTACAGTTACCAGTCTGGTCTCAAATGAAGGGAATGAAATTTGCTACAACTTAATTTCATGTAATATTTGACGTGGGATTCGTATTTTAGGACATATTTCTAAAAAAAGTGGTCATTTTGAAAAAAAAATCATTAAACAAAAATTCCTATTTTCGAAGAACTGTATCTTTGGAACCTGGCTGTATAGACCTCGCTCTAGTCTCAAATTGTAGCAAATTTAGTCTACTTTAAAAGATTATAGATTGACTATACCGATCAGACCCTTCCTTCACAGAGATATTGAGTAAAAACCGACGTAAAAACTGAAAAAAGTCCAAAAATTTCATGGTTTTTTGGTTATACCGCCGATCGCACAGCACTCTGGAAATTGCAAATATGGTTTTTTATTGTTGTTTTAGGTACTAACAACATATAACAAATTCGGAATGACTGGACCTTTTGAAAGCACGGATGTACACCTTGATTGGACTATGTACCTATTATGATCTACTTAGTCGAGTCAATGAAACGTAAAAATCGACCAAACTTCTTAATTTTCAGCAACAGCTCCGATTTTGATCATGTTTTAAATGCGTGTTTTTACTCTTCCATTTGAAGGAAGGATTTTCCGAATTTAAAAGTGTTTCACGGCGGCGTAGCGTAACTATATGGTTGCGTTTAGATATTTTTTCACATGCACCATGGTAAACAGGATTGCATTCTGAGCAAACAATGGATGCATACTTAACATCACACAATGGCATATTTTAAGCATATTCGCCCGCAAATAAATTAAAATATCAATCTGTTTAAGGTGTAAGCCGACAACCATTAATGTGTGTTCAAGAAAATTTAGGAAATCGACAATTAGTGGCTGAAATTTTTACTTAAAGGTTTCATCTCCATCACGATGCTAAGTGTGAGAATTTTTGCTTTGATGTCTCATCATTCTGCAATTTTAGTGACTAAACTCAATGGACTTTCAGTTTAAAGCGGAGGAAATAAAAACTTTGTGACCTGAATATTTCCTACGATCCGACGCCACGTGCCTTTATATTATTACAATTCTATGGATAGTGTTTAAGTACTATTAGATTATCAAGCGACGATCAAATTTAGAGGAAATTTTAAACATTGAAACTAAAGTGGAATGCGGTTTGAACTGTACGAAAAACCAACCCTGTATTTTAATGGGCAATAAGATGGTACTTTTAACCAGACAACTTCTTATGCTTGAAGTCGAACAAGTAAGTTATAATTTATAATAATGTCAGAAGCAGCGAAATTAAATATACGGAGTAAGTTCTTTCCAAAGGTGCTCCTTTAGGCATCCCGTCTGTCAGCCGCATCTTGTTTTTTACAAATTAAATGTTGGTAAAAGCGTCATTAAACTCTTAAGTTATTTTCAGCAAACATAAGCGCGCCACTTCTGCAAAATTTACCTATACGTTACACATAAAGTTTGAATAATGAAGATCTTAAAATACTAAAGATAATTTTAATGGTGCCCGATACGTTAGGCTTTCAAAACGCCGCCACTAATTACGTTTTTTGAGCAAATCTGCTTATAAGTGCCACGGTAAGTGGTTTTTTTCTCTTCCATATGTTATATAAGGCAGAAAGTAATAAGGGTCTGCTTGAAGCTTGAGATATACCGATATAAGCAGGGAACAATATAGGTCTTACAAACCAAATTTGGTGCTGGACGGTGAGACCTGACGTTCGATTTGTATCTACTTATTGAAATTTATTGGGATAGGAAAACACTTGTTTCTTTTATCGCAATAAATTATTACACTTGAACAGAACACGATAAGTTCGGCTCTTTCTATACCGTTAAAGCTGAATTGTGTTAACACGAGGTCTCTACAAGAAATATATTTCCTTATCATCCGTACACCTTGTATATCTTAAAATGCATTATTCACCGCTTCAAGTAGTAACAAGATAGTTAAACTTTTAAGTAAATGTTCAAATTGAGCAATAACGTTTCACTAAACAATATCGTGTTCGGTTGATGTTCAAGATTCAGGCTAACAACATGAGGTGACTTACGACAATAGCACCCATTTCCTAAAAAGGAAGTCTGTGAGAGTTCTACAACTATGGAAACATAAAGGTTCATTGAATTTTCTTAAAAATAATCTGAATTATTTCGACTCGGTTATCCCACACGGTTATTGTGCGTCTTGTATAATTCACAATAAAACGTAAATCTGTTAAGATTAATAACACAATAACCGGTAGATGTAATGGTTTTAAAATTAAAAGTTATGCCGTGTTGCACTTTTTTGCGCCATGGAGGTAGAAATTCACGTTCGCAATTCGCATTATTAATCTACATTATGGTGTTTTTTCACGCGCCAATTAATGTAATGTTAAAGTAAAACCAGTTGAATGAATCCGTATCGTTTCAATTAGATGTGCTTGTTTTTGTATAGTCGTGAAATATTGTTTTATTATTAACTTCCACTAAACGCTATCAAAACTTTTTTGGTAAAGCGTTTGGGAATTTACATTTAACGATAACATTGTAATTGGCAGACAAAGCTTGCGGCTCTACTCATAGAAAATTGAAGAATCGATGAAAAATAGCTCCAGATGTGCATTTTTTTAATATATAATTATGTATAATTTCATTTTGCAACAGATATGCTAAATTAAAACACGTTACACTTTTTCATCTAGTATTGGATGAATTATTAAGTGTAAGAAATAACTGACAAATAATTAAAAAAAACGCTGGCAAATACGTTACCTAAAACAAGGCACGTAGTGACGTTAAACACAGTTTTTTTGTGGCGTTACAGGTATAGGTAGAGTTACTCGCGCTGCGATTCCTCAAACCCGCCGCATAAATAGCCAACTAGCTCAGGGTAAAACACAAAATAAGACCTTGTGAATCTTCCATAGCGGTAGTTCTGGGTAAACTTATCTTCTTAACTTTGTGGAGTCTCTGAGATACAAGATAATCCCCGCCGGAAAGGTTATCTTGTAAAAGATTCGCTTGGGAGAGCTGAGGATTGACGATTCTCAGCTCTACATTTGGCCCTTCGAGCCTGCGAACGAATTGATGCCATCGCTACCACAAGAGGTCTAGTCCCAGTGCAGTGAATTCAAGTATGCAAAAAATCAAGAAGATATGGTGATGGAGAAGTTGACCACGAGCTCACAAAATTCGTGGAGAGGGCCTATTTCAACCTGTAGCAAGAATCTGAGAGAGTCCGACGAGCATCTCCGGAAGGTAGGGACGAGTTAATACATTACCAACACCTACAAAGAAACCGGTGAATTGATAATAGCCTACACGGAATACCTCATCATCCCACAAGCAAAGCCTAGTTAAAATCCAAGGAGACAGCGTTGGGAACATTCGCAAGCCCAATCGCCAACATACCGTCAGTAACGGTTACACCACATGGAGGGCGAGGTTGCCAAGAAATACCTCACCTATCCAGCGAGGATCACACGAACCCGCAATTGCGTAAGCAGCGAATTAAATTAGATCGGATATCCAGGATACACCTGGACCTGGAGGAAAAACCTCACAACAGATATTGGCAGTAGTATTTACTTGTGCCATGGCCTGGCCATCCGCCACCGACGCCGAGCAGCTGCAGGTAAGTACTAAAGTGCTACGGGGGTTCCTTCTGGACTTGAAAATTACCATCGGTTCCGCCCGGCAAGGCAAACCGTCTTCTTCTCAGGCTGCTCAATCGATAAAAATAAATGCTCCGGCTAACTCAAATCGGTGGGCTTTTAACTCTTTTGAAACTGCGTAACAAACCTTAACCTGCCGCCTACCAGTCTCCTGACGCAACTCCTACTCCTCTCTTTCCTTCCCCTGGTTCTTCGTTAAAGACATAGGCACATTGAAACCAAATAGATAATATATTTAAATGATATTAGAGATACAAACAAATTACAGGGATCTAGCAGTTCTTCTCTCCTCCTTGTAAAAACACTAGCTTAACAATGACAACTAAACTAAATACAAAATCCTACCAGGTGAGACTAATTTACTCAAGGGGTGGCCATCCTCTACAGTTTGAAAATTGCAACAACAGGTCATCGGTTTTTACTCCAGCGTGGGCTGGGACTTATTTAAATAAACACAACAATTTATCCTACTCTTTGGTAATCGTTCATTGGACTTTAATAAACAATCAAATCAAAATTTTTTACTATAGCTTCATTACCAAAAAGTGGGATTTTACAGAACGTTACAAATTTAATTAGACTAACCTTTATAACATTTGTACAGCCGATCTTGTGAACTGCTCTTTCCTCTGGTACAGGGTGGATGTGATGAAACCTGACACTTAGGTCTCTGTGACTTCCTAGGGGGTGGCTTGAAATTAACACACGGAAACAAAAATCCACGGTGCCTATCCTTCCTCGGAACGAAAGCAAAGTTTAGTGTTTGAACTGAAACTTAGTCCAGGAAATCCTTCGCGTGGCGAGTGGGAGACGGCTAGTTGCCAAAGTTTCTACACAGCAGGTGTATTTAATTTAAACAGTGACCCCTACTATTTCCTTCCACCGGCTCTTAGAGTTTATTAACTTTGATCGCCTGCGGGAGACAGATTTTTGAGTTAACGGCACGGCAGAACACAAATTTTTATGATTACTATCCGACGGTAAACCGCGATTTGTTCGTGGGTGGTTCGACGTATTATTTCACCAGCTCTTCTTGGGGCAAATATCTCTCCAAAACGCAGCGCTCCTTCGACAAATGACCGTACGGCACTAGTAGGAAATTCCACCTGGGGCGGACCCCGAATATCGACGCCTTGAGGACTAGGGCAGCACTTTGAATTATATATCCTCGAGAAATCACAACGTATCCTAACGCAATTCACTGCATCCAAAGTAAACTGGGGTGAAGCTCAAGGGTTCGCCAAAATATCACCTGATCGGAACCTGGGTCTTCGTCGCCAAAAAAATCAACGCGAAAAGAAAATAACACTTCGAAACGGGTGCAAAAAGCACGCAACTGCGAGCAACCGAAATAAACCGGTGGCTCAAAACGCTAAGTGTACCAAAACGATCGCTCAAGGTACGTGTTGACCGCTTGACGTACTAACCGCGAGTCTTTTCAAAACGCGATCACTCAAAGTACGTGTTGACCCCTCGACGTACTAACCGCGAGTCTCTTCAAAAACGCTCCCCTTCTTCAGAATTGAAATGAGAAAACCACACCCAAATTACCATAAAACAAAAATGGCTCCCGCTAGAAATTCTCCCATTGGTTTAGATAAAGAAGACTTAACCCACTCTAACTTCGTCGTCAACCTCCAGGAACTGCTGAATAAACTGATCTCACGGTTTTCTGCTGACGAATTGAAAATCCCTTATCTCTTGATGGCTCGGTGCTATATCCGCTCCTATTCTCGGTCTAGACGGCGCCTTGGGTGATAAACGAACGACAACAACTCGCATTACTCATGATGACGTCAATCAACTTTGCACTCTTCCCACGACGAAATTAAATCTGAGCGAAATTAAATCTATCGGACCATAGTCTTGAGCGAACCGAAATGTCCAAACACAAAAACCGGAACAAATAATGAAATATACAGGGTGACCTGCACTATCATGACAAGAAATTTCGAATATTTTAATGAAATTTGGCGCGAAATAAAACCACTCGTTACAAAAGGCGGTTGAACTCGGCGGTTGAACTCGTGTCCTTTAGTGCCCATTGATTGCCTTTTACAATCTGCAGGACGAGAGTGGGCCAATTACATCCCCGAAACCACGGGGGAACGTGAGGTTTTATTTCTGTGGGCAGTTGAAACTTTTGAATCATTTAGTAAAATTTCCTTAAACAATGTAAAATTGTATGTTACATTATAAATATCGTAATTTCCTAATTAAATACAGGAATTAAGAAGATCTATCTTTATGTAAATATGTTCATAAATATACCTTTTGCTGATAGCCAATAACATTAATTATTGCGATATGAGGAGTTTTACGTATCGTATAATGCTGTTGAAATGCTTGAAGTACGTTAATGTGTTTGAAATAAACGTCAATTAAATTCATTTCATTACGAAATATCCTCCGATATCGTTTATAGTTGGAAACGTGCCTGTCAATGCATAAAATCACTTGTTAATACAATTACAAGAAACTGCACTTTGTAAGGTATTTACCTGTTATTATGAGATTACTTGGGAATTCAATTAAATCGCATTAGAAGTTATGCGTCTAAACCTAAACGATAATACGGGTGCGTAATTTTAATAGAAGGACGAGTTTCGTTAACTTCGAGCGAGTCATATAAAGTAAATCAAACCCAAACAATTAAATTTTGTTGTTAAATTCTCCGTAACGATTTTGGCTGGGCGATGCGAGTTAGCAAACGTTATACCCCTCTTGGCGATACTTCGTGTTATCAAATGCATTTCGTAGATAACATTGTATAATTGTGTTTGAAACACCATGGCGTAGTCACGTGGGAATTACTTAATTATGTTGAAAGACTATTGCGTTAGGGTAAACTGTTCCATTCCACCACTGTGAATGCCATGAAGTTTTAATCAAATTTTCCGGCTTGATTAATTTCTCCATTTCAAAGTATGAGGAATTAAAATTTGCGATGAAGAAAAAAGGGTAGGTAGGCGTACATTAGTTTCGAAAGCATCCGCTAGCGAAATTCCAGTAGCGACATAACATTACGGATCAAAGTTGTATGAAAATTTTCGAATTATTATTAGTATGCCACGACAAGAATCAGATTAGAGAATCATCGGTGATAGGATACATGAAAAAATACGTGAGGTTTATTTCCTACTTTTCTGGGGTTGCAAATTGAAAAAGTTTAGGCGTTGTTCAGACTATTAAATATAGAGTGATAAGCATTGTTAGGAAAATCAAATTAACTTCCACCAATATTTTGACGAGTAGAAAGTAAATTCTTCAATAATAACTTTTTAGTTTAAGGATTTCATATTAAGTGTCAAGACAAAAATTAATATGAGTTATTAAACACCACTTTTGCCTTTGCGTCTATGTGGCTTTCTATTTTAGGCTGTTGCGACTGTTGCGAGTTTCAACAAAACAGAGAAAACCCACCACCACTAGCCACATAATATCCTATTTTTCTTTCTATCAAATGGCTTCCTTCCGCTTTACTTCCACAGGCTCTCTAACCTTCCTTTCAACAAAATTTTAATACAGAATTAAATAATTAATTCTTGGTGAATTATTTATAAGTTCGATATCGATGTTAAGTCTGACACTAAACACAATTCAATTTGATTACTTATACAGGGGGGAAATTTTGTCTGGAACACTGAATATACCTGCAAAAGTACAATTTTTTCAAAGAATTTTTCCATGCGGTATCTAAAATTATAAACAGTTTGCTACCAATCGACGTATTTAAAATTTCTGGCCAGTGGCGTACTTCTGAATGGTAAAGGGGGCATACTTTTTTTAATGGTAACTACAGTTTGTATACTGGATCAACAAAAGCCGATCGGTACCTTATCTTACCCAATTGATTCTTAGAATAATTCTACAGTACGTGTTATTCAGCTTCATCAATAAAATTTATCTCTCATCCTTTTAAATTTTTCGCGGGAATTTCTGCAAAACAGCACCGATTTTGATGATGATTTTTTTAAATTTTTTTATATTATTTAAAATCAGAAACGTTTCAGAAGGAGGAAATGAATATTTATATCTGTGAAACGATATTTATGCGACTTAAACAGAAAAAACACGCTTCCGCTTAACTCCACTTCACTCCCTTCACTTCACGCCGTGTAATGTAACACACACTTGAGCTTAATTCGACTCGACTTTCTTCTACAAAACTTTATAACTGATAGACCTTTCTTGCTTGCGTTCTACCTTCCTTAACAAAGTACTGCGTCTTTGAAACAGTAATACGTGCGTATCTTGAAGCTAATTAGCTTATGCAGCGATAAGGGATCTTATTGCAAACAACTGTAGATAACTTTTGCAATAGCAACAATCTTTTAACACGTAAATCAAACTTTACGATAAAATAAACAAAGCGATTGATTAAACAAAATTAAAAACATTAAATATGACCTCGATTTGATCTTCACCCTCAATCCATTTCTGGTTTTTTTCGTAGAAGTTTGATAAGTGGAAAAGTTTGGAAATACCAGGACGCTACCCTAAGAAATCTTCTTACGGTCTTAATCTTGTGTGGAGTCAGTAATTGTTGATCAGCGGCTACTTTGTCTGGACCGGTTTGGAAACCACCAACATGGCTCACATATTTCAAGGTGTGAGGAAACGAAATTAAGGGTGAGGAAATAATCCGCCAAACCAGTAAATGATATTTCCCCCAGATATTTGCACTTAATTTCGCCCCTCCTAACCGCCTGCCCCACCAGGCTTCCCAGGCATATAAACCGGTGCACGTCCTGAGATGGGGACTTGTTGTTTTACCTGCACCGGTGACCTAACTTTTGCTTTCCCGATTGCTATTATAAATTCTACCCGTTCCTTTATTCGTCTCTATACACTAAACCGTTCCAGTATCCTTGCCGTTAACCTGTCTCCCGATCAGTTTCTCTGTGTTCAAGTGGATGGCGGCTGCAGAGCGTCGGAACCGTTGGACCTCTTTAAGGTGAGAGAGTGTGTTGCCTAACTTCAAGTAAAACAACCTTTCTTTCGAAACATAGAACCTGTATCACCGCTACCTGTCCCCGTTTCCCACGTAATCACAGTTCCTCGGTGAACTCCCGAGCGAACGGGTTACTAAAACAACCCAATTATATCTACCGTCTATGCCTACCCCGTTAGTACCCGGTCCTTATTCCTGTTTATAAAATCGGAGTGTCTCTGGTTTGACCCAAAGTATCCTTAATAACGTCATGTCAGGCTCAACGGACCTTCTACCATTCCAGAAGTGGCTGAAATAATTGTTTAAGTTTTCATTTTTATTTTGTTAGCACACTTACCTAAAGGGTTTGGCTGTGCGGACTAACGAGTGTCGCCGCCCCGATATAATATCGCTGTGGTTGTACACTAATCCCTGGTGAATCATTTATCTTTCCTCGTAGCTTTAGTCGCCGACGCCGATACACCCGCCATGTGCAAACCCCCGGCTTCAATCAAAGGTTATATTCCTGATTCCCGAAAGCAGCTGCCCGGCCGGGTGTTGTGGAAGGTTACCGCTAGAGGGAAGCTCTAACCGTCCGTCCCGACAGTACGAGGGCGGCGTAAAAAGTTACCGGACAAATTATGTTTTATTTTGTATTTACATTTACTTTAATTTAATAGAATTACAATTTATTGACTCTCATTATTTCAACTGAAGCTACCCGAGGCTGTGGAACCAGCCGGACCACCACAAAGGACGGACGGCAAAATTGGCAATTTTGGGGTTAATTTTTAAACTGTCCCAACACTGGTGACAACGGAGACGGCGGAAAACTTGTTTCAAATTCACTACAGAAACGCATCTTACCATCTTTCTGTCGGACCCTGACGATCAGTGAACCCCGCGGACTTTCGGACTGCTAACATACAAGCTACTTCCTCGTTGACTAAGGGGATTTTGTGGACGATATCGCTGCTTAATCAGAGTGGGATTCCGGAGTCTGATGTCGTGTTCAATTAAATCGGTGCACCCATTTCTTCGACGACCGTTAACGGTGTGATAGTGGAACCAGGAATACATTGCTGAGAAGCAGGACTAACACGATGAAGAAGGAAGTTTGCAAGGAATAAATGACTAAAACAAAATTATGGCATACGAGCGATTACTAAAGTGGTAACGAAGTTTACTAACGGTATCTACTGGGTAAAAAGATACAGGAAAGCAACCCCCCCCCCCTATAATTAACTTTGTGCCACGAAGCAAAAGCAAAAAGATCAGCTCTAAATCACGTTCTTTCTTCCAAAAAGCACGGCGAACTATATGATCACACTAAAAAACAACATTTCTATAATAATTGATTCCTTGGACATCCTAAACATCTGGAAAAAAGGCTTCCAATGACACTAAGCCCGGTCCATTCGGACGCCGTTTCCTACAACTCATTTAATTAGCTACCGGTTATTACGTTTACTTCATTGGCCGGGTTGAAATTCTAAAATTCCGTAGTCCAGTTAACATCCATTGCTGATTGCAATTTTCGGTTCAAGCGAAAGGTCTCTCATCTAACGAACGCTGCACGGCCTTGCTCGCTTAACTTTGGCAAACTAAAATCGGCTAATAATTAATAAAAGGAACGGAAATCACAAAATATTAATTTGCTCTCGTCTTCCAAATGACGAGAGCTTTCAGATGTTGCAACAATAATCTCCACGGCAACGGTTACAAAACTGATAAATTGTTTTTTTATTATTGGCGGTTGAAAACGGTGGTACCAATTAAAATAATTAATTCTACATTTCATTGTCACTTCGTGGAATATGAATACTTACGTCTAAGGTTACAGTTTTTAGTTATGAAAAGTCCGGTTGACACAATCTATATACTTTGCGTAGCTACGTTCATTAAAGGTGGTAGACTCCATATACGAAAAGGGGTGCAAAACGAGTGGCTTCTTATGGTATAATACATGATATAACATTCAATTTCCTTTCATGTGTAAATGGAAAGTGCAAGGAAGCGTTGCTGTAGACGTACATATTATATGGCTTTTATAACAGATGAAGGGTCCATCTTTATCAAACTTGGTGGGTTCCCAACTAACACAAGTTGATCGTTTTAGAATGTGCAATATTTAATCTGCAGAATGTTATATTGTGGACAACGGTTAAAGAACTTAATTTTATAAAATGCATTCCATATTTGCATTTCCCTTTATAACTAAAAACGGTATCGTTACGCCAGCATACAAACTAGAAAATTAAGTTCCATACAATTGCAAAGGATGTCCGCAAAAGCTCATAAACTATAAAGAGTATAGCGTAAATAAGTACGCTTACAACGTATGAAAAATTTTTAGTAAAACGATGAGTTCCTCTAAAAGTTGTCGCTTTTCGAGATAATATCCCCAAACGTCAAAGCAATTCGCCGAGGATGCACGCGTATTAAATATTAATGCAAATATAAAATTCTACGTTCGCGATAGAAACTTTGGGTTGTGTTGGGAAATGCGGTGAGTATAAGGTAAGTCTTTATTATGGAAATATACGTCTGTAATGAAGAGCACTCATTTGCCTAGGGACAGATATAGATGCCGACGGGATGTTAGACAATGTACTCAGTCACTCCCCTCTGTATAATGGAGTTGTATATTCCCCTTATTAGAACGGTAATGGTGGTCTTTATAGTCGTTATGATGGGAGGGGTGTTCTTATTTAGTGTCTGTTCCATTGTACGTCCTCAACAGTAGAAATCTGCAAATTAGCAAGCCTCTTATTAAACAAATGTGGAGCTCGGTGCGTAAGCTAAATTTATGTCGACAGTTTGGGTATAATTACAAAATTCTCGATACCGTCCTCGGGGACACTTTAATTTTGAGATAATATTCCATTTTCGTTTAAAGGTCTTATCTTTTTTGTACAGTTCTGATTAATTATAATTAATTATATTTGCGGTGGAAGAAGGTGATTTGTAATCCGCACAAAAAATTATTAAAGCCCACCAGCACCGAGACAATATTTACATTAGACCAAACTAAAGTAACGTTTTCCGTTATTCTACTTATTGCAATACATTCGGTGAACCATTGAATAAAGTGTTTTTTTTGCACGATCTGTCTCTCTTTAAAATTACTGGAAACTGAAATTTTACTAGGATCCGAAATTTGTTTATTTATTAACCGTCTTGTTCTGTGCCCTCAACATGCGTGCGCCTAATTACAGAGTGACCCGCATACTGCTTTTTAAAGGTGCCCCTGCAAGTCTGAAGTTGTTCTATACTACTCCGGTATCTACCTTACAAATTAGGTAAAGTGTAGGAAAACTTAATTCGGAATAGCCGACAGAATGCTCGAAACTGATCTGAGGAAATTCCCATTCCTGTCTGTATATCCGCAACGGCGACAATACACAAATATTATGTTCAAAATTATAAGTTACGTCACACACACAAATCTTAGTAACTGGACTTACAATTGAAATCGTCCAGTTTAACAGAACCAATCAAGAATTATCCATTAACTTGATTACCTGATCTTAAAACAAGTTTCCACAAAGAAATTGATGTTCCGAACACAAATGCACACGGATAGGGAAATACGAGTAAACCATAAGAAAGCAACGCTGACTTTAATGTAAATTAGATGTCATCCAGAGAAGTGAGCTCAGTTCTCGGATCCATAAAGCTGCAAACAAAAGAAAACTCCCAACAGCAGTACAGCTCGGAATGCAATGGACTGAACAATGCCTGAAGGGCCTCGCCTTACTCGTAGTAAGCTTCTATCACAAGTACGATACTGACTCGGCCAACCTCTCCAGAGAGAAGTGGAGTTTCCGAACTGAAGCTAGTCCTTAAATTGGTACTATACATTAAAAGTAGACTTTGAACCCTACAATTAAAACCCTACAAGAAAAATCAAAGGTAACCCCCTTCGTTTAAAACCAAAAATGTACATATCTCTTTAAATAAGAGGGCCAATTATAGATAAATGTGCAATAATCGTCGATCGAAATTATATTATGGCAAATATTAGTCGCAATCTAAAAAAAGATACAAGTAAATTAAAAGTAAATGACGTACTTACGACAGAAAAGACGCAATTATATCCTCCCCATATAGGAATCAAGGGAAAATCCGTCTTTCATGCCTATTTTGTTAGGAAATTTTTCATTGACAGAGGCAAACCCGACTACTTTTATTGCCGCCTATCACTTTACCGGCCGCACCTGTTAACTTATCGGCCACACCTGTCCCATTGCTAAATGTCTATAATGACTCCTGTCATCAATGACAGATTGACATTAATCAAAAGTTTTATATGAACATTGAAATTTTATATTAAAATACGTTTCGGGTAACATTTAATAGATACAAAACTCGTCAGTAAAAGACATTACTTGATTCAGAAATTAAGGTACTCGGCCCTAAATGGGCCTCGTATTTGAATATTTTCTCACCAATAATGGATCATTTTGCTGACTTTTATGGAAATAACTGCAACCGAGTACTGAAGTACAAGTTTACATCAAAGTGGAAAAAATTTTAGTGTCCATCATGGTAGTTCTCAATAAAATAAAAACGCACTGTCATCGAACTACACGAAGATACATTTACATTTTAAACCTCATATGAGCGACCGTCACTCTACTACTAATAGAGAATGATTTTTTTCGCCCTTAAAAACTATTCTTAGTGCCCCAGTTAGTACATTAAAGCTGTTTTAATTAACTATTGTGGCATATATTTGCCCCCAGAACTAAAATGCGTCGATAAAATGACTGTAAATCTTAATATACCAGTAATTTCGAAGATTTCAATATACATGATAAATAAACTCTTAATGAATAGGGACAGGAAAGGACGCTTTAATGAATTTGGTGTTTTATCTAAAATCTAAAACAAGGATTACCTATATATTTTGATGGACAACCAAATCAATAACCTATAATACTTAATATGTATTTATCTATCACCTGCCTAACAGTGAGAGGTTACTTAAAAAAGATATCACATCTAAAAGTTAATCCCTACAAAGTTTTAAGAGTTGTTAAGCTCCAAAGTCCAAACTTTTTTTCACGCTACAGCAGTTTCGCTGATCCGGTTTCATCCTCTCGATCCTTTATGAATTATAGATAGCATTTTTTACCAGATTTCTCGTTTTTCTAAGCCTTGAAAGAAATGTCCGTTTTCCTTATTACTTTAATCATAGGAACCATTTGGCTCAATTCATCAGATCCTTTTGATTTATATCGAATATTATCTCGAAGGGAATCCGCAGTAAAGGGTTTTGTAAAGCCTATACATCCTCTTAACAAAATAAACTTCTAGAGCCTTAATTTCTTATCCTTTATTCAACGTTGCGGTAATCCGTTTATTGTTACTTCCCTAATTGGGAACGAAAATTTATTTCGATAGGCACACGCGGATAAAGATGGACCGCCAAATTGACACCGTTGTAGAATGTGTAATTCAAAGTAGGATACGAGATTGAACAGTGTCGTAAACAGATCGTGCCTACAATCCTCTTTTCCTTAAATCCGTTGATCCTTGCGTAGGAATAGAGAATAGGATCAAGTATAAGGAACCGTTTAATTCATGGCTGGATTTAGACGAATTCGCAAACAAAAGTTCGAATTTGGATTTAAATTTATTGCGTAACACTTAAAGAGTCTTGGCGTTTACTGTCTCACGATTGGAATGGGATTTATAATATTAACGACTACATTCAATGCAATACTTTATAAGGGAGATATATCAATGACTAAGTGGAAGGAGCTATTAAAAAAACATTAATTTGGTTTTAGTCCCTACATGTTTGAGGAAGGTTGCCGTAATCGCCAATTTCAACAGACAAACTATCCCCTTTCAGTACATTCACCGGGTATCCTGCATTTGTGGATCTAAGCGCCCTTTTTCAATTAGGGTTGTAATAAATAAAAGGTAACCAAACACCTTGACATAAATATTAATAAGCTGCCTTATGTTACTATGTTGCAACCCCCATTAAATCGTGCTGGTGCACATGCAATATTACGAAACGCATACTGATATGATTTTGTAAGAGGAAACCGAAAATTAAACCGATGCTTATCTACTACATTTAGATGCACGCCGGTATCAAAAATTTTTGAATTTTCAACCACGTTCTAACCCATGCCAGTTCATAGACCACCAGTTTTTAAGTTATGTAATGTTATCGCTGAAAATGCCAAATGTCATTATCATTCTCTCTAGCTTAAACGCTCAGACGCGAAAAATCTGAACATGCTATCATAATTAAGAGATAATAAAAGCTACAGGCTACAACTTTCTTATCTCTTATGGGCGTCATTTTGTATTTTTATGGAATGAGATAGAGGACAAAAAAAGAAAAAGAAAATCGAAAATGATCTAGGAGGACCACAATAAAATATCGTTCTTACCTTATATTATAATGCAATATATTACTACGTCAAAAATTGCGAAAAAATGTACACCCGGTGCTCATTGACACCCTTTACATGAACAATATTTCCTATAGAATATTTAAAAATCACTAAAGAATTTCTCAAAATGTTCAAAAAGATATCCAAAACAATATTCTGAAGAACACTTAGAAGCTCTGAAACGTTCTCGAAGAATTCTGAAAATCGTCACAAGAACCTCTGCACTACTCTAGAAGGATAAAAGAATTTTACTAAGAACCTCTAAATTTATGAAATATAAAAATCTGCAAGTGCACACAGAATACATACAGGGTGACAATTTGAAAACTTACCACCCCCCATATCTTAGTAAATAAACGAGATATTTAAAAAAATCAAAATCCGTTTCGGTAATTCGGTGGGGGAATCAGAATGATATAGTTGGCGACGCACCCCCTCACACCCCCTGCGCCCCAGCCACCCCAACTTTTAAATCTTAAATAGTGACCCCCCATGTATGATACTTCGTTGGAAAGCTCTAAAAAAATGCTTTCCAACCATACCAAATAGCATTACATTTAGGTGAGTAATTATCGTGCAAATCTAAAAATAAACTAATATGATGCATTTTCTAAAGCTAGCGACGTAGGAAGTATGGGTCAGTTTTTACACAAGGGGGGCCGCGCCCCCTCTAAGAATGAGTAGATAAATCACTCAAAAGCGACTAACACATGTTCTACTGCATGTGCATGCAGAAATTACAAAAAGTGTAGAAGTAGAGGATATATTGAATGAATTTGGCCGCAAAACTGCGGAAAGGCGGAAAATTTTTGGATATGTTTAATTTTTTATTATACCTGCATCACAATCTCCGTTTTAAACACTCAAATGCGTGCGAAAAAAACCTTTGAAACACACGTGCTTTAAAGTTGCTAAGTAACGATCCTTCAAGTATGACTTTTGAAACTGTCATCTGGGTGAAATAAAAAATCTTTAGGTCGCTTTCTGTAAATGCAGAACATTTCTTTGGCTTGTACCTATCCTTTGGTTGAAGCTTTCACAAACGCGCGTAATTTACGGTATGCTTCCAAATCTATTCCACTTTTTAATCGCAGCATTGTTTGAAGTTTTGAATTAATGCACCAACAGATAGAAGAATTAAATACCTTTGACATTTCCTTCATATATGCCACCATTATCGATGCATTTAAGACTTTTATTTGTTACTCAGTTGTAAACGTTGATTAACAAGACAAAACGCAAACGGGTAAACGTCATCTTTAAACGCTACTGACTTGTAAAACTGACAGCTGACCTGTAAAAATTTTACAAGTTAGTAATCTAGTAATTTCATTGGCCAGAATTAATGCGAAGTCTCTGTTACATGGATAATATGATATTTTAGACATTCCTTCGAGATCAATTTAAGAACTAATTATTTACGTTTACAAATGAGTAACAAATAAAATATTGTACATTATACGCCAGGTAATAGTTCTTACTGGCTCTAGGAGATGACAGGCTCGCCTGACGGCTCGCCAGTCAACTTCTCCTATCGCCAGTAAAAACTCACTTACCTGGCTAATAATGTAAAATACTATATTCGTAAGTAACTTCCCATTCATCCATGGAAACAACTTTTCATATTCTTTATAATAGGCTTTAGATGGATTTGGATTTTACACCTACCAACGTTTATTTAGATTTTACAACAAGCGATTTAATGGACGGTGTATTATCTTTTTCAACGGAAATCGTTTTATTCACAAAGACGATGATTTTTATAAGCAAACGTCAAGCGACATTTCCATGGCAATCGTGAAATTACGAACACCCAGCCCACTTAATTAGACATGTATTCGAGTATAACGTCAATATGATTTTATTGTATTTCCTATTTTTAAATTATACTGCAGGTATAATAAAAAATACTATAAGATACACGTGTATAATTGGTCTTTAAAGCACTTGCAACGTTAAAGGTACTCCGCTTCGCGTCGTGCCATTAAACTCGTTGGGCGTGCTTTAAAGACTTGGTTATACACTTGTATCTGAATATACTATTTGATTCTTGCTTTTCTTTACAATGCTCAATAATGCAATAAATATTTTTGTAACTTTTGTATGTTCTAGTTCTTCATTATTTTTTAAATAAAATATTAATGATCTATGGCTATGGTTTTCTCAATCGAGTCAAGTATCTCTGAGTTGCTCAGTTGCATGTAACTAGACATCCTCCGACACTTTTTTAAATTTTTTCAAAACTTCTTTCAAAAATACATTATTTGATTGACAGAAGTTTCAGGGCCTCTTAAAAAAAAACCCACTGCTTCGCATTAATTCGTACACAATTTTGCATGGGAGGGACCTTTCAGACTCCATGGTCGCTGATTTTTGCCCCCCCCCCACCCCCAACCGTTATTCACTTCCGACGTCGCGGATTTTATTTCAATAAATGTTCAAAATGTTTTCCGTTATTGGTAAGACAGTATTGCTATGCGATCAAAAATGAGTTGCCGTCGAGACGCCCTTTGAAATTTTTGTTTACATGGAAAATCGTATTTAACTTGAACTTCCAAAGCCTACTCGACAGCAACTCATTTTTGATCGCCAGTTATAATCTATTCCCAAACTCTTGTCGAACCTTTTCAAATGTTGGTTTTGCAATATTTCGACATTCTTGAATTATTCTCTGTCCTAGTTCGTCTATGTTCGCCGGTTGCGTTTTAAATACGACAGATTTCAAATGTATCATATTAGTTTATTTTTTGATTTGCACGATAATTACTAACCTAAATGTAATGCTATTGGTATGGTTGGAAAGCATTTTTTTAGAGCTTTCCAATGACGTATCACACAAGGGGGGTTACTATTTAAGATTTAAAAGTTGGGGTGGCTGGGGCGCAGGGGGTTGGAGGGGGAGCATCGCCAACGATGTCATTGTGATTCCCCCTCCGAATTACCGAAACGGATTTTGATTTTTTAAAATATTTCGTTTATTTACTAAGATATGGGGGGTGGTAAGTTTTCAAATGGTCACCCTGTATAAATATTTCAGTCTATCATAGTGTCCTTGAAGACTCACTGAAGAAGCATTCTTGAGTATATCTTTTTTGCTCTTGCACATTGTACAGTGTACACTTACTGTCAGGGTTGAAAAAAGTAGTGAATTTTACAAAAAAAAGTCAAGAAAGTCCGATTTTACAATTAATTCAGACTTTTTTAATTAATTCGCTATCTTTTTAATGGAGCTAACGGCATTTCTACTTTATCTTCGGAGGAACCTGATCCACTAATATCTTGTATAATTGTATTTCTATCTTTAGGAAGATTGTCGCCACTACTTTTGCGTTGTATGCGGTTCACCATAGCTTTCAATGTTTTGCCGCATGCTTAGCATACTGCCTTTTTATTGGTTAAATTTTGTCGCTGCATAGCCATTCCCAGATTCTGACTCCAGACTTCTCTACCGTGGTTGATCTCTTCATTTATATTACGTTTTGTTTTTTTCAAAAGTTTTTAGGGCCACCCCTTTTGTTTCTTCCCGGTGGTTGCCATAAGTATACCGTTTTTGGCCATCTTCTTGCATTCTTTTTTAATAAATGGCCAAACCATAGTAAAACACTTTATTCGATCTATTATTGTTTCCTCAATATCTTCATTTCATCTATTTATCTATCTATCATCTATTCATCATTTCTATTCTAGATGTTCGGTTACTTCTTCTTAAATAATCCATTTCTGCGTTATTAAACGTCTTTTATCCTCTTTTATTAAAGTCACACTTCCGGTCCATATGTTAGTACTGACCATTGCTTGGCCTATCCTCTTTTGATGGGTTTCATTTATTTGTTTGTCCCACCAAAGCGAGTTTAAGGCTTCTACTAATTCAAGGTACCCGAAATGTGTAATAAAGGGGTCAAGTTAAAATTAGTGAAGATACCTTCCTAACTTCATTGTTTCTAATTAAATATGTTGGAAGCAATTAAAAAACTTTACTGCAATTTAAAAAATTTGCTGCGGCTAGCGCAGAGACCACCAGCACATCTGCGCATGCGCGATTTTGCCCTTTTATGTTTGGTGTGCCAAATTTGTTTCCAATCGGTTCAGCCGTTGAGCCGAAAATTAGAATAAAGGCGAACCGATAGACAGACAGACCGACATAATCTAGATTTTGTTTGATTCGGATGCCTAGTGCTTCAATACGTGTATTTCCGTTAAAAAAGTGGGGGGTAATTTTTTACCCCACTACTAACCAAAATGAAATGCTTTACTGTATAATTAAAATGTCAATGTTGTGGTGGTTTCCGCTGTGTATTCCACTCAAACAAATTAAATTAATTAGTCATTTTGGAAACTGCAAAAGTACCTATTGACGTATTGAAGAAAAATAATACCTATAATTATGTGATGAATTCTACTTTAAATTTAGAACCTATAAGCCCTGCCTAATTGCTTTCCCTTTATAGCGTTGTATCCCAAATAAAAGTACAAAATAATGACAACAATGTTTTAAATTTTCACGTTTTCCATCGCTAAACATCCCGATAAATAATCTAGCAGAAATAATGACATTTTATTTTATTTAAAATCGAATTTTGCCCGTACCCTATACCTACACAATGAAACCATTCACAAAACACTTTAATTAACGAATTTTATAACCAATAGATTACGTTTGCTACAAATAAATTTTAAATCCCCATTTTGTAGATATACAAGGGACAATTACGACAATTGTTTGATTAAAGTTTTATTGTAAATCAAATGGATTGTTTGGCTTAATGAGAGTTTTTTTTTGTAATTCCGTTTGCAACAGACTAATGAAAGAGTGGTGGCGTTTTCGTAATGCCCTGCGCTCATAGATAAACTTGTAAAATTAAATTCAGCATCCCCCGTGCCTTTGTAATGCAATAGTTGGGTCTTATGAAACGTAAAAGAAAATAAATAAGGATAAGGGAAGTTTGAGATAAAATATGGCGTCGCGCTTAAATCCAGGAAGTGAGCATTTCGCAATAAATTTCAGAATTTCATTAAATAGATAAGTTATAATGCAAGTTCTAAAATTTCAAAGAGTTGAATGCTTTCCCCGATTTAACAGATACCGGCGGTTTCAAAGTTCAATCGTTTGCTCTTGGTGGCCCGACCCGTAAGGTTTCGAACTAAAGCATTGATCAAAGACGGCGGCTCGCGGTCGGAAGATGTTGAATCGTTATTGCAATTCGTTCCGTCATCCGATATATCCGGTTGGTTATGTAAAGACGTCTAGACTCGTCAATTCGTGGTTGGACGAAGAAGTTGTGCGGATATGAGAGCTATCTTCTACGATACCAATTATATAGAAATGTATTTAAGACGTGCGCCACTGACATTATGAAAACTTTAGGGGGTTCAAATTGTAAAGAGACCGGTTGATGACGAGAATAGGGAGAATATTCAATCGGTTCATATTTCAAAAGGACCGCTGTAAAACCTCTTTGATCATTTTGTCAATCTCAGATATTCTTAATTGTATGTAGATTAAACGCGGAGGTTACCTTAAGAAAGCTCGACTGTACCCACATAATTACATTCCGATGAAATTGAAGAAATGATCACAAAAGAAACCTCATTTTTCTGTCGCCCGTAATTTATTTAATTACAGTAAGAGCTCATTGTTTCAAAGGGTGTGTTGCGTTGTAATTCTTACCCACCCCTTCCTTGCTACAAGTCACTCTAATGTGATTAGCACTATTTATACTAATGAAATGTAGAAGATTTCAGCATTTGATGTTTAGAAACGTGATCGGTATTTCGTTCAGAATAACGAGAAGGTAACCATTTTCAGTCTAATTAAAGGAAATCATTTACATGCATGTGACGTAGATAAATGTTTTGTTATGTATGAGGGAATTGAATTCACAAAATTGGATGCAAATTCTGTGTTTGGCTATAATTTCATCCCAACCTTCCGGCATTAGGAATTTTCGTTCGCCACAATACATTTTGCAGCCATCGATACCAATAGTAATTAGATTTCTGGACCTTTTCGAAAGGAATCTAGTTAATTAAGCTAATTGAAGTACGTGCATCGCGTTTACGCAATAGAAAGCCATAGGTATACAAAGGAAACGGCGAATGGAAATTTTACGAATTATTGAGACAGAAACATTACGTGCCTTTACTCTCACTGTTTAATGCAGTTTATCATCACGTTGTCCAGTAATCTTCATTAGTTTTACTTTTAAACTAATTTTCTTTTAAAAATTTAAAAAAAATATTTCGATCAGAAAAATACAGAAAAAATGGTTTCTGAAGGTATTTTTAGCGCATTTTTTTAAGAATTAAAAAAACTACTATAAATTGGGGGGGGGGGGGGGGGGTTAACACACGTTCTACCATTCATGGTATTCTAATGAAAGGTCTTATCCAACTAAATTGATGTGTACAAACTATAATTTTCCCGCGCAACTCTTTTTTGAGATCAGTGGGCGACGGGGCTGGGCGGGGCAATAAAACAAAAATTCCTAAAAGAAAGAGTTTACCTTTCACTCGTATGCAATTTATAATAACGCACATAGTACGTTAAGAAAATAGTATAAAAAATATTGGAATATTGTCGACAAGTTGTCGAATCTTTCGCGGGGAATTTCCGGGGGGCGAATTTGCCTGGGGTAAATATTCTGGTTGCGAATCTTTCAGGTGCAAACATACCCCGAAGACGAGTCTTTGCGACGAGTTTTCTGGGGGCGAATTTTGTTGTCTTATATTTTGTGGGTCAAGATTATTTATGCCGGTTACTTTTGTCGAATTGTTGGCCAAGTGTAGGAGTAGATATGTGTATGATTTTTGCTCATAGTATGGATTTTGATGATTGTGTCGTCGTTTTCGTGTTTCGGGACTGGTTAGTAAAAATCTCCATGTAGATGGGAAGATGGCGCCGAGATTTGTCAGTAAGCACGAAAATTGTATGCTGATGAAAAATTGGTTTTCATTAAGGCGTCCGTTTGGTTTGGTTTGCGGAAAATAATTGGGAGGTTGCCTTGATGCCGCTTGGCGAGATTTAATCGAATGCTATTTCATAAATATACGTGGATTGGTACCACGCGGCACGTTTGGCCAGAGAGATTGCATCAAATTCGTATTCATCTACCTTCATTTGTCTAATCCGCTTGTTAAAAAGGTGAGTCCCTTTCCTATTACTGTTATTTGTGTCGATGTTATATCATTGGGTGTATTTTATCGGAAAAACCGTTGGGAGCTAGTAAACTATCACACGATATCGAGAACAGCGTGTGGGACAAATGCCATTCTACCGAAAAGAGCGGCCCGATAATCAGTAGCGGAACCGTTGTGAGTCGAGGAGTCGGTATCTCAGGGAGTTTGGCTAAGTGTGGCACTTAGTTTTCATGTCGGGGTTTGTTTATGGAACTTGTCGAGGTGAATTACTTGTAAACCTTTGGGACGAGATTAGAAGTTCACAAATCAGGATCGTTGGTAGTGAATCAATTTTATGGATTCCATTTAGTTCGGTTGAATTGGGGTGTAGTCCCCGTTATTGATTAGTAGTAGAAGTCGTTTCGTTTACAAAATACACTTGAGAGTATTGTTAGTCATGTCGGAAAATTTGTAATTGTCAATGTAAATGTTGTTATTAAGATCAAATGATATCGAGAGTCACCAAGAAATCAAGTAATGTTATTTACCAATTTGTACATATTTTGTGCGTTTACGTAAATTCTAATTGTTTTGTGGGGCGGGTTCCAGTGCTTGTTGGAAGTTTGAAGTAATTTATCACTTGCTGTGATTTCGTGTATGCCTTTTTTTAGGTTCTATTTTTATATTTTGAGCTGCAGAGATTTAAGCTCAATAGTACAGGAAGCTGTACCTAACGAGGTTGAATTATGTATTTTTATATCAATATCTTTGTGCCGGGTATAACCAAATCGTATTACACACTGGGTTTTTGTACGCGGTATAAATAACGCTATCGAAGTCATAGGGGGTTGAAGGTTGAAAGGTTGGCCAAGTATTGTACCTGGTATAGAAGCAGATTACGAGTAGAGCGAGGCCCTTCAGGCATTAATCAACTAATTATATCTACCGATCTTTTGATTGTTTGCAGGTTTGGATGCAAGAACTTCTTGGCGTCAACGTCGAACTTTATTCAGGGCAAGAGTTACCTTATATGTTTTGCTTGTACTTGGCCCTATACGGGCGTATTTTTCCCCTGAACAGCAATTTATTTGTGGGAAGTTGTTTTAAGATTCAGTAATCAGTTTAATCTTTCTCGATTGGGGGTTTGGTTAATTGGGGAATTTCAATTGTACAGTGTTACTAAGAGTTGTGAGTAACGTAAGTCATAATTTTAAATATTTGGGGGAATATTTTGCATTTGTGTGATACGCTATCCGATCATGGAGACAATTTTTATTTTTGCTATTAATATTTGGAATGAACCAGTATTTCTTTTGGTACCTGAACCTCGTATCTTCTCAATTTCATACGGGGAGACTTAAGATAGAAATTAAGTGGAGCTCAATCCCATTGGTAAGTGCAACGAAGTTAAGAAAATCATCATTTTCCAACCCGGAGCTAGTTGGCCGTTTATGCGGCGGATTTGAGGTAACGCAACTCTACCAAATACAGTTCGAACTTCGAACATAGATCGCGTTCCTATGCAAACATACATTTATGAATGTATAACGTATGTAAGCAAAAAAAAATGGGGCACTTCTTTTACAGTAACCGCGCCAGATCACACAAAAATCTTGCGCCCAAAAAGCAGAAAGTTCCGTTAATTTCTTTATATGATCCGCCGAATTGCTGCCTTCAGTCTGTCCAAAAGTGTCCAATAGTATATTCGGGGGACAGTCTTTTCCATTTTAAAATTATGCTTTTGTGTCTAGTCTGCAATGATGAATCTCGCTCTCATTAATAGTTACGAATTTCTCTTGAAATCCTTTTAAATACTTCCTAAAGTTTAACTGGGGTTCCACTTCGAATGTGTTTGTGCTTCCAATTGGGCAAACATCCATCCTGCAGAAACCTTTTCAAACCTACTTCGTTGTATAAAATATGAACTACTTATTCTGAGGAGACAGATGCCTCTTTTATTTTAGGTACTTTGTCAAAGATTCTCCCAATCGATATCATGTGCTTTCTGCAGTTAAGATTTGGGATAATATGCCACTACGAATTATGTATCATTTGAAAAATTAGGGTTGCTTAGAATTGTAGAACATTTAAGTAAGTTTGTCGTTGTCACAAGTCTTTATCAATTTTTGATTTAAGGTTGTTAGGTGCTCGGTTTGAATAGGATATCACGTTGCGCACACAGTAATTTAATTGGCGCCCAACTTGAGCACACAGCGGTGTATATTTCAAATAAAAGTAAACTGGTGTCACAAGCTTAGGTCACAACATTTGTCATACGATGTGTCTTGTTTCGGATACATCAGCGAGAACGTCAGCTTATTCAGAATACTACAAACGAAATAAAAATAAAAAACCCCAATCAGTGCATAAATGAGACGAGTTTTTCGAGCATTCATTTCTGAAAAACCATCTTAGAAGGGAACTCGACGTCTCGTTATAAAAAAATAAAAATTCTATATAAATGCGCGGTTTAGATGAATTTTGTGCGAACAGATAATAATAAATTCAATGGATCGTTACTTATTGCTACGTTGGATAGTAGAGCAACTTTTGGTAATTATCTACATAAATTATTTTGCAAAGAATTGAAAGGTTAATTGACATTGGTTTAAACCCAATTACAAATGCAGATACGTTCACCACATTTTCGATTAGGCATTCAAATTGCATTTTGTCATTGGTATTGCTAAATGAGAAACGGTACTTTTGTCACAATATTATTTGTTCTATACTTATGGAAATTAACGGATTAATAAGGTTGGGTTCCGCACCAATTACTCTAATTCTGGCGATACTTTTAAAATGTTTGGTCTTTATCAGATGATGATGACAGTGCTTTAAAGTTATGAGACAACTGAGTACACTTTTGCACTATAAGGGTTAGTCTATCACAGAAATAGGGACACCTTAGGCCCGATCTATCACGTTTTAATTTTGCTCTCATGGAAATTAACTGTTAGACAAACTCAACGGGAAGACAAAGACATCTCTACAGATTTCTCAAAATGCCTGATGAAATAGATGTCCTTATGGTAGGGTCTGCTCAGCGAGACGTGTTGTACCCCCTGTGTTATTCTAAGATCCACTTATAACCGCGTCTATTATAAGAATTTCGATAACATTCGTGTTTCGAACTTTGATGATACCGGATGATAAAAGAATGCAAATCATACACTTTGGGGAATAACTGAATGAAATAGAAATCCATAATTGACCTTGCACACCGGGCCAATTTCTAAAATTTGACCCGGGCCATCTGCCGAAATATTTCCTCACGGTCTCCAGAATTTTTCCACGCTAAAGTGTAACTACACCTACTATTATAGTTTGTTCCGTTCAACAGAATCAGGTTTAACCAACTTATTTCTGATAAACAGGCCTGTTTCCGTTGACAAACATTTTCGCGCTCAACCTCACTAACGTCACCTGCTCGCAAGCTGGCGGAGGTGGCTCCTATACTACTTTAATGCTCGTTACACGAAAGCAACATCCAAGAACTGCAATGCCAAAATTATACCCAAATCCAATTAATTCTAACTTTCGTACCCCATTAATAAATGGGTTTCGGATTGCGATATAGGTGAAAGAAAGGTATGTAATGAAATTAACACATATGCCATAACCTAAAAAGAAAGGTGTTAACCAAATATGGCATCCTATGAAAATAACTAACTAACATTTTTTCATCAAAATCTTGATGGTTAATGTATGAAATAATCTTAAATGTAAAAAAAAATGAATTATTTCTTTCAGGGGTTGAAGTAAGATTGCATATATTTATCATGGGAAGATTTGTGTATAATACCACCTTAAGGCATAAGGTAGAAATGTTTAAGTTGGGAATGTAATAATGAATTTAAAAAAATATAGAACGATTTTCCAGATTACGTACCCGGAGAAATATTTGTCGTATTTCAAGCACAAAAAACTGTATCATCATACTTTTTACTACATTTAGAAGACGCATACGCTTATTGTTCTGGTACACGGTATTCGATAGCTAGGTATGTGCATATATAATTGTTGATAGTTACAAATACAGCAAAATGGCAATATCTTAAAATGTAACTATAACCGTTTTAACCGACGGAAAAAGTAAGAAAAATGCGATTTTCGGTATAGTGTTCAGAACAATACGAAGAAAAGTGTTCCATAGTACTGGTTAAATTTTGGAAAATTGCGTAAGGGATGCAAAAAACTTATGAATTATTGGATCATTATTTGCCTTTTTTTAACTTTCGGATCAATACTTGGCTTGAACACGGATTTTGAGTTTGGTATAAACCCGTGTGAAAAAATACTTTTGAGTATTGAAGAAGATCTGTTTCACGTGGTGCTGGTAAGTTTTGTATTATTTTTTAATTAGGTAGTTAGATTTACCTAAAAAATCGAATTTTGTGCACGTTTTTCTAAGATTTTAAATATTACAATCCTAATAGACGCAGAGTTTATTTTATTGTAAATCAAACACAATTATATTTCACCTTTCGTAATACAAAAATCTGAAAATCAAACTGACAACAGCAAAAAAGGAACTCTTATGGCATCAGTAATAAAAACGTGTCTGTATTGTCATTTTTATACATAATAGTAGGACACATAGTATATACTAAATTCATTGTCTTTTTAAGGTCTAAATTTTTGGTAAATGGTCAACGTTCAACATTTTTTGATCTCAAGTGCATACCTTGGACATTTTAAAGCTTTTATGGCATTTGCACATTTTTTACCAAAATTCTCAAATTTAAGGCTGATCCGACGGGCTGAATTTGGAACGAGTACATGAGTACCGTAGCAGACTAATTGCTACTTAACTAATAAATATATAAGCAAACTTTTTTTTATATTTTAAAGAAATGGGATGTTTCGAGTTAGATTTTTTTAGATTATTTTAATTATGATTTAATACTTCAGCAAACTTCATCAATGTTGGTGTTTTTCAACACAAATTTACATCAAATCTGGACCAATTTTCAAATGTAAGTCTAAAGAAAGAATCATCCTTTGTTTGTACATTGATGCCAAAAACCTTTCAATACATCCATAAATGGTTGAGTAATTAGACTCCTTTGTAAACGCAATTTGTTGTAAAATGTATTGTAATGAATCAGCCTTTAACAGGTGAGAGACGATTGAATATGAACAATTTCGAGTTGTCAGTCTCGCCGTATTGAGTTCCAAATATCGTAATTTTTGCAAATATTTATTTAATTAAGTTAAACCAACCTATTTCTTCGGAGGGTTAATAAATGTTATGGGGTGAATGCTACGGGGGCGAATTTGTCGGGGCGAATATTCCGGGGGCGAATACTCCGGGGGCGAACTTACTTGGGGCGAATTTACTTGGGGGCGAATTTGCTTGGGGGCGAATATTCCGGGGAGAATTTTCGGGGGCGAATTTACCGCACACCATTGTGTAGGATATGGGAGAACCAATACAGAATTCAAATGTCAGTCGTTCGTAATTTTTAGTGAGTTGTTAAGTAAGTTAATTAGTTGACATCTTGTTCGTGGAATTATAGTGAATGAATTCGCTTGAATTGTTCCTATTTTTAACTTTCCACGACTTACTCGCAGTTCTTTATACAACTGGTAGGTCAATTAGAGATCGATTAAAGTTGTGGCATTTTCTACAAATTCCTTTAAATTTGAAAAGTTCAGCACAAAGCAATCATCTATAGTGACGCCATTTAGCTTTAAACTTGAGAAAGCACAAGTGACGCTTCAGAGGTATTTGAAACTATCGCAAGACTATGCCTTGAGATTAAACCTGTCATCGAAGACTCTCGCATCTAATCGGATCAATATAACACCAGTAGTACACTTTAAAAAATACCGGACGAGTGAAATTGTTGGGCCTTCGTATTGATTAACGCTCAATTTAAGAAATTTTATCTACAATCCAACTGCAATAAAGATTCTAAAGATATGTAATCAAATTCAATTTGAAAACAGAATAAAATTTTCTTTGTAAAGGAAAGGCTACACATATTTCGTCTAACAGTGTATATTTAGGGCTGATGGGGCAAGCTAAGCGTTCAATTTTATTCACATCACATCAAAACGAAATTGACTTTCGGGCCACTGAGCCGATAAAACGCTCGCCGCGGTTCCGATATCCTACTAACCAGAAGACTTTTAAAATAAAATATTTAAATATAAAGTCCACACCCTGTACTTATCCAATAAAAATAAATGTTATCGTAAAGCCCATGCTTGCTTTCAAAGATATACATTTTATATGGAGTCCTAAAACGCTAACCACTATTCAAAAAAATAAAGAGTTTTTTATATACCGACATCACGAAAATATGGACCGAGGCGGCGGTATTTCAATTTTGACAATACAAAAATCTTTACGCGTTTCCCTTGATTTTCAGCATAAAATGCCTACCAACCCTTTTACTCTTCGGTAATTTGTGTCTTTTACAACATTCTGCGACCCTCTTCCTCTTCTTAATTAAACATATATATCAGAAAGTAAATTAAAAACAAACATATTTTACCCCGCAGACGTGTGGTGTTCAATTAAACAAATTCTTTTTTACAATTATATAAATATAAATTAAACAATGGAATTTAATTACGAGTTTAATTATTGCATTTGATGGCGCATATATGGTTTATTAAGGTGCAAGTTTAATTTAAATTATATTAATGTCGAAGTCTTTGTTCTACGATATTTAAATCGTCTTTTTTGTAATAACAATAATCTCCCTTGCCGTAAAACTTATAATGTGCAAGAGTATCGCCTTCCTCTGTATTTCATGCTTGATAATCGCATCGACTAAATAAGAAATGGAAGTTATTGGCAAAAAAATCCAATTATTCTCATTTAATCCCAGTTAACTGTAATTGAACTTGCCACCGTCATTGTTAAGTGTATTGACCTGTCGTGGGTAAATTTTGGGAGCCCTTTGAGTGTTTAACTTGGTTGTGTACATGATAACAAAGTGATGGGACGAAACGGTAATAAACTCCTCTAGAAAGTTATGATATACCATAACCCGGAGTTCTGGATTACGAGAAATGACCCGAATTTCGAACTTGTGTGGTAGAATGATGGCTTCAGATTATAACTTGAGCGAAAAATCTAGTTTTGAGCGGGGTTGTTTGTCAAATGCATAGGATTTGCTAGACCATCGCCTTAAAAATGGCGGGAATTAATGTAAATAGATTTATAAATAAATAAACAATACTATGCTGTTACTAGAAGGACTTTTTCACCCCGTTCGCGTCCCCACCGGATTTATGCTCAAAATATTTTTGATAATGATACGGAATAAAGAAGGACTACTGTAACATCAAAACCGAAACCAAAAACCAACGCAATTACAAAGTAATAGAAAATAAGATCCGGCGAGGTAAAGGGTCTAAGATACTATCATCTTGAATCTTGGGCTTTAGCGGATATAATCAGCTGCGAATTATTCTCTAGAAACAGAATATTCAAGAGAACTGTCACCACAGATGCCGTGAATTTAAATGTAACTAACACAAGCTCATTAAATATGCAACAATAGAATTGTCACATCGATTTTATACACCTGCAAATAAGTTAACACGTTCTCAAATTCGATTCGAGACGTCTTCGTATTGTACGTTTCTCATTTTGAACGTATATAAAAATTACCAACGCCCTTCCGCCAACAGCACCATAAAAACGGAAAAGCTATTTATTTGAGAGTGTTTGTAGACGTTAAAGACAAAGAACTGTTTACTTCCCGTTTGGATTTTTCTCATCACTTTTAAGAATTTTAATTCCGAATTCCTTTTTGAAGTTTGATTTAGTAAAGGACGCCATTCCTTTAGAGATGTTTTTTAATTATTTTCCTTTCGCGAAAACAGTAAGGAACGTTCATTCCCGCTGTAATGTAACTAATCGATATTTAAATTATTTTTTCTTATAATCCGCTGAACGACGTGCCTCCAAACCAGGACCTCAAGCTTAAATTAGAGCTAAGAAAACTGGAGAAAATGGAACCGAGGGAGAGCAAGATAATTTACCATTTACTTCTGTAGCGCCATTTCACAGTGTTTGGTGCATTCAAATCTTAATTTAGCAACTCGAATAAATGAATCCGGTTATTAAAGTGGTGGACGTTACATGGGCATCCTGTAGCAGGTCCTACCTGCAGACCGACAACCCAAGTTCTTCATTTCTTGCAAGTTGGTTCAGAACTATGATTGGTTCACCGCGTACTGAAGAGTAAACACACCTACACAGCTTATAGCTCGACATGAAGGTGATAAAAATACGAAAGAGCTGATAGCGTACTGTATGCGGTACCTCCTCCAAGGAACAGTTAAATCGAAACATACAGAGCAAAAATACCTAGGAAAACACACTGATAATAAATCTGTATCATGACGTGAATAGATAGATGAATACTTAATAAATCAACATAAAGTACAGTATAAAACAAACATGATTCAGATAACGGTACTCAAAACAAAAGCATGAAGCAATGCCATGCTTCAAACATCAGCAATTTATGCAAAATGTATTTAACAAATTGTGATACGAAATTCAAAGATTAGTAGTACAAGAAGGAATAAAATGATTACTACCGGTCAAGTGTCCATCCGCTTTTTAAGCAAAATAAACGCTCAAACTCGGCTCGGATGGGAATACCTTAACCGACGTTAACTTTTTACTGTTCAAATTATCCGACTCGATCTCGATCCGAACAAACCATTTACCAATCGTTCTTCTCTTATTGGGATTTAGGTGATCTGTCTCACTCACCCAGTAGCATGTAGATGGATATAACTACCGCCCATGCCTTACGTTGTATAACTCCTTTGTGGATTATTCGCCTTCGGAAGATTCCCCTCAGAGGATCCACCCCCGGATGATATTCACTCAAAGAAAATTCACGGAAATTGCTACCAGAAGGGTCGTCGTGAAAATTTGCCGATAGTATCTTTGCCATGAACTTCACCATCATGCTACCCCAGCTGCCCTAAGGGCTGTATGGCAGAATTACTAACTAACCCATATTCTTTTTCAAAAATAAGAGTGAAAATCAAATTTTGATTAGATGACCTTAAAAATGTTCAAAACTTCCCGGAATCGAGTGTCAGTGTTCCGGGGGCGAATATTCTGTGGTGCAGTATTTCGAAAGTGAATCTTTCTGGGACGAATTTACTTGTGGACGTGTTTTCTTAGGGGCTAATATTTCGAAGTGAGCCAATCTTTCAAACGCGTATTGTTCATTTTCACTTGTTCTTGTATTTCACTAATTTTGCGTTATTTTCGGCTTGTAACTGTGGCTCACTTTCTTGCAATTGTTTTGGTTTCATTGTTTTCGAAAGCGTCATTCTATGATTTTCATTAGACTCAACTGCGTTTTCCAGTGCTTAACTGCTTCGTCCTGCTGCAGTCTTCATTTCTTGCTTTATATTCGTAATGGCTTACCGTTTCTTTTCACCTCCTATAGTAGGGTAGATTTGTATCTGACTGTGTAAGGTTGAATTTAGGTGGCAGTGTGAGGGTATGTATTAAAATATGTCACATTAATTTAATATGAATTGATATTATAGCGCGAAGGTATTATGACTCATTGAGTAGAAACATTATTCATTCGCTCGCTGACTCTGAAAGCGGCCACATATTAGTAGCGTGCAATTGCGAATTGTACTAATTAAATAATTGAAAAATTTGTTATTTTAAAACCGGTTGGACCTATAGTTAAGGAGTGGGTGAATTAAAAAAGCCGAGTGCACATATAGAAGTGTAGCGAAAAAGTTTGTTTTCGGTGAGAACTCACAAAGCATGAATAAATTTGCCTAAGATCAGCTCCATCCATGTAAATATAAAACCTTCCATTAAGGGTGTATTCCACTTAAATTTTATTTCTGATTGACGTATGATGGGTTGCATAATACTTACTTGTAATGAAATCGAAACGAATAAACAAAGATTGAAGAATTTACCTGCCCATCAACCATTGTATAAAGTAAACAAGTAATTACGCTAATTTACCTAGGTCATTAGCCATTGTGACGAATATGCATATATAATTAAACATCGATTAGAAAACGCAAATCATTGTCACAGCGGCTAATCCTCAATAATTTTACTTTTCCCAGTTATACATAAGACGTATATATTTTTTTAAACCCAGTATAGTTACTTCATGATCATGAACTATATTGACTCTATCTGGAAAATAACGCATGTAAGCGAATAAGTACCTACAATTAGATATATTTAAAAAATGCATATCCAAATCCCAAACATTTATTAGTAGGGGTTTTTCAAAATTTCGTCTATTCGGGAACAACACAAAATAAATGAGACTAACGCTTTTTTCGCAAACTATGTCTCTTTCCGAAGGATGCTACAGGGAAATAATCTCAAATTTGTATCACACTAAAATTTTAGGGGTGTTTCAAAATTTCGTCTAATTCGGGAACAACGCAAAATAAATGAGAACTAACGCTTTTTTCGCAAACTATGTCTCTTTCCGAAGGATGCTACAGGGAAATAATCTCAAATTTGTATCAAACTAAAATTTTAGGGGTGTTTCAAAATTTCGTCTAATTCGGGAACAACGAAAAATAAATGAGAACTATAACGCTTTTTTCGCAAACTATATCTTTTTCCGAAAGATGGTACATGGGAATAATCTCAAATTTGTATCACACTAAAATATTAGGGGTGTTACAAAAAACGTCAGAAAAGACGTAAACTTTTAATTCACCCAAAAATAAACCACATTTTCCGTGTGAATTCTATTATCCAGTATATTATGGAATTATAATACGTTGTTCTAATGAATCCGGTTTCTATTTCTAAATTAGTCCCGATAAACACAACAATGCCGCTAATGAAGTCAGGCCTGCCGTATGATGTGTTGCCTACTGTACATTTATAAATGGTGAATGACTTCACTAAACGCTACAAGTTTTCGTAAAAAATTTCGAATGAATATTTCGTCTAAAATTTTTTGTAATTTATTTGAAAGGTTGGTCGATGGCTCTATGGTTTGCTAATGTTTTTTCTGAGTATGCTACAGGGAGATTTTTAAAATAATTTGTGTTGGCGCCATTTTACCTATAAAAGTTCATTTTTTATTGGCAGTGCTCTAAAAAATTGATTTTTCTTAAATATTAAAATTTTGTTCTGTAGCATACTTTTTAAATGTATAATTTACATGAAAAAAATTAGCCCCGTCTTTCATCTCATGTTTTACAGAATTGAGACGAAATATAAATCGCACTATTTTCGAATAAATGTTGTAGTACTGGATTACACCCTTAATGGGAAGCTAGTGTTGTTTTCACCAGCCTGTGATTATTTTATTAATAACCAACCTGCGATTGTTTCAACGACAGTACTTTTTTATACACTCGATCGTATAACCCTTCATCTCAAAAAACTTGTCTGCCAGTCAAAAATGTTTCATAGAAGGAATAAACACCTTCTTATTGGAATCGGAAAAGTCCATACTATAGGTTACATCTCGAATCTGGATACCTACCCCAATCCGTGTCGTGGTACTCCACTTCCACTACAGGATGTAACATAGTAATATGTAAAAAATACAAATATTTTTTTCTTAATAAGCTATTAGACGTTTGGCTGGTTTTCTTTTTGTGTAATCTTCAGTTTTCATTAAAAAGTTGAGCTGCTCCACGCGTCCTACCCCTAATTATCAAATTAGTTCGTCCACTATAATTTTTACATCGCCCATATTTCATTCAATTAGCGTTCTTATGGATAGTTATCTTAGTATCATCATCTAAAACCACAGGTGTCAGGGCGATAGTTTAGCTGTAAAAAACCACAAGGAAATATGTCAGTCTGACATTAACACGCATCAGAAACCGTATGTAGCAACCTGCCTATTCATTTCAACCCCCGAACTACCTTTTCAACGCCGAGATTAACTTTAGAATAAGAAAATGCGTATAAAAATATATCTACATAGCCAAAGGTAGACAATGTTGTGTTAACGTCCTACTTGTTAACAGACAGCTAAAAGTTCTTCCCCGCGCAATAACAACAGTGGCTCCGGAACGGTGTTAACCATTAGTCAGAATTGACATCAGAGAAATAATGTTAGAGAAAGGTCCAAATGAAATATATCGACGACTATTCCACACGACACTCAAAGTCCATTATGTTGAGACCTCACACCAAGTTCCCGCAAATAAAATACTTTCGAAGATAGTTTGAAACAGAGATATGACGCCCTGACCTGAAAGCACATCTCTCCCCGATCACACTCGCATTTTTCAATTAACTGAAAGCTATACGGACGAAATAAATTGGAAATTAATTGAAAAATGTAAGCGCTCGTTTTTTTGCGATGTCTTTTATTTTGAAAAATACGCTCGCTGGCCAATTTACTGTAGGAATGGAAAGTGCAAATGTGAAGGGTCACTATAAAAAGCAGTAATAAAAACAAGGATCCGCTTTCTAAGGGATTCTAATCGAGCTAACCCAAAATATACCGAATTTTTTGCTTATCTGTTAAAGAACTGTATGAGGCACCCCGGTTTTTATGACGCACGTGTTTCCGTAATAAATATTAACAGAAACCGCACATTAATGCGAAAAAATCGCGAATGCTAAAAAGGTTACCCGACTCGGTATTTTCAATGATATAAAAACAAGTAGAAAATACAGCAGCGCGAAATATATGGAGTGGAGGAAATCATAAATTGCCCTAACAGTTTTATATTTCGGGTACCACCCATTATAGTTTCAAGTGGTAACTTAACCATCGTATGTAACTTATGGTTCAGTACTTCGACGATTCGTGTAAACAAACTGTACAGCAACCAGCAGTTTACTGAATTTACTGCAACATAAAACGCCTCCACTGCTGCACTCGTCGAAGTTTGCTAGTTGTCGTGGAACTACCACGAGATTATTTCTCGGAGACATCACATTTTAAGGGATGGGTCCCGTGACGATCCCCGGATTTATTCATTGTTCTTTTCATTCTACGTCCTATCCTTTTTATGTTCGATTAGGTATATTATTCATTCTGCGCTAACAAAACAATAAAGATAGCAATCTTTTGCAGTCGAGTTATTTCGTCCTGTCTTATTTAACGTAAAATATACGGTTTAAATGGTAATTTCGATAATAAATTTTCAGCAGAAGTAAGCATCTCTATTGTCGACTATAATTATTTTATTTAATCATAAACATGTTTGGCAGATTGTAATTAATAGGTTACAAACCAATTTCGGATAATTAACGTCGTTAGGTTTCCTATAATTCGTTTTGCGTTGGTCGCGTCGCGTCGTCCAATTGCCTTTATGTAAGTGGATAATCGACTGGTCCCACACTGCAGCAGACTCTTTCGAAGTTTATTAACGACCGACATTGTTTAACTATTTTTCTATTTTCTGTGATCATGAAGAACTTTATGAACCTCGTAAAGTTTCTTGTTACAATGTACGGCCGCATTTTTCAAACGGATCGGAGTACATTCTTGTGGGTTCGATCAATTCAAATGGTTTTCAGTTGCCTAGGACGAAATGTTGAACTTTCTCATTCATATGAGGGGTCTACCAACGTAAATGTCCACCCCGTGACCAATTGCTTTCACGAAAATGGGTGTGTGTATGTGTCGTAACGTGCGGACGTGTTTTGGTGCCCTCTTGCCAAATATAGTTTTGATGTTACTAAAAATTTCAAATTAAATAAGTTTTACTATCTAATTAACCTGTCACCTAAGCCAGTTGTGAACCGTGGAGTTGTATGCAGTGTATGCGATATCAAAATTGGAAGATACGACGAATCTATTGATTGCGTTAAATGTGCAAACTCGTATCACATCAGATGTGTGAACATTGACATTGAAAAATTTCACGCATTATTAAATGCCAATAGAATCAAACATTGGGAATGCTAGGGTTGCATTGAGGGATGTACTGCTAGTAACTGCTCTTCACCGAAGACTGATAACTCGCGTGTGACATTGGACCAAATTTATGCCCTCATTGTTACAATAAAGGACAACCAAGATTCCTTTGCAAAATCCTTGGAAGTGTGTCACGAAAAAATTGACTGTCATTCGAACTTGTTAAAAACACAAGACCTCAGAATCCAAGAATGTTTAAATAAGATTGAGTCTCTCGAATCTAGCAATAAATCTTTATTAAAAGAAAACAATGACCTTAAAATGAGGCTGAACGATCTCGAGCAATACACTCGCCAAAATAGCGTTGAAATTAAAGGTGTCCCAGAACTGAAAAATGAAAGTGTGCTTAATACCATTGCTGCAGTCGGACAAGCCGTTGGTTATCACGTGGAGAAGACTATGGTGGATGGCTGCCATCGTTTGGGTAGAAACCCAAATAATCCTAATGAACCACGAGGAATCATTTTAAAATTTGTAAGTAGAATGCACAAAGACGAATTTATTGCGTGTAAACGTGTTAAACGTACCATTACCGTAAGTGACCTAGGTGAACTATTTTCAAGAATTTCAAATGTGAACTCTAGTTCCAGCATTTATATTAATGACTCATTAACGCAACATAATCGTGTATTATTTGCAAAAGCAAGGGCCTATTCCAAACAACAAAATATTAAATACGTTTGGATCCGGAGTGGTCAGGTAGCAATGCGTAAGCATGAGACTTCCAAAGTGTTTATAATAAAATCCGTCAATGACTTCAATGATGTGTCTTAATGAATCCGACCTTATTATTAATATTATTAATTATCGCTCGCATAAGTTTTTGTTCTAGTTATAATTTTCTTTCAATCTTTTAAATTTAGTTCACTTTTCTAAGGAAAAGTATTTTTTTATTTTTACATTATATGTGTTTTGCGAATGGAGAAAATTTTATGTTACAACTTACAAACCCCATAAGTATTTAGAGTTAAGTATTTTAACTATAATGAGTAAAATATGAGTTCCAATAACGAAAGGTAGTCTAAAGAATATGCGCATTTACTACCAGAATGTGAGGGGACTAAAGTCGAAATTGTCCGAGTTATTTCTAAATGTCTCCCCAAACTCCTACGATATTGTAGTTTTAACTGAAACGTGGTTAAATGAAGGTATCTTGTCACAGGAATTATTTGATGGTCGATACGTTGTATTCCGAAAAGATAGGAATAAAGACACAACTAATCTTAAGGATGGTGGTGGCGTCTTGGTGGCCATCGATAAACGCTTCCACTTGGAACTTGTCGACATTTCGCTCGAAGAAACCTTACTCATCAAAATAGGTAAAGGTTCAAAATATTGCATGCACTTGTGCGTTGTTTACTTTCGACCAAATACAAAGATACATAATTACAATGACTTTTACAATATGTTTGACTCGTTGCCGGAACCTGTGAAAGGTAACTTGTTAATTATTGGAGACTTCAATCTTCCAATATTTGGTGCAGAGTATGATTTATTGAAGGGTGACCACCTATGCGTACAACTGAACAACTTTATCAACTTTAACAACTTGTCAAGCAAAAATAATGTAATGAACAGTTTTGGCAAATCCCTAGATTTAGTTCTTACTAACATAGTTTCGCTAACGGTAAATCATGTACAAACACCTGATTTATTAGTAAAACTGGATACATATCATCCCGCCTTATTGTTGCAATGTGAGCTTAACATTCCTGTAATTAAAACTAAGTTATTGAGTGACCTTA
Organism: Photinus pyralis; assembly: GCF_008802855.1. NCBI lineage: Eukaryota > Metazoa > Arthropoda > Insecta > Coleoptera > Lampyridae > Photinus > Photinus pyralis. Next base: position 8,160,777 of record NW_022170511.1, read on the forward strand.
CGTATAATTTTGGTAAAGCGAATTTTGTTGGGGTCTACCATGCGTTAGCATCCACAAATTGGTCTGTTCTAAACACATGTGTTGATGTAAATGAGTCTGTTCAAATATTCTACAACATTAGGGAAGCACCTTGTCGTGGTGGGGGGGCTCAGTAGCCACTGTTGCCAGCAGTGGTGAAGCTAAGCTTTCCCAGGTCGTTTGTATTGTCTTCTTTGATAGTTCTAGTCCTTTGTTTTACTGTTTCATGTACTTATAAAAAAAAAAAAAAAAGGCCTTGGTCCGCTGGCAGTAGCGATAAAATGCAACTGATGACGACATTACATGAAATATGGCAAATATCTCTAGCCCTTTGGGGCGCCCACATTTTACCGCACAGGGGTTCGGATTGTCCCCAGTGCCGGTCGGGAGCGAGGCGGAGCGGGCAGGCCTCACCCGACCGTTATCAAGCGGCTGCTCGGCGTCCGTGGCAGGGAACCAGGCCACGGAGCAAGTAAATGCTACTGGAACGTATGACGACTCACGCTATGGACTTGGCCTTGATAGAGAGAGTGGAAGTTTTGCCTCGCTCCCTATAATAGGCAATGAAAAGGAGGCTAATTATCCCCGGTTCTTGCTTGTTGAGAAAAAGGACGGAGATTTCTCCAAAGTAAGTCCTTTTGTGATATATAAAGCTTTGTTTGGTTTAATTGGGAAAGTTGAAGAGATCAAGAAAGTTAAGGGTTTATTATTTATAAAGACAGTATGGAATAAACAATCAAAACGATTACTGCAAGTTACAAGGCTGTGCAGTTTTGATGTTGAAGTGAAACCTCATGATACATTAAACGTATCTAAAGGAGTTATATACTGCCCGGATCTAATGAACTGTAATGAGGAAGAAATATTGGAAGGATTGAGTGATGAAAATGTTATAGCAGTAAAGAGAATTAAAAGGAAGGTTGAAGGTACCTTCATTGATACTCCCAACCTTATACTGACTTTCAATGCCACCCAACTCCCCAGGGTGATTAATGCGGCTTTTTATACATTGAAAGTGAGACCGTATGTTCCGCAACCAATGCGATGTTATAAATGTCAGCGTTTTGGGCACACAATTTTAAAATGTGTGAACGAACAAATATGTGTCTGTGGAAAGTCTTTGCATCAGGGCGCTCCATGTGATGATCCAGTCATATGCCTTAATTGCAAAGGAAATCATCCTGCAAACTCAAGAACATGTGAAATGTATAAAAGAGAGTTGCAAATTCAAGAAATTAAGGTTACCCGTAAGGTGTCTTATCCGGAGGCAAAACGAATGCTTGGAGTGGTTACTACTTCAACCATCTCATACTCCAATGTTGCAACGCGCTCAATGATGGAGACGCAACCCAATCTGATATCTGAAATCAAAAAAATCGTTAAAGATGAAATTAAAGAACTTACCTCTACCTTAGTTGAATATGTTAAACAGTCGCTACCGAATCCAAATGTAACCTCAGCTTCGGTTGAATTAGAACCGTGTATACAGCAACAGAAGGCTTCTGCAAAAATATTTGCAGAAGTCCATCGGGCTCCTGTGATAACACCCACAGAAGCTTCACCGACACTAGAGGCAATGGACGATGAAACCAGGGGTGCTAAACGCAAAACGACGCTAATGAGGATGACATCTACAACCTCAATCGTTGAATCTGTGGATGAAAAGGTGTTAGAGGAAGCAAAGAACCCGAAAAAGAAAAAGCCGGGATGGCCTAAGGGTAAACCGAGAAAGCCTCCCAGTAGATCGGAATCGGAAGCTAGCTGTGATATTTCTTGTGATACTACAAAATAGAGAATAAGATCTGTAACATACCTGTGATATTTTTATACTTACCATCTGTGATATCTATTATTGTATACTATATAAAATTGTCGATACTGTTTTATATTATTTTAGGTTATTTATCTTACTGTTATTTACATGTAGAGATTTATTTATTTATTTACCTGACAACAATGAACAATATAATCCAATGGAATTGTAACGGAGTAGTCCAAAGGTACTGTGATCTGAAAATAATTTTAACAAAACAGGAACCGTTATGTGTTTGTCTACAAGAAACTCATTTGAAGCAAAGTCAACCGTATGGAATAAGAGGTTACAACATAGTAAGAAAGGACGACATGGTAAATATTAGAGCTAGTGGAGGGGTCCTCATAATGACCAGAAGTGACGTGCGGTTTACGAATATACAACTTAACACTCAACTTCAAGCAGTCGCAGTACGGATTAATCACCCGATTGTTCTTTCGATCTGCAATTTATACTTACCCAGGGACGATTGGGATGTGGAAGATCTCCGGCAATTGGTGGGGCAGCTTCCGGCTCCATTCCTGCTGGTAGGAGACTTCAACGCACATAGTCCTCATTGGGGTTCCGAAACTAGAGATCGTAGAGGCTGTAAGATAGAAGAACTACTAGAGTCCGAAGGAATCATTTTACTTAATACGGGCGCTAATACTTACTTTAATGCTAGATCTCGAAACTTCCACGCGATCGATCTCGCGTTGGCCTCCCCGCTCTTAGCAACTCGCTTTGAATGGGAACCACTTGATGACCTTCATAATAGCGATCACTTCCCGATCGTCATTAGAACTGGCACTCCTAGATCTCCAATCATCACTCCCCGTAGATGGAACCTCGAAAGGGCAGATTGGTTGGCGTTTGAAGAGGAAATGTCCACGGGTATTAACCTTGACGGGGACCTGTCCCAAGGTGTACAACGGCTCACAGATGCAATCATACGGGCGGCAAGAATCTCAATTCCAGAAGTGGGGGGAAGGCGAGTTGTGAGGAATGTTCCGTGGTGGTGTCCAGAGGTAAAAGACGTGATAACCCGAAAGAAAAAAGCATTCAGCATCTTCCGTCGGTATCCCACTGTAGAGAACCTGATTGCTTTCAAACGTGCTAGAGCGATTGCTAGACGTACAATCCTGGAACGCAAACGTGCATCCTGGAATAGGTTTGTCTCGTCAATTGGACCGAACACTACCTCATCTGAAGTATGGAGGAAGGTAAAAGCGGTAGGGTCGGGTAAGAGGAACTACGCTATTAATCATATTAGAATGAGAGATGGGAATATCACTAACCTACCTCACAATATTGTTGAGACGATTGCCGATCAGTTTGAAGAGGCAAGCAGATCCCAAAATGATCAATCGCCTTTTCGCGAAAATAAACTGGACAGAGAGGTCCCTCTAAATTTTAGAGGAGGCGATGAGCTAGCCTACAACGTACCGTTCTCCACAGGAGAATTTGAAGAAGCTTTGCGTTGTTCGAAATCAAAGTCACCTGGTCCGGATTTGATCCCCTATATTTTCCTCCGTCATCTACCTCCAATCGCAAAAACGTCCCTGTTGCACCTATATAATAAGGCGTGGCGAGAAAATACCTACCCTGAACAATGGAAGGAGGCGGTGGTCGTCCCTCTTTTGAAAGGCTCTAAAGATCCATTAAGTCCGTCAAGCTATAGGCCTATAAGTTTGACCTGTTGCATGGGTAAAATCTTCGAGAGGATGGTCAATAACAGGCTTATGTGGTACTTGGAGACGAATCAGTGTCTTGTGAATTATCAGGCGGGTTTCCGCTGGAATCGTTCCACCACCGACCAACTTGTGTGCCTCGACAACACTATACAGAACTCGTTCAGGGACCGACATCATACTGTAGCTCTGTTTTTCGATTTAGAGAAAGCGTATGATATGACGTGGAGGTATGGTGTTTTACAGAAACTACACGGGTGGGGACTTAGGGGCAACTTACCTCTATTTTTGAGGGACTATCTTGGTAATAGGAGTTTCAGACTGAAGTGTGGAAACACATGTTCAAGGCCAAGGGTAGTTGAAAATGGAATCCCTCAGGGATCTCCACTAAGTGTGACGCTATTTGCGGTAGCCATCAACGATATTGCGGCCAATATCGACTGCAATGTAAAAAGGTGCCTGTACGTTGATGATTTGGCAATTTTTTGTTCGGGAGCGTCCATTGGTCAAATCACACGGAAACTGCAACCCGCAATAAATCAAATAGTGCAGAATGCGGAAAATACAGGATTTAGGTTTTCGCTTGAAAAGACAAAGTGCATCCATTTCTGTAGATTGAGGAGACCGCACTACGATCCTGTCCTTTTCTTCAAGAACAACCCCATTCCAATAACAAGATCTATCAAATTCCTAGGTCTCATATTTGATGACCAACTAAGGTGGAATCTGCACATCAATAGTCTTATTGAGCGATGTAAGTCGGTCACCAATATCCTTAAAGCCCTTGCGGGTACTAAGTGGGGTGCTGACCCCGATACTATGCTAGATATCCATCGATCCCTTCTTCTGTCTAAAATGGATTACGGGTGCGTGGTTTATTCCTCGGCTCGCAAGTCGACGCTGAGGAAACTAGACCCTATACATCATACCGGTTTGAGATACTGTATAGGTGCGTTTCCAACCAGTCCCGTTGATAAGCTATACACTGAAACTGGTTTTTCTTCTCTCTCCCGAAGACGTGATCGGCTCCTGTGCGGATACGTAGTAGGGATCCGTGCTCAGCCAAATCACCCTAATTATACATTATTTTTTGGAGATCGTCATGGATACGAGAATAGACCTTCACTAACAAGACCTACTGGGGTACGAGCACAGGAACTACTAAGAATGATGAATGTTGGGCTGCCAATAGTATTACCTGTAGGATTTGGAGAAGTTCCCCCCTGGATGGTTCCTGAGATCGTTTCATGTTTTGCTCTGACCGAATTTGAGAAAGAGAACACGTCTGCTATAAAGTTTCAAAGGAAATTTAACGCCATTATGGAAGAGTATCATAGCCCTAAGGCTATCTATACGGACGGGTCGCGGACGCAATCGGGTGTGGGATGTGCCATCTATGTAGATGGCGAAACACATGAGTGGACTCTATCTTCCTCATGCACCATCTTCAGTGCCGAACTGTATGCCATATGGCAAGCTCTGCTTTTCTGCCTTATGAGCAATACAGAGGAGAGCTTTGCTATTGTAAGTGATAGCCAGGGCGCATTAAATAGTATTAAATCTCGATTTCCTCGGGACCCACTAGTGCAAAGGATTCAGGCTGTTTACAGCAATGTTGTCGAGGTTGGGAAAAGCATTTTTTGGATTTGGGTACCTGGCCATGTTGGTATACGTGGCAATGTGATGGCAGACGAAGCTGCTAAAAGAGCCACGGGAGTGAGACATGTGGACGTTCAGGTAGTGAGGCATCTGGACCTAAAAGCAGCTTTAAGAGCAGCATTAGTACACCCTAAACCATGGAGACCACCACTACTTCTCAGTAGGATTGAGCGAGTGAAAATCCACCGCTTAAGAATCGGTCATACGCAAATAACGCACGCCCATCTGTTACGCGGGGAGCCTCCTACGGTTTGTGTACGCTGCGGTAATCAAATGACTGTTGAACATATCCTAAGGGAGTGTCCGGTACTGGAGCCCATCAGGCAATCTTTTCATTTAATAGATGAAGTAGGAGAAATACTCAAACAGCCACAACATCTTAAAAATGTAATAAAATACCTAAGGTCTGCAAATATATTCGACATGTTATGATTTATACAGTATTTACAATAGGCTAATGACCAAGTAGTCGACGCCTTAAATAAACAAAAAAAAAAAAAAAACATTGTATATAGTATTTTAGATCAATTCTGTCCCAAAAAGAAAATTAGATGTGAATCTTCATATCCTGTTTGGTTTTCTGCAGAGCTAATAAAAACAATTCAACATAAACATAAGATGTTTAAAAAATACAAACGTCTACGTCAAATAAATGATCCCGGGTCAGACAACGTATATCTGCAATTTAGTCATCTAAGATCCGTTGTGAAAAAAGATATCACATCAGCTTATCGGGAATACATAACCGATATTGAAAAAGACATTGGGCGTGATCCAAAACGTTTCTGGGCTCACGTGAAGCATAGCAAAAAACAGACCGATCGAGGGCATGAAATAGAGCATTGTGGCGTACTTGCAACTACTGGTCCAGAAAACTCAGACATCTTTGCTGATTTCTTTAAATCAGTGTATTCACCTTCTCCGCCTAATTTGAACCCTTGCAATAATTCACACGACTCAGACATGATGGATCACTATGGCATTCACGTACTAAAACACATTGATCAACACTGTGTTCTAAGAGCCTTAAAGAAACTTAAATCTAAGAAGTCCATGGGTCCGGATTTGCTTCCTCAATACTTTTTTAAAGGCTACTCTGAATTACTGAGTAAACCGCTATGCATAATCTATAACCAGTGTCTTAAGTCGAACACTTTTCCCGACTTTTGGAAAACCACTAAGGTGACACCAATATTTAAAAGTGGAAACAGACATTCGGCCTCCAACTATAGACCGATCTCTATACTTTCAGTACCGGCAAAAGTTTTTGAAATTATTTTAAAGGATGAAGTATTTCAACATGTAATGCCACGAATTTCAAATTGTCAGCACGGTTTCACTTCGGGTCGATCCACAGTGACAAATCTGCTTAATTTTACGCAATTTGTTTCGAGCAGTATGAATCAAGGCGCTAATGTAGATGCTATTTTCACTGATTTATGTAAGGCGTTCGATAAATGTGATCATGCGGTTATATTGTCAAAATCGAAATATTATGGGTTGTCACTAGATTTATTATATCTCTTTAAATCGTATTTTACGGAGAGATATCAATACGTGTGGTTCCAAGGTTATAAGTCCAAACTATATGCAGCCAGTTCCGGAGTTCCCCAAGGTTCGGTATTGGGGCCGGTCATTTTTAATTTATTAATAAATGGAGTAGTAAACGTGGTGAAAAGGTCAGAAATTCTGTTATATGCAGACGATCTAAAATTATTCAAAGCTATCTCAACTCGAGATGATTGTGAGGACCTTCAGGAGGATTTAGACGTCGTGAATAATTGGCTTGGCACCAATAAACTCGCTTTTAATGTGTCCAAATGTGCTGTTCTTACATTCACTAATAAGCCATCCCCAATAACCCATACATACTTTGTAAATGGAAACGTACTAAAACGTATATGGCAAATAAAAGATCTGGGAGTTATCTTAGACCACAGGTTAACTTTTAATGCTCACATACAAAAAAGCATAGTAACTAGCTTTAAAAACTTAGGGTTCATAATTCGGCTTGGTAAGAACTTCTCAAAAATAAGGACATTAAAGCTTCTGTTCTCATCCATAGTGAAGCCACACCTGGAATACGCGTGCGTTATTTGGAAACCTCACAGTTCAACACACAAAAGAAGTTTGGAGAGAGTACAGAAGAAATTCTTGCGATATTTAAATTATAAAAAAAGTGGAGAGTACACATATTTTATTCCATATTCTGAACTTCTAGAGTCATTTCATATGGAAAGTGTCGAAAAGAGACATCAATTAGCCCAGCTCGTCTATCTGTACAAATTACTGCACGGAACGATAAGCAACCCACCCAACTTGGCACAAATTCATTTTTATGTTTCACCTTTCTTTCGCCGTACACGTACCCTGTTTTATATGCCCTATTCCCGCACTAATTTGCTAGCCTTTTCGCCTGTTGTTGATATGCAACGTCTGTATAATACGATCTGTAATTCAACAAATGTTGACATATTTCAAAATAGTTTTAAATCATTCGTCGACAAGTGTACATCCATACTTTGAATTTATCATCAACATCTCGCTCTTTCCCACATTGCATACCCTTTTTGCAAACACATTTTTTATTTTTTCTATATATATAATCTTATTTGGGTTTTTGTTTAGGTTAAGTGTGTTAAAATGTAAGTAAGTGGTTTCAATTAACTGGCTTAGAAAATTATTTATGTTTAAAATTAGTCCGTAAAGTTAAGACATAAAAAAATGTATTTATTTGTGAACTGCTCCACAGTAATTGGATGTTTGTTATCTGTTGTGGAGCATGAAAATCAATAAATAAAAAAAAATAAATAAATAAAAAATTAACAAACAATTTATATTGAAGGGGTAGGTACTTCACTTTCAAAATCATTTCAATGCACGTCCCATTCTCAAATCAGATATAGCATTAATTTTGAATACCAGAAATGCACCTATTATAAGTTGCCTTCGCCCATAAGATTTAAGATTCATAACAAAAAGAAACAAATTATTATACACTATAAACTGCGAATTTAATTGAACCTATAGTCTTTACCTCGCACGAGGGGACACTTTATGTAGTCTATACATATCCACAGTTAAAGCTTACTTTGTGGGTCGATGTATATTTTTGTCTCCCAAACATTCTCAAGATATACCCGTTTCATGGTTTAACACGCATCGAAAAGGTTATCCAAAACAGGAATCCCATAAAAAACAGTGCAAAGGACCATTTTTTAAAATAAAACCATAAAAATAGGTATATTTTGATCGATTTTCGACTTTATCTGGTCTGGTTATTACACAGCCAGACGTTTGCAAAAAAAATCATATTTGCTTACTAAGAATCAAATTCTGATGAGAAACAAATCGAATAGGTACTGATCAACTGAAAGGTACGAAGCGCTTTGTACAACTGAAAAGTATAAACTGCCACTACAAAATAATGTTCTTATTACTAACGACAATTAGGTCATAAATTCTTACATACGCCATGAACAAAGAATCACAAGCTGTAACTAAGATATTCAAGATGTACTCAAATATCAAACACGCTAATCTAGCTCAATTGTTTACGAGATCGACAAAAACACTCGTCAGGTATAAATTAATTTTCAGACAAAGCAGAAACTAGATTATTATTTTTGATTACCTTGTCGAGTATATTACCTCTCATGTAAAAGTTATTGCCATCTTCAACGTTACCCTTATACGTCAAAAAGTTTATAATCCAGCTGTAAGCATTGAAAATGAGAACTTGTATGTAATAAGGGCGTTGGAAAGAACCGATCTGTCAGGGGTGATGGATGGTTTTCTACGGTGTTTAATCCCAAATGTTGCTCGAATTATGAAATTGACATTAGAAATGTATTATAAATAAATGGTGCGCCGTGCGGTCTCGAATTGGAGAATTTATTTTAAACAGTGTTTGTTTCCGATCTACATGTTAGACAAAATTTTATTGGATGGATCTGCATAACATTCCTATTGGTGCCAAATCTTCCTATACTTTTCTTACTATTCGAGTTATCTTAATTCATTATGCTGTAATTAATGCGGAAATATGAATGATATACCAACTTCATGCAAGTTATTTCATGAAACTGAAAGTGAGAAGTTTTTGCTGCAATTCTATTTCAGTTTCAAGTCAAATTTACTAACACCACAGATTACCCGTAGGGCAATCTGTGCTAATACCAACTTAAAAGTTATATGTTAGAGTTAGATCGACGCCTTGCATAACTTGGTCTCTTTTATTTCTGTGAAGTTGTAATTTTCGCCCAAAAATCGCATTTAGGTACGCCCGTCTAGACAAATCAGCAACAAATGACACAAAATATAACATTAATTTTAAATGTCCAATCTTAAAGTTGGCAGCCCTAAAATTTCACATGAAAGTGAAATGTTTCCCGATCGACCCGAAAAGTTGAAAGTTATTTCACTATCAAGAAAAGTATTGCACATGCTCTTGGCGAAGAGAATTTCAACGTTCACGAAAACTTTCAGAGTGTAAAACGCGCTTTACGTCTATTCCGAAAAATTTAAATCTGAATTGACAGGATAATCCAAGATAACATGGAAGGTGTTTTCACTTAGTGTTGGAAGTCGCACATAGCTCTGAAGATCGATCACTGAGAATTGAAAATTAAGTACAAATAACCCATCTCAAATTAGACCCATGCACAACAATAAACCATATTCGAATGAAGAAAGTCAAAGAGTCCCCGATTAAAGGTTCTGATGAGGGACAAGTATAAAAGCGGGTAAATATTTACATCTTTTACACATATAAAACAGTTATTTATTAATAATTATTAACAATTTTTAATTTGAGATTTCTCTACATTTCACTGTTACACATTATATGTTATCTTAGTTATTATTAGTTACTTTATTTTATTACGTTATCTTGTTTTATAATTTACCGAATTATTTTAAACGTATGTTTTAAATCTTTGTCCTGTAAATGGTTGTCTTGTCTGTTGGACAATAATAATAAATAAATAAACACATTACATTTACATGTACAGGGTGGTCCAAATTTGACACTTTTTTATGGAAATGCCTTTAAGAGGTAGGAAAAATGGACCTAGGTGTATGAAGTTAGATTTTAAAGAGAAAATGACTAACATAAACAGAATTCTATTTTGCTACTTTTAATCGTCTCACCGCTACAGCGCGTTTCTCGAATTTAAACGATTTCTTTAATGCTTCATAAGCTTAACTTTTTTTAGGGAACCCATTTGCAATATGTATGTTTGCATATGTGTTTGTTTACATATTTATATTGCTAAAAAATGTATTTCACTCGGTAAACAGACTATTAAGGTTGAAATTTCATTCGCGTACGCATTCTACACAAAATGTCAGCCATCTGGCAGATCAGATGAGTTTGAGAAACTGGTGTTGAAAACTGGTAGTTTGCGTGGACGTAAAGTTGAACTTGAAATTACACTCGAATTAGGATGTAGAACTGGTACTCTCACAATTAGAACGGAAAATTAAAATTACCACATGGAATTAAAACTTGAAATACGACACTTGAGCTCTAAAAGAACTAACATGTAAGATCCCTTTGAACACTTTACCGGCCGTAGTTGTGGCATTGCTAAACGTCTATACTAGGTATAATGATTGCTGTCATCACTGACAGATTGATACTGACCAAAACTTTCATATACAAATTGAATTAAATACGATTTCGGGTTAAATTCTTAGACCATATCGTACATGGACTGCTAATTGTAACGAAAATATGGTCAAAGACATCGCCTGGGTATGTGAGTTTCAGGGTAAACGATCTGTCCGAAGTTGTCCGAATAGACACGATTTGAGACTGTCAACCTATAAATTAACAAACGTCAATGAATTAATCGCCTAGATATGCCAAAAAAGCAAACCTATTCTTATTAGTGGGCGTGTAGAAGATAATCAAGAGTATTTAAAGCTTCCCGTACTACGCGGTTACCATAAAAGCTACTCTTAACGCGATCCGAGTGGTGTTCATACGACTTTAGTTTACCCTGAGATTCACATACCCACGACTACAGTGCCCTCTATCCGTGACCACCCATTTTGTATTGAAAGCATAGGGCTAATAGCAGTCCATGTATTATATGGTCTAAGGTTAAATTTAATACAAAACTCGTCAGTAAAATGACATTACTTGACTCAAAAATTAAAGTACTCGCACATCAATATTTCCTCGCAAGTAATGTGTCATTTTCCAGACTGTTATGTACTCAATACTCAATCAAAGATAATGTATATGTAATTAAACTGTTAGGTTGGTACTTACCATATCTATGTCGTTTGATTCTAGAAAAATATTGACTTGATTTTTACCATATAAATAATGAAAAATGCCATACTCATTTACAGATCCATTTTAGTGGGAAATTGCCCAGAGGGTTTGACTGGATGCTCCATAAGCAAATGTGCTACGCCCATGTGCTAAAATCGTTATGTCGGTGGGTTTTTAAATCTTTCTCTGCCTACCTTGAAAAGCATTCTAAATGCATTTGGCAATGAATGGCACATCTACCGGTGACAATGTATATGACCGATAGGTCTAAATAAAGTAGCCCCTCCGTTGTAATGACTATTGTGGGTGACTTCAATATAAATTTTGAAGTATAATGGCACAAAAATATTGGTTTCGTTTAATTTAAACGCAGTACATACACATACTAGAAGGTATAAGTGCTTTAATCATCGCTAAGTAATAAGTGTTTCGTGTAATTTACAACCGTATTTCTTTCAAACAGAAACATCATCTCAAAAACATTCTTTTCTAAATCCAACACATGTGCTTTTCGTCCTATTTACAGCACCACAATACTTATATATCTTTTCCCTTATAAATTATTATCATAACTCCTATAGTCTCTATAGCTCTATGCGAATTCTTTTCGTAATCATTAATGGCAAATAACCTTCGTTTTTCAATTATTCAACGTATACAAACAGTGTCGTAGTCACATGTAGGACGGTATTTCAACTTTATGAATCGCTCCAGAGTTAATGTATGAATTTCTCCCAAATAATGATGGATCCACCAATACAATATTCTGAAATCAATGAATTAAAATAAAATAGGTGAGCCTATTTGCCGACATTTGTACCTAATTGTTTGTCAAGAGTTTTTCATGTTATAGTTACTTTTTTCTTTCTTCGACTCTTAATCAAAGAGATTTGGCTTCGATGCTTTCAAGGATGGATTTTATTTACCAAAATGTCGCATTTTATAGAACGAGCGATCAAAAATGAGTTGCTGTCGAGTCGCCTTTGGAAGTTCAAGTTAAGTACGATTTCCCATGTAAACAAAAATTCCAAAGGTTACTAGATAGCAGCTCATTTTTTATGAACACCGAAAGAGCATATCTCTTCTTTCTGCTAATTGCTATAGATAGGCAGTTAAAATATGTTTAAAATTGAGCTGCATACAACATAATGCAGTAACATTAAGGGTTAGAAGGGGATCTTGTCTAAGAAACCCTTTTTCTGCAATAAATGTTCGGACTAGATGTAGCGATCGACATGCTTGGCCTTACAATCACTTGGATTATAATACGGACTAAACTTTGCAGACACTATGCCGTTTCCATTATTAAGGCGAAACACTCCATGAGAATCCCCAACGACTCGTTATCCTTTCCGATGCGACAGATTTCTGCCATCGCTCCATTGCGGTGAGTAATACTATCGCAATTACCGATGAATATAGGTAACTTCAATGGCATTTTCAATTTTATCGTACAAAAGAATCGAAATACTTTAGGGGGATGGAAGCAATATACGCAATGATTAATGTTTAGGAATACCTACTGGATTAAATTTTAGATTGTTTTTCAGAAACCTTATTTCAACCCTCATTTAATATTGAGTAAATTGTTTTCTATTCGATTAGACATGGGCTCAGATGCGCTATCAAATCAACATCCGCTTGATAAGAGCACTTCAAAGCTAAGACTGTAATGGATGAAGGGGGATTTGTGAAATTTAGAGTTATTTACCTTTTGAGGTGAAGTGGAAACATTAAAGAGACGTGGGGATATACGTATCGGGGTTTTTTCTTAAGCAAGCTAAATAAAATAAATAATGTAACTTTCGTATACTTTTATGTATCACCCCCGAAGCATTGTTTGACTCCCATTAAACTTAGACAAAAGTGAAGGCGGCCCTATTCGCTTGACAATGGCCAATTTAGGAACTTTGATTACTTTACTAACTCATTTTTGCCGCTATATTTTATCGCGGGACGTTGATACATGGATCCGTTATTAGCTAAAGATAGTTTAATTCAAATTCTTTTCGGGATTGGGAGGTTAAGCACTTTCTAATCTCACTTTATTTTAAAATGAGCGCGGCCTGTGTTTCGTTGGGAAACCGAGTTAGATAAGGCCTAATTTATTTTATCGCTCAAATTAAGTCCGTCAGTTTTCGTTGCGCTAACTTTTAGTTTCTTTAGGACAGACCTCCCTTTGTAATTAGGCGATGGAATTCCTTTTTTTAATGATCGTCATTTTAAAAAAATCGCTATCTTCTCCTTTTGTAAGTCACGCGCCGTCGCCCGTTCGGGCGAGGAACAATTTTAATGTTTAAATTAAGCCGCCGTGCAACTCGCTTTAAATACACATTGTTGTAGACAAATCGATTGAAGGCTTTTATTTCAGATGTGCAGTCTAGAGAGCGTCTTAAAAGTTGTTCAAGCACAAAGTTTTTGTACCAAAAATTGCATGCAGCAATGGTGCAATGCCCTTTCTGTAAGAGCACTCATAAAATCACCGACCCTTGGAATATTTCTAGGCCGCAAATTAAAGTGCTTTCTATTTTAACATGTAGCTGGAAAAATAATTTTCGCGAGAGCGAGTAATTAAAATTAAACAATAAGAGTAGCTCGACACGAGTCACGAATGTAAAGGATTAACATTAATGGGCAAAGTTTTGGGTTTGAGTAAGACGTATTTCCATATTAGGAGGCTTTAGGGTTGCGTCTAGGGGTATTGAAGGGACGTGGTCGTTCTTGAGAATTTGTTACTATCAGCTCTCACATCTGCTAGGTTGCTTTATCTGAACAATGCCAGTTAATTACCAAACTTGCTACCTGCATTCTAACGTGACCACCGCTATGTTTGCTTAACTCGGCGTCTGTTCTTTTCATCCCTTCCTTTAGTAATTACAGCGCAGCTACTGTTAGGTTAGTTTGCCCACTCAATAACGACATTGAAGTGTTTGCACCTGTTCATGATACTTTTTTTTGAAGCCGGCATCAAATAATCGACAGAATCTCATTCTAACACGGACGATAGGTATTAATTCTTTTTTCGCGAGCTCGTATTTTATTGATATTTCACTAAATTGTGTCAGTTCCACATGTGCGCAGACGACAAAGATGTATGACATACAGCAGGTAACGGCTTGTACCTACCTGTCACGTAATGCCCTACTTGCTTTCGAGGCGAAAGATGTGAGAGGTTTACAATTACTCAACCGTTGATCGAATCGACGAGAAAATTTCTGCGAACAACAGATTGGCAATATTTCACTTATGGACTATTCTATCGTGCAATGAGCCTAATAAAATCCCTGCAAGCGTAAATGCTGCCATCCAAACACGATTTCCTGGTGAAGATGTTTCGAAATCACTTGATACGTGTTATTAATTCCCAATGCTTCTAATGTTCGATGTCTAAATTTTGATTGTAGTCAGTAGTGATAACATCATCCAGGCTGTGTGACGTAAACTGTGAAATTATTTCGGTGGGAATTTGTAGCACATTTTAGAAACCGAAACCTTTGTAATCAATGATTTAGATGTTGAACATAAATCGTTCATGCGTTTAGGTGTCCAACCACAAAATGGTATTTTCATTTTTGCCGTGACATCCTAATTATTACGTAAATTTTAGAAACAATTCGTTTGGATGAGATTAAAATATCACCTTATGAACCTAATAAAAACTACAAAAGCTCTCTCGCGTCAAATTTCCGCGTACCTCTAAACCGCGTGTCGATTCGTATAAATTAAGTCTTTGTTAGTATTTCTTCCATTGTGACATCATAACTACCATCGTTCCTCTTATTGTAAGCGCTGACGATATTGATATTTTGACAACAACTTCGTTCGTTTTTCCACAGCTAATTGATTTGGTAGTGGCGTACTTGCCGACAATGGCTTCTGGAAGATCAATCTTGAACCGTGTTGTAACTGACTTCTGCTTTGTTTAACCATATGGTCTTTTGAGTCGGATTTTCTCGGAGTACGCAGCACAGGGAAGTGTCAGCCGTGTCAACAGCAGCAAGGTAATCTCCAACTTCAACAATTTAACAAGAAGCAAGGTGAGCGGCCACTTCTGCTCTCAATCTCAAAGCGTTAGAGTCCATCACCTAGTTAGTAACCATCTTAAGCATGGCTGAATAATAATGATAATAATAATAATTGAAGGATAATAAAGGAATGGGATAGATTCTACGCTGATGAAGACAAGTTTCCAACACTCGATTAATTTCTGAACTTTCTTCAGAAAAGAGCCCCTTCTCTGAAAACTATCCAGATTAAAGAGAAGTAGGAATCCAGTAAGGAGAAGGTAAGAAGCAAGCAATGTATGGCCAAGTAACCAAGCAAGTTCCGAAGTGCTATTCATGCAAGAGAGCACATACAATGTACAAATGTGCTAATTTCTTACACGTCGATTGACAACAGAATTGCCCATGTGAAGAATCTTTCCCTATGCATCAGTTGCTTCAATCCCAACCCTGCAGCAAAGGGTTGCTCAAGTCGGAATTTCCAGTTCTGCCAGAGAAATCACAACTTCTTACTCCATAAGTCAGAATCGGCTTCGGAATCGTCAGTAGTTGATTCTCCACCTACTGCAGCTCAACAGCAAGTGAGTAGCAATGTAGCGTGGAGCATCAAGCATGTTCAGGGAGTGGATACATTAAACTAAATCGCGGAAAGGACATTAGGGAAATGTTCATTATCGAGCACAGGCATCCTAACGTGAGAACCTTTTGATGTAGCAAGAAGAATTAAAGTAGAAAATTGCGCTGTTGCAGTGTTTTTCGATTAAATTAATAAACTAAACCGCAAAATTAAATGACAAATGTGCAGATCGAAGGGGCAAATATCTACACAAAACGTACGTCAACAGAGTAACTGAAGATGCGTCAAATAGTTCTAAGCAAAATCAATAAAATGAAGGCATACCATTATGCACTCTTACTTGATAAAATCAAGTGTGCACACTAACCTAAAAAGGTAAACTAAGAAAATTAGGGGTTGTAGATGGGGTAAATCTAGACGAACGTTTCTGGATGTTTAAAATAAAAATTTAATTATAGTAGTATTAAACGGTTAGCCGTAATGCGACATTTTAAATGGACGTAATAAGGGAAAGTACCAGCTTTAACTGAATTAAATATATGCTGAGTGGTGTCCTGAAAACAACGCTGAACCTCAAATTCAAATACAAACAACTAACTCCCTGTGTGATTCAAAACACTAAAGAACTATTATTCCAAATACAGGGTGATCCTATAAGTGTATGACGTTATTATTTAATGATAGCAATTTACGTTTAATATAAACTTTGGCATTCTTAGAAAATTTAGATTTACGGGTCAGATGAAGATGAAGCAATGCGTTTTAATTATACATGGTTTGTCATAAAGGTGCGGCATACCAAAAATTGCATGTTTTTAAATGGAACACCTTGTACATTATTCGATATTTCAATTATTCTCTCAATTTTAAGCAACATTGCATTTATCCATTTTATTCGGCGACTTATTCCAAAGTGTTCTTTGAACACAACACCACTCTACTGTTAAATTTCTTCCATTGCGGAAACACGCTTTTTGTTTAAAGAAACCCCCATTGTATCTGTTTGTGATAAATTATTGAAGGTACTGCACCAAAGTGTCTTCCAATATATACATTTACAGATAGTACTTGGTAGACTCAATTAAAGCAAGATCTAGAAAACCCAGAAATACCTGTTAATTAATTTGTACAGGAATGCGGTCACAATTACACCCTATAAGCCGAATAGATCACCGTAACCCTACCAAAAGCTCACACATGGTGATTTAAACCAGATTGTATTAATTATAACATTCGTAAAACCGAATCCATTACCGACCAAATTTATAGATTCACATTTTCTTAATCGTTTCTAATTACGGGCTTTCGGGCGGGGACCTCTAATCAAAAGAAATGTACAGATAAATGTCTTAATAATTCACAACTGGCTTATTAATTACATAATCTTACGTAAATTATCAGATAATGATTCGTATCTTTAATCATTGAACGTATAATAGTTTTTTTGGACCGTGTAGAGGTTGGAGGAATCGTAAAATGAGCCAATAGGACACTGTCCAATTATCTAGTACCGACTATATGCAGCCCTGGTGTGACCATTGTCACCGTGAAAAAGGGAGTATCCATTTTTAATTTAGTTTTAGATTGCTATAAGTAATCTACAGCTCGAGTACAGCAAGGGGATTATATTATAAATCTAATTTCGTCGTGACCTATACTCAAATCATTCGTCAACTTTTGATCGTTATACTGCCAAAGAACTTAGGTCCCAATGTAAACAGTTTATACTAAAACAAAGAGGCACTTTTAAGAAAATTTACTCTACAACACCTGATGACTCTTCTAGTTTTATAAAGTACTTAAAACTTTAATAGTAGCGCTGTTTATGGCCTATAAATTTCTTATCCTGAGCTATTTAAAGTAAGTACACCAATATTATTGCACATGTTTGGTATATCGACAAGCTTTATTTTTAGACCTACTACTTTATCTTGCATAGAGCGATAACATTCCATTATGATCATTCATTACAACTAGGAAGAGTTTAGTGCACTTCATAAACTCACACGAGAAATATAAACCTGTTTGGGGTTCTATATTAATGCCGAGAAGAATTATATATAAGAAAGTAATCAAACACCTGATAATATCGCACACACCTCTGCAACCGTGTCAGAAATATTTTTAACATTGTACTTAGTTACTGGTTTCCGTGATATACTATTGTGATTAATATCTTATAAGTTAAAGCTCGAGGATTAACACTTGAAAACTTATTTAGTATTTATATTCATGTGACTAGTTTTTTTAAACCACAAAATCTTTGTGGGATTTTTTCGCCACAAGTTTAATTTTTATGTTCGCTATTATGAACACATACCTTAAATCGTGTGATTTATATTTGTTCATTACTATATTTTTTTTTTTTTTTTGGGTTGATCTATTTCTTACTACTATTGCAGTTGATGTAGGTACTCTCCTTAATGGGTATTTATGGTGCAAATATAACGCCTACTAGTTAACTACTCATAATAAATTGCTGACTGTTTGATTATATCAACGTGAAGTTCACCTCTTATTTACACAATCTTATGACTCTTACTAAAGTTCTGGAGACGTTCTCTACGTAAATTTTGGAAATTCTTTCAAGAATACGGTAATTTGGAATCAAGTTTAGAAGTGGACATACACTATTAAATTAAGTGAATTTGGTTCATCGTTTTGAACAGTTTCTGTATTGAATAAGATTAAGTCATACTTATTCCCTTCATAATTACACTGAGCTTTTTAATTTTCCTCATAAACCGAACCGAACACGTATTTCGTCGAGAGATTGATGTTTCAATTGTTTTTTTATCGCACCGTTGAATCATATTCCGTGGAGAGCGTTGGTCGGCAGAAGCATCCCAATTGCGTTTTCGTGGATGTATGTCTTTGGGAAAATTAAACTGATCGAATTAGGCTATCTAAGCGTATTTGCGTGAATGGGATTTTGTTGATGCCTTTTCGAGGTAAACTTATTTTCATGGGATTTCTTCATTTGGTTAACCACGTTCTCTTTTTAGATTATCTTTCTTTTACGTATTGTCATGCTGAAATCCAATTATTAATGAGCCGGCCCGTGTGGCGCAGTTCAGTTAAAGCTGAACTGTGGTACTAAGGGTTCCTGGTTCGAATCCGGGTTCGGACATGGATATTTGTAAATGTATAGTGGGTTGGGTTGGTAGAGCAGCCTTGGCTGACCCCCCCCCCCTCAAATAAAGGGAAAATTTAAAAAAATGAGGTACGTAAGTTTGAATTAATTTGATATGAATTTAATTATTGATACCTATTGTAGTTTCTGGGTGTATCTTTTGTGTAACGGGCATTAAAGGGATCCTATTGATGAATTGCCACTGCTCTGTTATGAAATGCTAACACTAGTTTCCGAATATATGATTGATATATGACGGTTTGACGGGTATAGTTTGTCACAGTCGTTCTAAGAATAGCATTTAAGTCAATATAACCTTGTCTAATTGCAAATGTATTTACTGTTTTATTCAATTATATACCATATGTGTATATGTATAATACAGTGCGATCAACAATGAAGTGCTGCCCTGCTTCAATGAGTCATGACGTTAGTAATCATTTACCGCAACAGGCGTGATAGTGCACCAATACTAAAACATAACCTTAAAACATACCTTAAAATACACAAATAGTCAATTAATATTAACATTGGAACGATTTTATTTCTTTTACAACTTGTTAATATTGAAGTAATTGGGCAAATTATATGCACATGCACCATAGCTTCTAGACGCTTTTTCATCGCTGCTTCGATGTAGGTCTTGGATATGCTTCGGAACGCACGGACCGGCTACAGGCTTCTTGTTTAGGTACTCCGCTGGGGAAATGTCTAACTTTATTATCCTCTTGCTTGGAAATGATATGAACATTTTCGCCTACAGCGTGAAGGTTGATGTAGGCGATGCTCGCTCTTGCCTTAATTTCTTTGGAATCCACCCAATCGACAGATTAATTTAAAACTGCACGGCGCGCTTTGTCATTGCGAAAATCGTAGGTTCGACACCGCCTACAATCGTCTAACGAATGATCCTTTCCCGCTGTTTACACTCATATTTATAGATATCCATGTAGTAAAATGTTTTCCTGTAGTTATCCTAATTCGTAAGGTAAATACCGGAGTAGTAACAACTTAAGAGTTTCTGCAGGGACACCTCTAGAAAGCATTATGCGGGTAACTCTGCAATTGGGCGAAAGCCTGTTGAGGGCCCAGAACAAAAGGGACAATAAATACATAAAAAATAAATAAAATGAATAAGGTATATCTTGAAACTCTTCAGGCACATTAGCAAAAGTGTTGTGTCCCTACATTCGGGCGTTACTCTGTGTCCTAGCTCGTGAATAATACAAAGAAAGAAATCAAGCAGGGTCAAGTATGGAGACCGTCAAATATTCTATGGCACCCGCTTTGCAACTGGTTAATAGCCATGTATGTGGCGGAGTTCTATTTCGCAGAAAGTCGTCCGCTTGATTCCAAAAGATATGTGATCAGAGGGTCTACACCACTTCTTCAAATAGATTCTGATATACGCGTAATTGTCATGTTAAAATATCGTTCTTAGAATATCGACCCTATAGTTTGAATTCCAAGAACCTGGCAAAACATTGATCTTCTGCGGGAATCGTGTGCGATCTTTCTGAAACAAGTGTGGATTTTTGTTATCCCAGTACCTATAGTTGTATTTGTTAACAAATCTATTCAAGAAGAACGCACATTCGCGAAAACAGATATTTTTCCAACAATTAGGCTCTACATCAATTCTTTGGGATGCTACTATAAACTACCAATTAATTCTCTGATCGTAATCATCTTCAACGAATTCTTGTAAAACTTATAACTTGCGTGGAACAAACGCACACTTCATCATGATACATACTTTATACCCGATATTTTCATTGAATACTCGAGCTGTTCTCAGCCCATTTCACTAAAGCCCTAATTTGATATAAACGTCAATTGTTTTGTCGTCATTTTTTGAGGATGCTTAATACAGAGTGAGCAACAAAGATTGAAGCGTGCCGCTTCAGCTAAATTGGCAATGTGCCGTTCATAGCATATGCTGATTTGATACAAGATACGAAATACGAATAGACGCACGTCACTGTGACAGCGCAGAACGTCATTTTCGTATACAACTCCATACAAAGAAGGTAGTTTTGATATTAATAGGAACAAGCGGTGATGACGCACGCTTCAATCATTGTTGCTCACACTGTATAACTGTGTGTATGTGTTTGTAAGGGTCACCGCTGGAGGTGCGGGGGTAAATACCAAAACTGTTTTAAAGCTTTCATTAAACAAGCTATCTAAATGTACGTGTTTTTGCAAAATTACGGATTACAATGGGTGGTTCATTTTAAAGTGAAAGTATAGTCACTATTTTCATACAGAGTAATTATAGTTATTCTATTCTCTATACCGTCTCATTTTTATTAAAATGAATCATTCCCACATAATCAAGAAAATTACACTATTAGTACTATACACACAACTAAACACCATAATTTACATTTTTTTAATTTACAAGCGATTTCCGGCCGTAAGCCACATGGAGGTATGAGGTTGGTCCGTTATTTCCTTTTGCACACCTTATAAATATGAACTGCTTTTAACACATCCATATGTATGCTATGTAAATAGCGAGTCAGATACTTGCCCAAACCAGAACTGTAAAAGTTCTATCTAATGAAAAGGCGTAACTAGGAACCTGTTTAACATTTTCATTGGCTCATCTATTAAATATCTCGAAACGCCATATATTTAAATAGCAACAAAAACGGGGCCTCATTGATAGACATTTTATGTTATAAAATAGGCAAAACGAGTCGTAAACTCCCCTCATAAATATTTTGTCATTTAAAAATTGTTAATTGCGTTACGTTAATTTACGACATGTTAATATACCGGCAGTTATTAATTAAAATGTTTTCCATAATATTCCTCGTTGTTAAATTTAGACGCAAATTCCTTTTAATAATCATTTATCTCTGATAAGTAAATTAATATTGATATGCGCGCACGTAAAAGGAATGAAACGTATATACGAATTTGCTACGTTCCCGTTCATCTTCGTTTCAACATCAGGGGTTCCTTTATAACCAATTAAAGTAAGCAATTTTCTGTCTGAACAAACGAGCAAGCTGAAGGAGAGGGCCGGTGTTACATCATCAGATCGGCTTGACATGAGTGATCTATGAAGTTAGATTGCATCAATTCTGGCCTCTCTAGGATTTTCCTCACGCCATTCCGAATAGATTGTGCTATTAACTGTTTCCCCATTTTCTCTCGCTTCCTTTTCTGTCCATTTCTCTCTTTATACTTGGTCCCGCAATTTTTTAATGGTGTGCCGTATAAAACGCATATTTTAGGCTAATACACTTTAATCCATATTTATGACTCGAAACTACACGGTTTATTTACATATTCACCCTAATCTTTTACGTATACGTTAGGTGTCCATCAATAAATAAAACACGCACAAATGCATGCAGCGAGTAATACCTGATTTGTCATTGTCTACTGTAGTTTATATCTAGCGCGAATGGGTCAATGAACAGTAATTTCATTCATCTGAATTTATATATTAGTACCTACTACTTCTAATATAATGCAGCTCAGCCAATAAAGATATTATAGGCGATCGTTTTGGGAATTTTGAATTTTAATGCAGATTATAAACGGGACCAATATTTTTAACCTGTCGTCGCGTTGACATATGTGAAAGTTTTTACCTTAGATTAAACAGGAAACAACAAATTGTTTTAGGATATCGTTAATGGTGGGACGTATGATAAATTTATTGCCCTCGTATTAATGTTGGTATACGGAATATGTCCCTCTGTCAAACATAACTCTAGACCACTAAAGGAGTTTTGACTTAAAAATATGTAGAAATTAGGCGCCGCCGTGATGAATATGACAAATTTATTTGTTTTGCATTATGTTGTTAAAATTGCTGTAATATGTTTTTAATAAATTAGCTATACGGTCTACACGATAACCTTGGGGTTAGGGGTAGGGGAGCCGGCAATGCAATCTACTTACTCTACAGTTGGCAACTCCTGGGTAAAAGGACACTACGGTCTACGCGAACCCAAACGAATCGGGATGGCAGATTAGCGACAACAACACGTGGCTATGAAATTTTGTTTCCTGTTGGGGAGATCGACCGCTGAAACTATTGTAATGCTTAAGACGCTTATGGGGATGGTGCTCTAGGTAAAACCAAAGTTTCACGTTTTAAACCTGGAGAAATATAGAAGAGAATAGAAGACCGACACCGTTCTGGACTCCCCTGAAAGTCAAGAAGTAAAGAAACCACGACAAAATCAATGCTCTCGTTCGTAAAGATCGTCGCCGAACCATTGATCAACTACGTATGTGAGATGTCTGAAGTACATGGAGTTCAATTCTGGCAGATTTTATCCATTTTATCCAAAATCAGCTGAAAGAGAACCCTGAATTTGTTGTCCAAGGTGATGACTGGTCATGAATCGTGATGGGATACGACTACGATACAAATCAGCAATCAAGCTAGTGAAAGACAGCTGCTTTTCTCGTCCCAAGTGAAGTAAAACACCAAGACATTTGTTTCTTTGACTCCAAAGGCAGGAGGCGAGCCGTCGTAAGGGGGTAGGGGGAAAGGTAAATTTTTTTTTCTACCTGTATATTAACATCGATTCACCATAGTGGAAAATGTTCTTATATTAAGTAAAAGAAAGTTCATTAAATTCTCCACAACCCATATTTTTAGGACCACTTTACCAACCGTTACTCTGCTACACACTCTCAGAGTCAATTTTTTGGTTTTTCATCAAACATCCTTTTATATCGGAAAAATGAAGTGAATTGAGACTCAAACAGTTTCTATTGTTTCTGTGGGCGATCGATTTCTACAAAAAGTCATCCTCAGGCCGAGCTTGAAGCTTTACTTTAAAAAGTGTATAGGAAATTATAAATTATAAACAGTTACCGTTAAATTATATGTACAGTACATATGTACAATTTATAATTTAACGGTAACTATTTATAGTTTCCTATACACTTTTTAATGTAAAGCTTCCAGCTCGGCCTGAGGATGCCTTTTGGTCGAAATCGATCGCCGTCAGAACTAATAAAAACTGTTTGAATCTCAATTCACTTCATTTTTCCAATAAGCAATCACTGGAACACTTATGGAGTCCTTCATCAACATCCTTTTATATCATTTAAATAAGATAACATACCATAAGTTTTATTCTATTTATAATGAAAAAAGCATTGCCTTTTGGCATCCACATTTGGTACTTACATAATCCTTGGTGCAGCGGCAAAATATTGTTTTCAGTAAAACCTCTGGGACTGGTGGGACTTCTGTAGTAATTGGCACCAGTGTGCCTCCTTCATGTTTCTACGCTCACTGTTGTAGATGGACCTCATTCCCAAGCCACTGCTGCACTTGGTGGTAGATGCGCCGGGAATGCTGCTGAATTGCGCCTTCTGTTGGTAGGAGGGAGCAGATGTCAGGCTCCGTGTGGGTACTCAACGGTACTGGCTGAGAGAGGTCTGTCTTGATGGCGCCGCATACGATTTGAGGAAGCATAGCTTCCCAGCTTCTTCAACGTCGTCGTCAGTTAAGGTGGGGTTGTAAAAGATAACTGCCGCTTGCTTGCTTGATAACATCTGATTTCAGATACAATTTTGAGAAGCCCACGTTGCTTCTCCTGAAAGCTGCAGATGTTGTGTCGCAACCGGTACTGTACCTTTTGGTTAGTTTCGTTTTCCCTCACTCCAGGATAGGTGTGTAGATGTACGTGATATAACCATCGCAAATGGTGGCAATGGAGGTTTTTTTTTCCAAATATCCAAATTTGAGAAATCCGCTATAATGAACCGTTTGCAATATACAAGCGGCAAACTCAAAAATTGTACCTTTTCCCCCACCCCCGCCCTCCGCCGCCATAAGCATCGAGGCTTATACAAATGAATAAAAACAAACAAAAGAAACATCATAAATGAAAGGGAAAACAAGAGACATAAATTTAGTACCAACACATATTAAACACATCAATTTAGGCTAAAGAAAACAACCCGTAAATGGAAAGTACATAGAAACAAAACATTAAAAGAGCATGGCGCTACTCCAGCATTCGCTACCATTAATTTAACATGAAAAGTACATTTAAAATGCAAGCAGGATGTATTATCCTCGCCATTAGAGATTGCCGGTACGTCATAAGTAAATGACTCTAGCTATCCAAAACGTTTATAGTAAAGTAACATGAAAAACAGCACATCAAATAAAGACAGTGAATATTCGAAGTGCATTTGAAGGAAACGAAGTGAGTTATTGAATGAGATAATGTGGTAGAAAGAGAAAAAACAAAAACGAATAACCAATGCGTTTTGTAAACCGTATGAATTTGAACTCTCATTTGACTAAAATAGTTCTTCCGTATATTTGTTTGACAGTTGTGATTTTTAATCGTTTACCTGTCACGCACTTTTAAATCATCGGTTACGCACTTTTCAATCAGTTCTTTTCAGAACTAATCCGTCACTTACGTGTATCCTATTAATCACTTTAATCTCTCTCTACGAATTCCCATGTCTGCAAAGGGTAAAACTTTGCATACACAAGTATAACAGCTTGTGATAAACTTAGTGCAATATTTTGAGGAGAATGAAAACGGTTGTCCATTGATACCCGTATCTGCTGTTCAAGAAGTAAGTGTGATTATATATACTTATATTTTCATTTAGTTCAAACACAAAATTATAGCGAGTGGCCAACGCTTTGTGTATATCTGAGAGGACGGTGCGAAGCATCAAGGCAAGAGCGGCATCTAACCCTGTTTTGGAAATCCCGGGTAAGAAACGACCCCGCAAGAGAGCCAAATCTGATGATTTACCAGAAACGTGTAAAATTGGTATTAGAAATACGTTAAACAATAATGTATGCACAAAGTGAGTACATTTGAATAGTATATCTCTTTTGCATGTCTAACATACATTTTATTACAGAAAAACATGTCACAGTTGCATCTTTAAATGCTCAACTTCGTAACAGTCATATATTACTGCGAGTGATAGAAGTCTTCATCGTGCAATCTTGTCGCTAGGATTCAAGTTCAAAAAAGACTCTAATCGTAGAGCTTTATTGGAAAAAAGCAACATAGCCGAAATTCGAATTAAATAAACCAAAATCGACTAACGATACTTTCTGCGATTTGACAGTTTTGCGCCTTCAATAAACATCCAATAGCCAATAAATGACAGCTGTCGCTATCTCGGAGTATATTTTCTAATCAAGTTGACATTATTACGGAAGTAATTTGACTCATATTTTTCATATTAAACCATACGATTGTGAACTATGACGTACCGGCAATCTCTAATGGCGAGGATAGTATTCAGGTTAAAGTCTATTATCGCACAAACGAAATCCACATACCAGACAGAGTGGAAGTTATTTAGAGGCCCCTCTTTATCGTATTGCTTACGCACTGTACGGGAGCGGGCACGAGAAAGAGAGAAACATTTACAGCTAAGAATCGGAACTGTAATGTACACATGCGTGATCCACGTGAATACATAAATAAATACTTAATGAAACCATATTAAGGCATTACCACCGGTACAGTATAACAAACAAATATGATTCAGGAACAGTACTCTAAACGAAGGCTTGGGACCCGCCATGATTCAATAAACAGATATCATGGAATGTAAATAATAACAAATTGTGATATGAAATTGAAATATTGGTGAGTAAGAGGAAGAATTAAAAACTACCTGCACTTACAATTAATAGAGCAAAACAAAATAAAATACAACGAGAAAAACCGGTTCGTCTCCAGAATAGACTACATATGAGCAACACATAACTATCTGATTTATTTCTGGTCCATTTTTCTTTTAAATTAATGCTTTGTGTGAAAACGAATTGAAAAAATTGATTGTGCATGCACAGATTCCACTTTATTAATTGCAGGTGTTTATTTATTATATTAAAATGGATGCAAATGAAGAGTCTTAATTCCGGAAACATCAAAATCCACTTCTAATAAAATGTATGCAATTCCAACGAATGGCATCTTCAAAACAACACAAACGCACTTTGTGAAAATGTTATCACTGAATTAAGTGGAAAATACAAACCACCTTCACTATGGTCATAGTACTCAATGATTACTGGTACCGCCTTTGGGAAATATCGTTTTCTTTATATGGGACATACGCTCGCTTAACAATCTAAAGAATTTCAAGCAACATCTTCCACTTTAACTCCTGAACAAATTAAGAAATTTATTGACAAAGCTCCTGATGAAATTTTTATAAATAAATAGAAGTTTTTAATCTGATCTATTGATCTATTGATAAACTGAAATTATATTTGCTTCGGGTTATATAAATTATTGGAATTATACTCTCGAGAATAATAGCTATCATTATGGACCCGTGATATAATCTACTATTATATTACATACTTACGTAACATATTTTTTTATATTATATTCCGAGCGGGATTAAACAAAAGTGATATTGAAACATAATTTAAATATCTTATAATATGGTGGTATTTCTTACTTATTAGTGGGTATAAGTAGTAGAAATTATAATCAAAGAGGAAAGGAAGTTAATATTATTAAACTTGGGTTAGATTAAATCTCTTTCAGCTTTCTTTTCTTATTTTAATTACTTAATTATTATGTTATCATTTTTTTGCAACTTCTCTTTTTGTTGGCCGTTTATTGTTTTCATTTCGTACAAGAAAAGTACCTAATTAGTTCAAATTAGTTGACTATATAAGGGGTGATCTACAGGTTTACACTACTTTTGTTATTGAAGTCAGCGTATGTGCTGTATTACTCGTACGAATTTCCCTACCTTCACGTCAGATGGCTTTCAATATCCCTTATTAAATATAGCACAATCACCTACTGTTAGTCTCTGCGACAATTGCACTCTTGAACGGATCTTGATGGTAGCACTGCTAGCGCTTTTCACTCACCGCTGATTTCCTATTTAGGCCATAATTTTTCAACCTCATTTTCTATTTGTTTAGGTTTCTCACTAGCACCTTCTCAATAAATTGAAAAGTAAAATTTGGTGGAAGGGTTTTGCCGTCTTCGCTTGGCACTAATCTGCTCCTCAAAACTTTTGGGGCACGATCCCGTTTGTTATGAATTTTTCGCAATATCTTTGTATGTTAGTAGTTTAAAAGTAATCGGTGTATTGTCTTCGGACAGCTCCCCTTCGGTCACCTCTTTACCCTTTCCAAAGACGGAATGATCTATAGGGAACGGATTCGCTCCTGCATCGTACGTCTTTGTTAACAGTCGATCAGTTCCACCGGTGTTCCAAAATATTTCATTAGCCGGTGTTCGTAGGGCACAATTAATGCCATTCACAAAAATTCAACAATAATTACTAGTCAACTATACAGGGTGGTGACTTGCGTAACGCATCATAGGGATTTCAATGTAAAATTCTTTTCATGCGATTATTGGCTCCCCAAATTATTTTAGAGCAAAAATGTATTAAGGTTTTTTGTAGAACAAAATTTTTTACGTCAATCAACCGTATTAGTTTTCAATTTTTCGCATAATAAAGACGGAAAATTGGAAAAATAAAAGCCCCATCACTTTCAATAATCTGTGATGCCATGGAATTTTATAATACAAAAACTACGCCAATATCCGTCATGCCATATGGAATGTCTGCTATAAAACAAATCGAATTCTATCAAAAAGTATTATATTTAGAACAGCGAATTCAACATGAAAAAATACCATGATTGACGTAAAAATTTTTTTTCTACAAAAAACTCATTCATTTTTGCTCTAAAATAATTTGGGGAGCCAGTAATCGCATGTTATGAATTTTACATTGAAATCCCTATGATGCGTTACGCAAGTCACCACCCTGTATACGCAGGATAGCTCAATGTACAATTGTACAGGTATCGAAGTTAATAGAATAGAGACTAAAAACTGAAGTTAAAACAAAATCCCTATAATACTTTAAAAGGCAAAATCCAAAAAATTACACACGAGATAACAGGGTGGTTAAAGATGACCGTACATACTTACATAAGTATGCTTTCACTTTAAATTCAAATTATATCCTCCAAAATGAGCATCTCGATTGAAATCCAAATAATACTGATAAAATTTTGCAATTCAACCGACGTTGCATTTATTAAAAATAGATACAAGGATTGTTAAACGTTACTAATTAAGTCTCGAGGAAAAAGAAAAGAAAGGCCTGCGTATTAAAAATGCACCAATTGGAGCTCGTTAAACTAAACTAACTGCGATAGTAGGGATCCTCAATAAAAAATTACAGTGATACTCAACCAATAATAACCCCTCTCAACGCAATTTCTGCATAATAAAATTTCGACCGTTCCGCTGTTAAGTGCTTTTATAAAGTTTCTTCACCATATTAATTCCTTTTTAAATTAATGCTATAATTGGCAAGGGAAAATCAAATCGCATATGTGGCCGCACTTTTTGATCCCGTCAATAAAAACCAAATGTTGATATTTAATATAGCATTTCATTCTCAAACGAAGCAACAGAATCAAATATTTCCGCTTAACATATTTTAAATGGAGCACCAAAAGTATCTCGGAACGTAACGAAATGATGGCAATATTTCCACTGCAAATTACCTTAGAATTTTCCGAAGTGTGCTAGAGGGTAATATAGTCGTTCCGTATTAAATTTAATTTAAGAATGAAAATGTTCCAACTGAAAAGGTATGGTATTGTGTACCAACTATATAAATTAAAAGCACATTAAAAGCTTTTTATTGAGGCAATTTGTCCACCTACGTTACACATTTGTCAAAGGAAAATAATAAAATTTCATTTACCTGTTTTTACTCCGACCTGTCCGAGAAATTAATGATATAACACTTACTTTTTCTGAAACTCGAAGTCTCATTTGCTATTGTCTCTATGGGACTCTAATATATCATTTCATATCTCTTAAAACTGTTTCTACAGAAGGATAATTCTGAAAAATGCGTGTTTCGTATCTGTAATTTATTATAACCTTTACGTTGTTCTTTCTTAAGTTGTTAGATATTTTATAAATTATAACTAAGCGCCCGTGAAGCGTTGCGACGTAAAATTAACGAGATGGGGTACCTACCAGCGGTAACGCTACCGAGGTATGAATTTTACGTTATTTTAGGATCAAAAACAAGAATACGAGCAAACAGAATTTGCATAATCCTAAGTATGTACGCAATGTTCTTTCAGTAGTCTGTTTATTTTTACGGCTTACTCGAATGTAGCCAGTTCGTGAATGTGCCAATTTGTTTTCCTTTAATTTATTTTAGGGTTCATTGAAATCTTTTTTTCTGAAAGGGAGGCTTTTATTCCGTGCCAGGCGGCTCTGTTAGTTTTATTACAATGCGAGGTAATGAAAGGTACCTATATTAAGTTCTTGAAATTAATCTTACTTGCGCCCTGTTTTTTCAGCGGATTACGAGGAAATTGATTTTAATTTTAGTTCTCCCTCTTTGCATTTAAGTTAGTTGTCTTAGAGAATTTTGTTAGGATGCCAACAGTGTGGAATTCCTTTAATTCATCTAGGTCTAGTAAGTACTTTCTTAATATGCAAGGTAGGTGTTTTCAATTTTTTGCGCAACTAGTAAAATGAGTTCGTAGAATAACGTCGAATTGAACGTTCAAAGGATAACAACCAGATGTCTCTGTAGATGCTCTACAATGGTCGACAGAAATCAACAGGAGGCGAATTAAATTATTATTAAACCGATGCCAAAGTTAGTCAGTGCCATAGTGAATATACAACTCAAGAACGTGTTCATAATTGTGTAAGGAAATAATGCGATAAGGGATATGAATTTCAAGGAAGGCTAAGGAATACAATCCTCAGGGTCATACAAGAACAGAATCCCGATTATCATAATCAAATCTGAGTGCGGCAATCGGATTATAGCAAATTACATCAGCTCTTAGCTAACTAACTGTTACCATTGTTTCCATTCCAAATGTGCGTTAGGTTCAATCCCATCTTATAACAGAATTGTTAATTACGTTAGTTTTAGTGGTTAAATCTATCAAATTTATGCGTTTCACGCTGCGTTAATTTATCATCCCGGTTTATATATGCATAAAACGTATATTGCGGTAACTTACTATTCTGTTTCGTTACGTCTCGTTTGAGGTGCTTGTTTATGGATCCGTCACGTTTCCAAGGCAATTAATTCATTTTTATTACTAAAAGATGAAATAAAATCGATTTCCAGTTAACAGTTTCCCGTGCCCCCACGTAAATAGAAATTTTCATAACCAATACCTAAACTAGTGTGGGACGTCGAACGTTTTCTGATCCATTACACTTTCACACGCCACCAGATAACAGTATTCAGACATTTTAATAAGCGCAGTTTTTTCCTTCATTTCTGTTTGGCGTCTGATTCATAAAAATCGAGGGTGCAAGAAATTAATTTAGAATTTCCTCGCCTAAACCGAAGTTAGGGGTTCACACGTCGAAAAACACCAAAACGTTTCCTATCTTTATTCGGTACTGTGAGCAACAACGTTGCATATATCTTGGTAGCATTTTTAGGCCGTAGTTGGATTACAAATGGTTCTCATAAAAATTCCCTTTAGACACATTTTCTCAAAAGAGAATGGGATACACCGTCATCGTCATCTCTGTTTTGCAGATGTAATGGAACCGGACATTTCTTGTCTTCGCTTTGGCAGTGAAGCAACTCGTTGTGTGGGTTACAGTTCTTCTGGAACCTTTGCGCTAACACGCATTGCGGCTGAGACACCTGAGTATGCAATCACTGCGTATATAAACAGGAGAGAAATCTTTGTTTTCATTTCAGCACAATCATATGCATGGCTTAACATATAGTGTTGTGTAAAAAACGTCATTGAGACGTTATTTCCTAACCCTAAACAACAAAAATAATGACGGGACATCCTGTATATAAGATTATTTCAATTTATTAAGGAAAGCGAATAAACACAAATTTGGTATATTATACTTGAATTTGTATCTCAGTGTTTGTTTTTCCCTCGGTTCTCCTCTTAGAAATTTGTTAGATGCATAGTTTTTCGTTTAGATTTTTTGGTTTTTGTAAATTATTAGATAGATGCTTTAATGCGGTCAAGGTTGCGTACTTTATAAAAGGTTTCATATGGTTGCGGCGATAAGAAGTTTTATTGTTAGACGTAATCACGTGTTCTTAACGAGGAGACGCAGATGTTGCGCGTTTCCTATTGGAGAAATGGGGACCTTTGGCGCGTTCCGTCTAGATTGGCGATTTATTTAAAAATTCTTAAAGAAGGAGATTATTTTATGGTGGAGGTTGTTTCCTTAAATATTGCGGACAACGAAGAAATGAAGCTGCTGGTTTCGCGAAGTTTGTAGAACGTGTATTCCTGTTTAGTTTAAATTCTCAGGCAGTCAGCCCTATTTGTTTTGTTGAAAATGCGGTTCGTCATTTGGTTAGGTGTTAGGAGGTTCTGCGTCATTGATTTGTGAATTACTTTCAGACATACGCAGACATATGCTAAAACACTGTAACATTTATAGTGTGCAAAATCTATAAAAAAAACTTGTCTGAAATTGATTCACAAATCAATGACACAGGACCACAGACTCCTGATTTCAAGTACATACATACAAACATTCATTTTTACTGATTTGTGCTGAAGCAAGTTAACCAAAGTGGTGTAAGAAGTTTTAACGCGTGTTTTCCGATTACGGTAAAAGTTTTTTTGAGTTGAAGAAGCAAGTGGCTGTAGTGCACACTTGCACAGCGAGGCCTTTTATTATGGTTCCCTTCTTACTAAAGGTTAAAAAAGGTTTCTACCGTCCGAACAGCTACCGAAAATTTGTTATCTTATTCATCAACCAATTTTTTTTCTCATTACTTTCAGTGTTATCAAGAACAAGTGAAGTTTCAAGAAGTTGTCAGCGTTTGTGTGTGAGTTAAATGCACCTAACCTTGTACGACTGGATTATTAAGAGAAAAATGTAAGTAGAGATTTATTTGTCGACCGCGTGCGTGCGGGGTATAATGTCTTAACAAACTTGGTAAGCTCTTATTTCTTTCAGAGGTTTTGCTTTAATTTTTTTCATACGTTTCGGCATACATTTAAGTGATTGACAATCAATTAATTCTGTGTTTATTCGAATCCATTGTGCGACCCGGATAGTTTTCATGTCAGATTTTTTTTTCGTTTCCAGGAATTATGTCAGCTGTTAATGAAAATTTGTGTACTAATCAATTCTATGGAATTTTCGTAAACTGATCGAGACTACTGGGTCCCCCAATTTATTAATTTAAAGTCAACATTAAGACTTTTCACTGTGGCAGGAACCGAACGTCTACTTTGAATGTAATATAATTATAAATTTAAAGGTTATTTTATTTTGAGCTAGCTGGACGGGTGTTTTCTGGGTGGTGTAGTGACAGCATGCCCATTGCACGTAGCAATAGTAACTCAACTTTTCCTTAAGGAGGCTAAAGTGGAATTATAGTAAGGCATTTCGTAACATATTTCACCACATGCTTCTATCAGATGAAAAAATCTCCTCAACGCCTGTGTTTTTCTTATCTCACTATATCGCTAAGGTCAATAAAATGAAGTCTTATACAGGATCTTTCATTAACGTTAAGTTTAGATAAAAAACGTGTGTGTGAGATATCATCGAAATTTTTTATCGTTTTAAAGACTTATCGATGCTAATCAGCAGAAAGTTTTTGAATATTGTATTCCAAAAAGGGAGATTTGGTTTAGGTATTAAAGAATTTACTTACAAATCGATAACAAAATAATCGATAAATCGATATTCAAAGTTAAACGACATATGATTTCTATTTGTCCAAAGAGCGACAATATTTACTTTAATACCTTCACAGGGACACGTGAAGTAAAAAGCACACTTTGATATCCAAGCGATTAGTACAAAGATCTTTAAATAAACAAGAATTTAAAAAACCTCACAGACTAACCCCTTCCTATTCTTAATTAATTGGCGTCTACAAAATTGCGCCTTATTAACGACAACGGACATCTTTAATCACTGATTCGTCTTTTTTTGTTTCATCATCTGGAGTTATTTTTATTGCTTATTGTGTAACCTTCAAATACGAATTCCCTCGTTAGTAAATACCTATATCTGGATGTCATATACACTTTAAAAAAATCTCTGTGTGCATAGTTAACATGTTATAAACTACTACTACGATGAGTTGTTGATTCTATATATCTCGATTTTTAGTTTTATACTGCTCATCGGCCATCGCTATAGATCAAAGAAATTTATTAATCCATCACATTTGTTACGCTTTTTCATTTGAGAAAACTTGCTCATTGTCTCGCTGGTCTTTTATTTCATATTTCGGAACGTTCAGAGAGATCAAGATAACCATAAATTGAAGGGCAGAAAACATGCAAGATCAATTTTCAATTACAAAATTAGTTGCACTAAAGAGAGCCAAGTGTCAATAAAAAATTCGCAAACATCGAGAACTTAATATTAATAATTATTAATAGCAATTATTTCGAGATTATGATCCCTGATGCATTTAGTCGCCGCTGAAGCTGTTGTTTCGGCAACCTTAAAACATTATTATGGGTGAACTTCTAAACGTCAGGCTACCCAACAGGTTCTGCAGACGCATAACTCCCTTATGCACTTTGGACAGTTAGGGGTTGGCAAGTGCAACATCTCTCACACTTTAATTCAAGTTTCAGGAAATCAGACATCCCTTCACCTCCCTCGCTTACTGCGATAAGTACAACGCACATTACAAAAAATGCCACACCAATCAATCTCATCAGCAAACGTAACCCTACATGTGATTCACAATAACAGTGACTTTATTACTAACAGAAAATGCATAAAATGAAGTGTAAATCTATTGTTCTGTTTGCACGTGGTTTATTACCACTTCAAGATAAGCAAATCGCGTACCAGTAGGTAATTGCGGTTTTAGTGTCTACGAAATGATTTACGCGCCATAAATTTCATCTACATCATGTTTGCATAGCGAAAAGTGCATCATGAACGATATAAACCTACAAATCCAGAGTGAAATTTAAGAAAACGTAACCTTAGCAGTTTTTGTTCGTTTACTGATTTTTGCTACGTAGGATTTCAGCTTTGGGACTAAAAAAGTGTTCGCGTGCAGTTGGCGACACGTTTCCTCCGAGTACAAGAAAGCAATACATCGTGAAGAACACTTACTTGCCGAGTAGTACAGCCAGTGAGTTTTGCAAGGGTGGTCCAGAAAGTGTTTTCTTTTGATCCAAGCAGATCATTTTTCGTAGGTCACTTTAAACCTATGAAATTTGATGTCACTAAATATAGACTTCTAGACAACATAACTGTGAATTTCACAAGGATAATGATTAGGTATAACAGTTTTTCTATTTCGATGTGGAAACAATACCGAAACCGTACTTGATTGGCCCAGTTTGCGTGCGTTTCTAGACAGAAATGATGCCGAAAGAAATAGAAACGCATTATTTTTTTTATTTTGTTGGATTGGTACCCCTCGCTTTTTTGCTGTCAACGGTATCCGTCAAATCAAAACTAAACATACCCTGTAAAGTGTAAATAACGTACGAGGAACTTGACCGATTGTATTAATTCCGATTAATTTTGAATATACAGGGTGATTCCTATAGTACCTGCCACCGTTTGGGAGCGTGTAGGTGGTGCGTAGGGGAGTATTTTGATATAGGACACTTGGGGTCGGAAATCCAAAATAAGGGCGCCAGAACCAAATTTATCTTCTGGAATTTCACGCCTGTATGTAGGCAACCCAACCGACCGACGTTTCGCGCGGAGCGATGCAAAGCGAGTTAGCGCGAGGAAACGACATGGGAGGGAAGGAGGGAAAACGACAGTCAAAAGCAATAACGTTTACAAGTGTTCAACGTGGCCACCGTTGTTCTCAATGCACTTCCTACATCTAGCCAACCACTCCCCTCGAACTCGCGTGAAGACTCCTATGTCCTGGCGAACAGCCTCTCCGGCCATGACGACGCGCGCAATTAAGTCCTCTTCGGATTCGACGGGAGTCTCGTAGACGTACGCTTCCATCACACCCCACAAGTAAAAATCTAATGGGGTGATGTCGGGCGAGCGGGCAGGCCACTCCACCGCACCTCCACGGCCGATCCATCTGTCCGGATAGGTTTAGTCCAAGTGTTCCCTCACCTGCCGCCCGTAGTGAGCAGGGCACCCATCGTGCTGGAACCAGTGGTCCCAGTACAAGTTCACTGGAACATCCATTAAAAGTTCTGGTAGCACCTCGCGCAGGAAAATCAGGTAATTATGGGCAGAGGGAGGATGTAAGGCCCCAGTAGGTTGTCCCCCAGGATGCCAGCCCAAACGTTTAAAGAAAACTTGTCCTGGTATCCTCGCGTAAACGTTTCATGAGGATTGTGCTCCGCCCAGTAGTGGCTGTTACGAGGATTGAAGGTCCCCTCTCTTGAGAATCCTTTCTCGTCAGTAACTAGCAAGCTCCACAGAAAGTTCGGATTAGCTTCTTCCTCCTGGACGACTAAGTTGCAGAATTCCAGCCTCCTTTCATGGTCACCCGGCCGTAACTCTTGCACTTTCTTAAACTTATAGGGGTGTAAGTTGTTGTTGTTGGCGATGTTCCACACTGTGTGTTGACTACAACCCACCTGATCTGCTACAAGTCGAGTGCTAGTACGCGGGTTTGCCTCGAAACGTTCCAACACATCCTCCTCTAAGGCAATTACCAACGGGCGATCGCGATCACGGGCGCTAGTGGGCTGCGAAATAGGAGGAGGTCGGTGTAAACAAACAAACTTTTCGAAATGGGTGCTTAAATGACCCAAGTATCGATGTGCATTACGAATCTGTGTGTAAAGTTAAGCCTCCGTCAGCTTACCTGCAATTGCCCTGTCTCGCACAGTCGGAAGTGAACTTCTTGAAAGACCTGTCTGCGCAGGGTAACTGACGGTTTGGATACCGCTCAGCGTACGCTCGTCGTGCAGCTCGTGCGTTACCATTTGCCAATCCGTACATGAAGTGCATGTCCGCGTATTCCGTGTTAGTAAAACGTGCCATAGTGTTTATTCACATGATACGCGTCGTTGCAGACGGGATTTCGTGGGTTTAAACAAAATTCTGATCAAGTGTCAGCCACACATCGCCGCCTGAGATCGCTCCGTGTGCACCGCCGGCCGGTTGGGTTGCCTACCTACAGGCGCGAAATTCCAGAAGGTAAATTTGGCTCTGGCACCCTTAATTTAGATTTCCGACCCCAAGTGTCCTATATCAAAATACTCCCCTACGCACCACCTACACGCTCCCAAACGGTGGCAGGTACTATAGGAATCACCCTGTATACTCCAAAGGGTAGAACTTTTTTTTATTTTTACTTAGCGTAGTAAAATATGCCAGCAGTACATTCTTGCTTACTTTTTGAACTCCCCTTCTCGGTGAGCCAGTTTTCAAAAATTTTGTACTCCTCGTACTTTACTTTCGATTTTACAGGCAGTAAATTTAACGTCGCTTCATTGGCAATCTCTTGGATCTCCGATGGGGTACAAGAGACGTGTTTGTCATCCGTATTCATTGTAACTGCCGCAAAATGGAATTATGACCAAATACCTAATTAAAAGTTTGAAGTTTGAAAATACAGGAATCAGGTTAGCCAACGTGAAAATAAATGAATTGTGTCTATTACCAACATACACTGAATGATAGTTTAAAATTACCTAACAACGCCTAAAGGCAATATTTATAATTTGTATAATTTATTATTTAAAATAAAAGTCGAAATAGAAAAAATAGTATAAAGCACACGTGTCATTTGTCTACTTGTCGCACTACCTCGTGCGACAATCTTCGTCAAATGACACTTGTACTTTAATATACTATTTTTGACAAAACCAACTTATCTAACTGTTATTAAACACTCAATCTGGTTTTACCAGGCACTGTTCTTTGTCTTGTGTAGGGGATCCATTCTGGTCACACTATTGTATTCAGGGGATAGAAAAATTCGAGGAAAAATTCACAGTTTATTCATTTACTACAAACTCAATCTGAACAATAATTATACGTATAATTGGGGCTTCTTCTTTTGCACAACATCCCCTGAATTATTTCGTAAAAAGTACTTAGTCGTTATCTGACGGATTTCTGCCACTGTACTTATATTGAAACAGTTTTACTTGCTGAATTGGGAATCTTAGTGAATAATAAACAATAAAACATGTGTAGCTACCCACTTGACAAGCAATGTTAAAAAAACGTTTGGTACGTTAAACGAATGTTGCATTTTGAAACAACTCAATTAAACAAAACATCAACGTTATACCAACGATACTTGAATGGCTTTTCTTTCTAAACCGTGGATACGACGTTTTTGTAATGTTAAAAATTGTAACCTTTTGGACTTGCGTCGCTGGAACGGGACATTATTACGTTAAAATAACATTCAGAAGGCTAACGTTATACCAATATTACTTTGACAACGTTTTTATGCAAAACCTTGTTGCGATGTCATTATAATGTTAAGTAATGTGATGTTATTAGCGTATGTTGACGGAACCATACATAACTACGTTAGTTCAACTTTTAAAAGCTTAACATTACAACAACGACATTTTGATACTGTTAAGTTGCACAGTTACAGTAACGTTCTTGTAATATTAAAAATGTGCCTTTGGGCATTGCGCAACGAAAAAATAGCTGGTCGGTGACTCATCACTCGGTTTATCTTCATTTGCAGTTTAACATGTTTGTTGAATGTTGGTTTTCTGTGAATTGAGTGATGTGATTCAAAATAAGTGGAGGATAGTTTGAATTAAGTGCTTAAAAATTGTGGAGTTTTTTGGGTTAGACATTGGCGATTGTGGTTTTTTTTTCATCAAGGATGAACGACAATTACTTCAACAAATAAGCTGAATAAGCTATCCATTTACGGCGATTTTTACGTGTTGAATTTCTCTGTATTTTCCACCTTGTACGCATCTTTTTATTTTAAATCAAACAGTTCTACCAGGGTTCCTCCTAGGCGTTAGCAGTATGTAAAAGTACGTAAAAGACGTAAATTATTTTATGGATGTATAACCTTACTTTTTTAGAATCTTCCACAATGTCTTTTTCACCAAAACATGACGCGTTCGTCTTAAAGGAACATTATCGAAGGGCAAGTCTACAGGATGGAACATGGACGTATTCCATTCAGTCCTGTCGCCAGCAATTCTATCAAGAATTTCCTGATATCCAACGTTTTCCTACAAGGTATTTTCCATTTACAAATACTCCATGATGCCGAATAACAGTTTTACGATGATCGATTAATTAGCAGAGGATTGTGGTCACCACGTTCTCCAGATCTAAGCCTGTTAGATTTTTTTTTCTGATTTTGAAATACAATATTTTTCGAAATCGTCTGTACATCACTGAGGAACTTCAAAATGCAATCGAAGAGGAACTAATGAACATTACACCAGTAATGTTAGAATGAGTTTTCGATGATATGAAAATATGTGTGTAACTGTGCATTCTTTATAATGGTGGGACATTTTTAACAATTTTGTGAAGTATTGATGTGAATGAAATAATTTTTTATACATTAAATTTCTGGTAAAAAATTATTTGAATTATTTTGAATTTGAATTTTTTTACATTGTGCACTTTAGTATCAAAGTGCAAAAATGTTTATTAAAGTACACAATCTGTGACAATACTAAATTACGTTTATGTCATCCTTGTACATTGACTGCCGGTATTATAAAGCCAGACTTAACTTTGTTGTCAGCTAACGGTGTTGTTAAGACATTCCTTAACAACACTGTTAGCTTACAACATAGTAAATATGACTTTAATAATACCAACCGTCAATGTATAAGGATGATATAAACGTAAATTAGTATTGTTTAATAAACATTTTTGTACCACATTTATACAACATAAGAGAGTTACATCGCATTGGCGTTTGTTTCAAACGTTCAATTAACGTTAAATGCTGATGTTATAAAGTATTATATGATGTAACGTTTGCTAAACGTAGGTATTTAGACATTGCAGAGAAACCTTCTTGAAGGCGGACATTAGCAGTCGCGGTGACGTTAATAGTAAGTTAATGGTACTTATACGCTAACGTTACAAGTCACCATTAAACGTTTATTAAACGCTAATGTTGCACAATTTTGTCATGTGGGTAGCTTATCGCTTATGAGAAATCAGAAAATACAATAGGTATTGTATACATACACGGAATATAATATCTGGTATAATAGGTATTAGTATTAAGGGCATTTTTGTTGTAATTCAATCTTATCGAAAGAATCACCTCTAATCATCAAATATCGTAGCAAAATCAACCGTTTAATGACTTCGGACGTAAATATGCGAGTTAATTCGAAAATAAAAAGCTTACGCGCTCAGACCGCATAAAAATTCAAGTCATGCCACTTAAAAATGATATATTTAATATTATACCGCTTTTGATACTTGTGAAGACCACACTAAAATGTATTTAAAATGTAATTCGTGATTGATTATTTCGGGAAGCTAAACGGGAGCCCTACATATAGGTAGTTCTTGCATATATAATTATTTTTTGAAGTCTTGTAGAGATGCTTATCTAGCGTTTATAGGGCGTTATAAGTTGAACTTGGACAACTTTTAGAAAGTTTGATTTAATAAATACATATCCTAAACATAGTTCTATACGGTAATTTGTACATTTTATCAACAAACGCATAACGGAGGGCATTGTCATCGCCACCTTACAGTTGCAAAGTAGGCAACGAATATGGTACTACACATAAACAAGACATTGGCATTTTATGCAAAATCTACTCTCATTTTCCCCTACCTCCTAAATCCCCAGGGGATTGGGACGACAATCCAAATCCTAAAGTTCCTCTGTACTTGTGCTCTAATAACTCCTTTTCTTCCACATCGTTGGTAATTTCTTTAATTTTTGCATACGTTTCTTCTAAATATTTCCATCGATCTTCACAAATATTTGATACTCGTCGTCGTATTTAAAAATTACATTCCTTTCTTTGGTCTTCTATTTGTTCAGTTATTTCTTCTCTCAGTTGTTCTGTTGCTTTTTCCCTGATTTCTTTATATCTATTGCTTGTTGATCAATTTTTTGGGATATGTGTCTTGATTGTTGGTCCATACTTTGGAATAGTTACAATTTAACCCCACAAGTGCAGCTAAATTACGGATATCATTGCGACATCGATGTTAAAACCGAAACTATACACAATTAAATTTGCTTCTATGCAAAAGGTTTCTAAAAAAATCTACTTTATCCTTTATTACTGATGAATCTAATACCTAATCGACTTGATGGTGCCTTGATAACGATCTTTAACATATATAATAACAATACATTCAGTTGTATGGGCAAAAGACTAAAACATGGTGTGGATGCCATACTACCTTCGCATTAAAGTATAAAACTGAAATAAACAAAAAAATTTTTACATTAGATTCGAAGGTATTCCGGGAACTCTTTACCTACTGTATGAGGGTTACCGTATGTACACTTAAAATCCATACAGCAATGACTGTACCGTAGCCCAAGCTTGACTCCTTAGAAAAAGTGTGTTATCATTCTCTCCTGTAATTTATGTTTTACGGTATGAGCCGCAGGCGATCCCTCGTGAGTCATAACTCCCCATTACATGCTCATACATGTATATCTGCTAATTTCTCTCCCTAACTTTCAATTTTTTAGCAACAAAACGAAATGCGACCAGCGTAAGAAATGTCCAAAGTACCTACTATTCTCTGCAATTAGTCTATTAACCATTCCGCCTCCTCCAAACTCTCGTTGGACCGCCATTATCTTCGTTCTAATGAACCGAGACATGAAAAGCATTTACGATGTACTATAATCAATAGAATCATTAACGTCTTTATAGCTTCAACATTAATAAATTATTAAGCAAGCAATTATTAGTACAAAACGTGTGCATACTTTGTTTATTTTATTATTCCTGTTAAAATTTTTTACTAAACTGAAAGGAAATAAGCGGCAGATAAAACGTTTAAGCTCTCATTTTCTCTGGTAATTACAATAATTTGCATCGGATAATTTCTTTTGTTAAAAATCGAAGGAAACGGTTGCATTTTAAACACGTTTTCAAGCGGGAATGTATAAGAATTAAGTTATAAATAAAATTTTACACCGCCTTTATTAACATAAAATTTGTATGTAACGCATGAATATCTGTATATTACTATGCATTAACTTGCACTACTTTACATGCAATTTTTCACGGTCAGGATACGATTATCGTGTACACTATTAACATACATCTACATGCTAAATAGATAAACTATAGCGTTATTGCGAACAAATCGCAGATATTTTTACATTACCGTTATTTGTTCCACCGCCGTTGAGATAAACAATGAAAAAGTGTAAATTACTGTACAAGGTAATGCAATGATTTTATTTTTCTAAGTTAATTTTTGCAATAAACTATATCATTTTTGGATAGAGAATGAAGAGACCTTTCAAACGATTTTCACATACCTCCCAAATAAAAAATTGGGTGTTGTAACTGTCACTCGAAGGGGGTTGAAGGCAGGAATCACTTTCTTACGATGAAGAAACGCAATTTATAATTTAAATTTGATGTGTTTCAATCCTGATATCTCAGACAATGTACTTACCCCCACAAACATACAATTTTAAATTGCACCCTACCATAGAGGAAAGTATTTCCTCTATGACCCTACCACACATGTTGCACCATTGGAACACCTTTAAAAAGGACTTTTAACATTAGCACCATAAAAGACACCATGTGAAACGTTGATCATTTAGACCTAGAAAAAAGTTAACCCCATCCCCCTAGGTTTAATAATTTGCAGAGACAAGAATGAATGAATGAAGTAATTTGAAAAAAAACGTTTTGTTTCTCTTTACCGCCATATTTTACTTAATTGTTACACTCTGTGACATTCCATTGAGAAATAGACGCTTATGAATGCTTTATTAAAGATAAGTTGTCGCCAAAGCATTTTGAGAATTGTTTCTATGCAAACCATTCACATGGAAATTATGCAGGTGCGAAATAGTCAACATGTTGAATTGTACCATAGGGGTGGGTTAACGGGGGAAGTTTTTGAATTATGCCTTAAACTAAAGAGCATTATATTAAACAAATGTTCAGCTACAATCGATCGCTTACTTACCTGGATATATTGTAAGTTGAAACATTGGAAGCCCGTGCAGGGGGAGCCGGGGAGCTGCTTCAGAGAGTACATTACTCTCTTTATTTTGAGAATTCAAGTCAGCATGAAGAGATATTCACTTAATAATTTTTAAAACTGTGGGTGAAGCACGGTATGGACAAGGCATACTTGTATTTGGAAAACACCATAAATACAGTTTTGCACATAAAAGTCGAATCTTAAACAGTCATAAAACTGCAATGTGCATCAATAAGATATAAAATTGCGACATTTATATATACCAAGTACCTGATGGTATAAATTCATTACGATCCGTTGCACTATTGTTAGCCATTTTCCACGGTCCAAAGGATATTCACTTATGATCAGGCAATTTACCCCACTTCATTTATAATTAAGTGTGTCGTAACATGGCATGGTCTTGACATCATTGGAGGTCCGCGAAAATTAATTTAAACAAGACATCAATATAATTATGTTCTCTGTTTTACGATCTTTTTGCGTCCTCAAGCCTTACAAAAATGAAGCAAAGGAACTCGGACGACAGAGGTTCACAAAACCATAATGAAAAGGATACGTGTACAACGCTTTTTGCCAAGCAGGTAAAAGATGAGCGGCTTTCGTATCATTAATCAGAAATTTTGGTCGGCGGCGGATTATTGGTAAACATGCTAGCCTTTTAAATAATATATGACACCGTATAAATAATAACCATTCTTGTCTTTATAATCCCCTGTCCGCATTTGCAACCTAATATTTGAATATGTCGATTTATATAATGTCAACATGCAGTTGTAACAAATTAATCAGTAAGTGAAATAACTTGTGACCTTTCTTGGTCACCTATAAATAAAAACGCTTTAAATAATTGCGTACAAAACATAAAATTCAACTCACCTAC
The DNA here is from genome assembly GCF_008802855.1 of Photinus pyralis. Taxonomy (NCBI): domain Eukaryota; kingdom Metazoa; phylum Arthropoda; class Insecta; order Coleoptera; family Lampyridae; genus Photinus; species Photinus pyralis. The sequence continues at coordinate 8,204,927 of NW_022170511.1, forward strand.
TGAAGTAACAATGCAATAAATATAGTTTTACGTTTATTTCATCTCCATAAACAAAAAAACGGGGCTAGTTTTATTGGTGCAGATTGTTTTACATGCATAGTTAATGTCGCTCAGTCTTTTACTTAATATTTCTGTGACGTTTTAATGTTCAATAATAAACTACGCGACCACACCTATTACCTAAAGGTCTTAAAGATAAATCAATACATTGTTAACAATTTAACAAATAATTGACAAATCTTCTCATCTTTATTGTTCAACGACGTGGGACCCGTATAATTTTCCTTTCAGTTGCGCGCGTGGCTTGTTTTATATCTACTGCTTTCACTATTATTACTTATTGGGTGTAAAAATATGAAACCCAAAATGATATAAACAATTTATATGATGGCCATTCGGTATTCAGCGCCAAACTACACATTTAAATCAATATCAATTGTTTCTTACCGCCATTAGCAACCGCACTTGTTGTAATTATACAGGGTGACAATTTGAAAACTTACCACCCCCCATATCTTAGTAAATAAACGAGATATTTAAAAAAAGCAAAATCCGTTTCGGTAATTCGGAGGGGGAATCACAATGACATAGTTGGCGACGCACCCCCTCAAACCCCCTGCGCCCTAGCCACCCCAACTTTTAAATCTTAAATAGGGACTCCCCATGTGTGGTACGTCATTGGAAAGCTATGAAAAATGCTTTAGGTTAGTAATTATCGTGCAAATCAAAAAATAATCATGGAAAATCGTATTTAACTTGAACTTCCAAAGCCGACTCGACAGCAACTCATTTTTGATCGCCAGTTATAATCTATTCTCAAACTCTTGTCGAACCTTTTCAAATGTTGGTTTTGCAATATTTCGACATTCTTGAATTATTCTCTGTCTTAGTTCGTCTATGTTCGCCGGTTGCGTTTTAAATACGACAGATTTCAAATGTATCATATTAGTTTATTTTTTGATTTGCACGATAATTACTAACCTAAATGTAATACTATTTGGTATGGTTGGAAAGCATTTTTTCAGAGCTTTCCAACGACGTATCACACATGGGGGGTCACTATTTAAGATTTAAAAGTTGGGGTGGCTGGGGCGCAGGGGGTTGGAGGGGGTGCGTCGCCAACTATGTCATTGTGATTCCCCCTCCGAATTACCGAAACGGATTTTGATTTTTTTTAAATATCTCGTTTATTTACTAAGATATGGGGGGTGGTAAGTTTTCAAATTGTCACCCTGTATAACGAAATTAATGCAAATGAACAGATTTCGTACAAATGAGCACTTAAATAATGAAAATATGTTTTTTCTTTTTTTTTAAAGGACTTTGAATCAAATCCCATCGTAAAACGACCAAGGAAAATAACAATATATAGGCCACAGGAGGACGGGAGAAAAACACTTTATGCTCGGGTTTATATAAACCATATGATTTTTTTTAAATTATATTTTGCCTTTATTTTTGAGTGGGCGGGGTTTCAGCCAAGGCTGCTCAACGATCCCAACCCACTATACATTTACAAATATCCATGCCCGAACCCGGATTCGAACCAGGGACCTTAGCACCACAGTTCATCTTCAACTATACTGCGCCACACGGTTCTTATGCCAATATAGTTAGGTAATTGGTTAGTCACAATAATTAATAAACATTTCATTGGTGTCAGGTGTGGGGCTTACGGATACGTAGTCCTGGGACTTTTTGCATGCGCTCCGTGGCGATCTGCACTTGTGTGATCGATGCAGATAAGAATTTCAAGTGCTATGGTCAAAGTTTCCAGCACTGACTCCGGGCCAGACATCGCACAGTATCTCAAATTCCAGCAACAAATTGTTCGGTGGAAATTTGTTCCAACACACTCTGGGGTGCTTCGGATAACCAGTTTTTGTCAGTCCCACTATATCTAGCAAAGACTTCCCGGGTATTTGTATACGCCTTATGCATTGGCCCTTTATGTACCGATCAAAATTGAATATCCATTTTTTCCGTTAACAAACGAAGGTTTTCCTTTTCATCTCTTAGCAGTGAGTGGATGTTTATTTTAGGTTTTCTTAGTCAAAGCCTGGTGTCGTGTCGTCGATCTGCTTTAAAATGCGAGATGTACGTCTCCCATAGGATACTTCCATCAAACAGGGGGTATCTAAGTATTTCTGAAACATGTTGCTTGTAGAACACCATCTTTTTAATTTTTTGGTCACAAGAAGATTCCATTATTAGGGACAATGATGGCCTCTTCAAGCGAACCCTACAAAGCGAAGATGCTCACGAGGAAAGAAAGCAGCTCTTGGTTCCAAGAAAAAAAGTTACGGAAGGACCTACATGCTGGGACGGCCAGTGAGCACTTGGAAATTAAGAGAACTCTGGAAAAAGTGCGGAGAAGATTTTACTGGGCCAATCCCAATAATGGATGGTGGCGCAAGTGGGTTGTTTGCTCCACGGCGACGCCCGAAAGCAGCCATGCAACAAAAGAATATGTTGGAAGCCTCTTCGAAAGAGTTGCAATAGATGTAACTGGACCATTCCCAGAAACTAATGGAAGAAATAAGTACATTCCGATTGTGATTAACTGCTTCATCAAATGGCTGGAAGCCTACGCTTTTCCAGACCAAGAAGCGGCTACCATAGTGGACGTTCTTGTGAATGTAAACCTGGAGAGCGCATTGCCGATGCGTAGGAAGATCGATGAAATTCACGATAAGGTACTAATAACATCGAAAGAGCCAGTGGCCGTTTGACAACCGATGTGTCTGAAGATTTTGTCTGGTTCTTTTATCCCCAATCCCTCATTGCGTCGCGCAAGATTTAAAGATGAGCAAAGAAATTTCCACCGTTTTTAAAAAGAGATCTGAAGGAGTAGGAGAGTTACGTCGACAAAATCCTAGAGTTGGAAATGTCCCTATTCTTAGGAAAAATGCTGGATCAATTTTTACTTGGTAACCAATGGCTTCCTCTACAACCACTAAGGACTCAACTTGCGGCCGAGAGGATCTATCAAATTGCATCGCCTAAGATCCGCTGTGGACTGGATCAGTTAAACTGAAGGTTAATCCGCAACATGATAGAAGTCTCATTTAAGGAAATTGGCATCAAAATTTTGGTATGCAGTTTTGGGCGTGAAGGTTGATTGTTATTTCTTCAAAACTACAGGATGTCAGAAAAGAGTTCCCTGACACTATCTTCTGAGGGAAACTGAAGGTGGGAGGGAGGAGTGTTACGCACTGTAATTTGATAGGGAATCAGTCTACCTGGAAGATCGAAGTATATTCCCTATACGTGGGCCTGCCGTAAAAAAATCCTCAGATGTACACTATCAAACTGAGTAAACGTAGTTAAATTAAGCATTTTACCTAAATTCAAAAGAATTCGAAGCCCTCGCCCGAAATAACAACAAATTGTCTATTCTTATAGCAAATCTCAGCAAACAATAAACTATAAAAGTTTTACGGCGTTTGTATAATTTCATGACAAAAATTCACATAAAATAAAATTTATAATTCCCCGGAATGCTTTTTTTTATACAGACGGACGTTTACGATTTTTTAAACAAATTGAACAATAATTTTAATTCGTTTACATTGGTCATAATTTATAGGAACCTAGTGCTTTTAAATATGAAACACAACAATAAGTATATAATTGAGGTACGAAATGCGCATACTACTAATACAATAATTCGTAAAAAGGGTGTAATTTGCATTTAAATTGGTAGGTATTTATGGACATCTTAGAATTATAAATATTCAGAGGCATCATTAGGTCATATTAATAATAAATGTTTCTTTCTAGTACATTAATACGTGGGGTTTACTGTATGCAATTTGTATCCCGAAACGGCGGCTGTTGATTAAGAATGCCTCGCAATTAAACGGCGTATTCGTATAACAAAGAGAATACTTTTATCATTTACAATTATTTACGGCACTATGGACTAGGCGAAGGTTTTACGAGGACAGGTACTAAAAATAGTGATCTGCACAGCTACCGTATAAGCACAGTAAATCGTAACTAGTTAACGATTTCTTAAAATACAAGAGCAAAAAAAAGTTCGAAATTTATATTCAGTACATAAATAATGGTGCATATATGTGAAAAAGGCCGGTTTTTATCATGAAATAAACGGGATATCCCGGATATCGGACGAATCCCGCGAGGATTAGGGGGTTTATACGAAAATGTTAAATTACAAAGGACGGGGCATATCATTAGATATACAAACAATGATTTATGACTGGATTGTGAAACCGTGTTCTGTTCCAAAAAAAATGTTCTTTTGTGAATTTGCATAGATTTTAAATATTTCAGTTTTTTACATTGCACATTTACTGATAAAAGTTTTCGCTGTGTGGATACTTTTCTAGTAGTATATTTGGTAGGTATAACGGTGTCTACTACTATAACTAACTAAACCTGAAAGCTCCATTGTTTTCGATGATTTTTAGAATTTCAAATAAGGTATATGAAACTTAAGTATATATAGTAGGATTTTCCTTAGTTTGAATTCTGTTTTTGGGGAATATTGCAATCATTTTTATTTGTTACTCAGTTGTAAACGTTGATTAACAAGACAAAACGCAAACGGGTAAACGTCATGTTTAAACGCTACTGACTTGTAAAACTGACAGCTGACCTGTAAAAATTTTACAAGTTAGTAATCTAGTAATTTCATTGGCCAGAATTAATGCGAAGTCTCTGTTACATGTATAACATGATATTTTAGACATTTCTTCAAGATCAATTTAAGATCTAATTATTTACGTTTACTATTGTTTACAAATGAGTAACAAATAAAATATTGTACATTATACGCCAGGTATAATAGTTTTTACTGGCTCTCCTATCGCCAGTAAAAACTAACTTACCTGGCTCATAATGTAAAATACTATAATTTTTAAACCACAATAAACGTTGAAATTACGTGTTTATGTGAGACTGATCATTGTATTTCACAAAATGTCGGTTCTTGAGGCAAAATTTCGCGCTATTTGAAGAATAAAACGAAAAGGTTTCTTTGTTTTCAGCTTCCTTATATGTAAATCGAAATTGTGGTAGTATAAGTTTACATTGCGACACGCCAAATTTGAAAACTGTTTGCTACCGTTTTATCGCGTTTTGCTACATAAAAAATCCTTTAGTTTCATAACGAATAATTATTATAGATGCATAACCCAAAAATGCCATCGGGTTTACCAAGAAAAAGTATAGCAAGTTACTCGTTATTTTAAACGAAAAAGAGATAATGATGGTGCACTTTTACCATTCGCACCAGTGTAAGAGAGGTGAGTAGTTGCTTGAGTAGTATAAGAATTCGTACCAGTAACCAGTTTCATTCTACAGAGAGCGACTTCCATTTCACAAATTTCTAAGTCTGACAAACTTCCAGAAACTTCAACAGAAATTTCAAAACGGTATGCTGCTAATGAGATGGCATTAGAAAATGGGCATGCGGTACTACGGTTGCCTCCGTACCATTGGGTTTTCAATCCCACTGGAAATATATGGGGAATTTGTAAACATTATAACCGTCTCATTGGTGAAAAAGGTTATGGGAGAGACAATTTTTTAGATCGGCAACAAGCCACTTATCCAGTTGGACCTGGTACGAGGAAACGCACTGTAGAGCATACCAGCAATATTAATTTAGATTGGTGGCACAGAGAAGTGAAGTTTGACCGAGAAGATGTAGGCCCACTAATAATTCACTTGGAAGATTATTCAGATGAAAATGATCTTTTTATAACTGATGATTCAGATTAATGTTTTCCAGTTTATTCTAACATCAACATCAGATTTGAAGTCAACAAAACCTGTTACATATAACTACCTAAACATTTTTTTAGTAATTCTATCTACTATTTAGTATCCTACCCTCAATGAAGCACTGTCTGTATGGTCGGCTACATACATTCTCTCACATTCATTCCATGATGCTATGTAAACATACTTAGTGATGACGTCATAATACATCGATGACGTGGGCTAAACTAAAAAAATCCCACTATACAAATAAACTACTGAGGAAGTTATTTAATTTGAATAAGCTTGTAATAAACTTCCATCCATTTTCAGGATCTTGTCAGGATACTTGCGTCCGTATCTGACGTTCCGCTTAATTACTTTGGATGCAAGTGACCATTTTCGATTAGAATTAATAATTAGGGACTGTTAAGTAAATACCGTATCGACAGTACTTTTTCTTAACCTACCGACCACGACCGATACAGGATACTCGGCAATTTATGCGACACCGTTGTCTTTCGACCTTCAACGAAACTCATAACTTTTGTCCCATATACGAAAACATAAACATTTCCAATGTTAAAATATTACACAAATGGTTTCATGGGCTTCGTTGTTTGCTGAAAGTTAGTACACTTTCCATACTGTGCTAAATAATGCTTTTTGATAAAGGTTGGTCCGTTCAATTTTGTGCGTGCGAAGGTGTTTAGTTATTTATTACATATTTTTATGGGAAGTAGAAGTGGCGGCCTTTAAACATGCAAAACACTGCCATACTTCGTTCTGTAATAAAATGTATGTGGAGGCAAAGTTACGTGCAATCAATACAAAAGCAGCAAAAGAACAGTCGACGTTAAAAGAATCCCAGCGGCATTGTTATAAAATTTACTCTTCTACCCTTATTTCTCTTCATACAAAAGCTAGACGTCCCACCTTCGTGAGCAACTTCAACTATAAGTAATTATCACTCTTCATTCTACTTCAGAGTATCTGCAAATAAAAAAAGACATATTTACGATTTTCGGTTTCCTATTGGAATTAATCTCGTTATTTTTCTCATTTCAATCACCAGGAGTACTTCGTCTCAATTTCATTTGGACAAGCCGAATTATAATTTCACCGACCGGTAGGATGTAACAGGGTTAAATATAAGTAATGATCCATCCAGCTCAATTAAATTATCTGCCAAAGCTCATCATTCATCGTCGCTAATAGAATTTTAATGTTATATTACACCTACGCAAAATTAGCCCTTATTGTCGTCGACATATGCTTCCATGGACTTCTCGATTCACAAACTGAACATACGAAGTATTTTTTCTACCCCTATACTTTAATTAATATATTAAACATTTGCCACCTGTACTCATTTCCAAACAGATTTTCATTAAGATTTACGACCAATAGAATTGCAGTATCACGGGATAACGACGCATAGTTTATGAAAATCAAAGTTGCCATACCAATTTTGTTGTTCTGCATTGAATTTATAACTATTCAATGCTGATACCAATGACAGATCTAAAATTTATTAGTTTTGACAGCTGCTGGGCATAGCGAATTTGTGTTTTCTCCCAATTCCCATACAAACGTATTCGTAAGATTCCAATTGGTGGTCATCAAATTTTACAGTGATAGCTGTAACGCTATACCATGACTGCGCATGCTTTAAGGTCCCTAATTTCACTACCTGCACACAATAAAAAAAGCGTATGATCATCTATAATAATTTTCCCCAAAAGCATTAAAAGACACGTTGAGTTAACTCTCAAAGAGGATTAAATCATAGAGTTACGGTCAACGGTCTACTACCAACTTTATTGATTAATTTAACTTGAATTTATATATTACATTTTTGCGTCGAGTTTGCCTGACGAATCAATCTCAAATGTATTCTTTTTGGAAAAATTCCACTAGGTTTTGATTATAAGAATATGTATGCCTGCCACGCAGATTTGACCATACGAGGAAAAAACTACTTTTAAATGAAATAAACAAGATATTCTCCATATTTTATAATGATAAGGCTCATACAACTTTTGACTTTTACCCACACTACGTCTAGAACCCAGCTATTGAATTAAAAGAAAACACACACCCTACCTCCTCTCGATGCCGAGATCTAAAACCTTCAGACGGACTGGTCGAATTAGTATTTGTTGCCTTTGTTATGAAAGATGCGCTAAAAAGTATCCCTAAAACTATGTATGTCAAAAGTTTACCCTAGGGTTTACCGGCCTATCAGCATATTATCGTTTCTTCTAAAAACGCTGGTGGACGCATACCTCAGGAATTGGGTACTGGACCTTAGACCACCTCTTTCAGCATGCTTACAGGGCTAGTATGTCCACGGAGACGGCTCGTCTAGTCTCGTGTGAAGGTTGGGGAGTGTAAAGTCTGCACGGGAGTGGGGAGGGGGGGCTCTGGAAGCGTTTGTAGATATTGAGGGTACGTTTAACAACACCACGTTCGATTCCATTAGTTTGGACTGCTAAAGGCTTTGGCACTGATAGGTAAGATGTAAGATGGATCCACGCCATCCTCAAATGGGACGACAGAAATGAGCTCATCGGTCGATAGAGAATATCCGCACGGTAGAGTATTGTCTTCACTGCTGTGGTGCCCCAGGTATACGCGGCGTAATCGTCATGACTGGAAAGTTTCCAAACACCATGAAAGAGTTCATGCAGAAGGCTCTTGAACAGGTGAATAGGTGGTTCAGCAGCCATGGCCTCCCAGTTAACCCAGAAAAGACCGAGGGTGTTACATTTACGAATAGGATAGCGGACCTTGATCGGCTCACTATTTGAGGACGTCAACTAGGTCAACCCAGTCATGACCTGGAAATGGCATATGAAGCGACTTGGCAGAAAGGTCACTGCAAATAAATGAATAAATAAATAAATAAATAAATAAATAAATAAATAAATAAATAAATAAGTAAATAAATAAACAAGTAAATAAACAAATAAATAAATAAAGAAATAAATAAATAAATAGCGCTTTATATCCTGACAATTGATAACGCCGTGATGGAATGATGTTCATTATCACAAGAAAAAGCACAGGGTCAGTGGAATACGACAAATGTTGACATCAGCTTTTTAATTTTTAGAGTCAAGTATTACCTCAAAACATGCAAAAATCGTTTCTAGCGAAGCACATAATTATAGAGATTGCAATAAACGCCCTGGAAGGATAAATAACAGCTTTAATTTTAAAAACGGGAAGTTGACTTCGAAAAGGTCACTGTTTCGTGATCTATAATCAACTAAAGGTCACCTGCGGTCTACCTCTCTCCGATAAATGAACATGAAACTGTAACAATATTTTTCTTGCATTTCTCGGTCATTGGGAAAAAAGTTAGAAAAGGAAGTTTCCCTTTATATCTTTATGTGCTAAGAAGACACAAGTACCTACTTTTGCCGTAAAATAACATACCAGTAGTTGGTAAATTGCTCCCAAATTAGACCACCGTTAATATGTTAAATTTCACAAACATCAACCCATAATTTACTCGCTGACTTAAAAAAATCACGCCGAACATAAAGCAAAGATTTATAAATAATTTAATTAGTACATGCAACAGCCTAAAGGCATTTGCCACCGTTTCAAGTCAACGCCATTACACTTTTTATTGTAGAGTAAATAATATAACGTGAGTAATACTTGACATTCCATAACGTCAATTAATTTTTTTAGATCAGTTAATAGTTATCTTTAATCAAGATTATAATTACAATTTACTGGTACAATCTAAATGTTGTAATATATAATTAGTACTGCAAAAATAACTACTTCCATTTGAGTAAGTGATTTTTTTTGCGGGTACCTATTGCTAAAAGCATTCAACCTTTTTCATTGCAAATCGACTTTGCTCGTCCCCGTTTTCTTGCGTATGTCTAAAATCGGGGCAACATGCAACAAAAGCGAAAATATTTAAATGAAGTATTGTTTTCGGTGGAATGAAAGGTTGTAAAAATATTGCAATGTGTAATCTATTTATGTTAACTTTCAGAGATTAAAATCTGAAGATAGTCGACAGTTGTTTAATAAAAATAGAAAAGAGAACATATCTAAAACAATATAAGTCTGATTTCAGAGGATAAAAGTCATAAATAAGGAGTAGACGGATGATACGCGACCAAGGCCACACACGGGAGCATAATTCTTAAGACTATCTGCCCTATCTGCGGATAAAGCAGCAGACAAGATGAAGTTTCTGAGCAATTTATGGTCTTTGTGCTAACTTAGATTTAACCAGAACTTTAACTGATAACGGCAACGACTAAAAGGTGAAAATGACTAAATAGACGATTTGAATACGCCGCTGTGGTGGTTAGCCACAAGTCCGAGTAACACTTTCGTTTTTTCTTTGCCCCACACTGCGTACTACCAGAAAGAATTGGAAGGCGTAAATTATAACACCGTATTTGTTTTTTGTAGCCTTGTATCTAAATATTTCGTTTGTAAATACGGGTCCTTTGTTCAATCCGACTAGGGGGTGCGACGTGCCCCTTCTAAAATGTTTTCTCCTTTGTTCGAGCTTACAAGAACGTTTATTTTCTAAATTATGCCGTACAATTGAATTCCTTCGGAAGGCTTTTTACGGTGTCAAAATAAAAACGAGATATTAAGAATGCCTCCATCGATCGACGAACTTTACCAGATTACCTTTAGTGAGCGAGTGATTTTTAGTTCGAACCGTATAGATAATTAAAATGCACGCCAATTAAGAGCGATTAACATAATTTTAACTTGCATTAACATAAAAGGTTGTTGTCGAGTTCAATAAAAAAAATTATAGTGGTCACGAAACGCAAGCATTCCAATAACATTCTGATCGGAATCGCACTAATCTGAAACTTGATAAAGTGACAAGCTGTTGAAACTCGCGTGTTACAGAATCCATACAATGACGTTTTGAAGATTGAAATCAACATATTGATAAAATACTCGAATAAATAGTGAGCATTATCCTCAACGCCAAAAATGTATGAACCGTGAGACATCCGTTGTTCTAATTGGCGGTTTACGTTTCTCTCATAATATTAATCAAGCGTGATATTCAAGTTGCTCTTTCATATAAGACGTCAAAGTTGATAGTGGAAGACAGTATGTTGGACCTTTGATGGTAATTAATCGCGATGTCACGTATCTCGCCAGACATCGCCGCTGTCTTAGATGAAATGCATTGCAATTGCATGCTGTAAATTGCACGGACAAGCAATTCCTATAATATTTCTTGTAATTCTACAGACAGCAGCAGCGCGAAAATCATAGTCATCTAAATTTTAATTTTAAACTCAATTTAACTTTCATAATCTTGCTTGCTCCGTTTTTAAATTACCGCGCGTCGGACTAATAACTATTCATCTGTGTACATTTCTTGCGTTTTTGTGAACATTTCTGGAATGAAGACCTATTCTACATTGTACGTGACCATTCTTTAATTACACAATGCGTACCTACACATAACAGTGACCTACCTTTTTTTCTACTGTTAAACAATGATTCTACTTTTAGCTCCATCCAGATTTCCACTGTGTCTCTTCTTGAGCTTTTCGGACAAAAGAGCTCTGAACGTATTTGGCTGATGTATCCACATATGCTACAAAAGTAACATATTTGATTAACCTCGGAATATTTGACTTTGATGTGACTCATTGTTTTTAGAGTAATTTATGTTAAATCGTTTGTAACTTCATGGTAGTGTACAAACAATCCCATCGTAAAAAATGTTACCGTTGCACACTCAGAAAACGTGTCCGATTTTTCCATTTAAAATGTAATTAGTGTTGCCGAGAGACGAGACCAACTCAGTCTCGTCTCGTCTCGGCTCGTCTCGTCTCGTCTAGTCTTGTTTGGTCTCGCGTGATCTCGCCATACTATCCAAAAATGGTGTAGAGCATATAAAAGGCACCACGAAAGCATGACAAATAATAATGACCTTCCTTATCTATCTGCTAATCACGAAACATAATTATGCGGATTTTCTTTACCATTCAGCAGCTAAAAAATATTAGCTTTCACTGAATTCTTTGTTGCTAAAATACTTAAAGATAATCTGTCCAAGTTATTTTGTAAAATCTTACTTTTATCATTTATGGTCTTAACTACGCGATAAATATGTAAGTACCTATACCCACAGTGACTGTATTTGGATGTGTTATACGTCCACAATATACATTTTACCTCGAACGAAATTCGCGAGATCCAATTAGGTATTATAACCAAATCTTGTAAAGCTGTTGAAGGCTTCCTGGATTTAAGAAAAATTACAGTTGTATAAGACCTATGGTGATTAAGTCCTAATCACTTCGTTTAGGAATGGTTTATGTAAACAATTGCAATTCGTGCTACTTCAATGGATTTTCTTGATTAAAATTAAAAAAAAAGCAGTACAAATAAATACAAAAAAAAAACTTCGAGACCAAACGAGAGTCTCGCCGAGACTGATGGTTAGTCTCGTCTCCTCGAGGACGAGACTGAACCTTGGTCTCGTCTCGGCCGCATCACTAAATGTAATGGGTTGGGGCCAAGATAAGAGATCAAGGAAGTGTTATTCTAAAATATATTTCCCTCTACCATAGGGTGGACATATATATCCGAAGGTTTTTTGAAAATTTGGCTTGGCAGTGGTAATTTTAATTATACAGGGTTGGTCATAAAGGTGTGGCACACCAATATTGAATTTTTTTAATGGAGCATCCTGTATATTATTCGATATTACAATTCTTCTCTCAATTTTGAGCATAATTTGTAAGAAGCATAATGTACCCAAATGCAATCGTTTCCGAGTTATCAAGTTTTGAAAATAAAATGTATTGCTTTAAAATGTATTGAATAAAGAACAATAATTAATGACATCACGAATTTCTTTTGAAAACATTCTGTGGTTCTAAAAAAAACCGTCTGTGAAGTTGGTTATGATTGTTTGGAATCAGTAATTAATGTTTTTTATTCAGTATGAATTTTAAAATAATAGGGTTTATTAAAACTCGATAACCCGGAAACGATTGCGTATTACAAATTTTGCTTAAAATTGACAGAAGAATTGAAATCTCGAAAATATACAGGATGTTCCATTAGAAAAATGCAAGTTTGGTGTGCTGCGCCTTTACGAGCAACCCTGAATAATTCAAATTATTACTGCCTAGTAGACAACTCGCTTCTACAGCTCAGGGGGAATGATTCCCATTCACATTCCCGGTCCGTTTCGCATCAGTAGCAGGGACAGTCAGGGGTTGACCCTTTTATTTTAGATCGAAAACCAATCGTTCTACATTTCAACCAAAAGTATCATCAATTAGTAGTTAATAAAAGATTATAAAAATACAAGAACAAATTCAATAAATATCTTACGCTCATACAACAAACAGAAACTTCCGATCCAAGTCCTCGTTCTTTAAGTTAAATGTAAAATGCTACTTGGAAAAGTTCCACTGAACATCTGCAAGATGCTGTAAATTATATCAACACCCTGTACAAAGGAAATGTGACCTACCTACACTTGTGGAAAAGTTGCACTCTACTTATGTATCGAGGCCTACCAAATACACTAATTCGAATAAACATCCTGTATAATCTTAAATGAAATGTAACTTACGTTTGTAGGAATGTTCCACCCTACCTACGTATCGACATTTAAAAAAAACGTAAATTATGTTATCACCCTGTGTATTAATCTTCAACCTTCCCCAAATTATAAACTATCATCTCGCAATTTCCCTCTAACCGTAATTGAAATGGCACTGAGAGAAAGAAACTAAGTCTAAGTGTAAGTATGTACGTTAGAAAGGATTATGTATGAAACATTTATAGCAAATAAATCAAGCTACCCCTAACTGCGGCCCTTATTACCGACCCATAAACATTAAACATTACTCAATATTTTATAAGGACTTGTAAAATGAAATTTATCAGCCTACTTTATTTCGTTATAAATTTACAAAGAAAAATTCAGGTAAACTTTATCTAAGTTTCTTGAATAAATACACACTCAGAACCACCTTCATAATAATAATGCCGAATTGCCCTGTTTATCTGTTTACCCGTGTATCTATTTACCTGTTCATCAGTTTATCTCCTATTTGTAATACAGATAAACAGGCACGTATCCGTCGACAAACATACGAACCCAATCGAATGATCTCGAACTTAGCACATGCGCAGATCTCAAGGTTAAAGTGTACTAGAAACGGTTTTGCCTGCATACTAATATTCATGGGGTTGAAGACATGGCTTTTCTTTTGCAACCTCGTACCTTAAAAAGTGTTTGTCTGATCGCAAATGTGTAATGAGGTTTTCTATTCAGTTTTGTCTCAGAATTAAACCTTTATTGTCTATGGGCATGAATTTCGCTACACCCTGTATATTGGTTTAAAGTAATAACTATACCATAAACAAGGGGCAGGTACTTCATTTTTCCTGTGGTTACAACCAAACTGCTTACTATATGACAGCTCGCTACGGACGTACCGTAAAATACATTGCACCAAACTCTTTGATTGCACTTAATATAAATGCATGGTAGGTCCAAGTGAACAATAGGGCGTTAAACACTGTAAGGATGTCTCTTTAGCTATGATGAATCCATTGTCCTAGGCGATCTAGGCCATTTTTGTGTGTGTAAGGTTAAGAATGACTCTTGTGTCACCTTCATTTACCCATCATGTGCCATTTATTTCAAATATTTTATTGACAAAACGACGCTACGACCTGAAGATGGGCCCATGTGTCCGAAAACGATAGCATAAAATAAAAATAAAAGAATTCAGCCTGTATCTTGAAATAAATTATTCTTACTTACCTTCAAACAGCTCAAAGATATTTTAAGATAACAGTAGTGGACTACTTACGTAGAAGTTTTCCAGTACCCAAAGAAGGAAAATGAGGAACTCAGGAGGACAAACAACAAACTCGATGAAAGTAGGATATGATGACACATGACATGTGCTACTTGAGGTAATTCGCCGACGAAATTGCCTATCACTACATCACCTTTAAGCATGTCGATACTAAACAATCATATGACGCCGATTCATCACATCCATATTCATATCTCCCACAAGTCACAGTAAGACCGGTCTGTAATTTTCGGATAGATTCGTTTCCCTAAATCCCAAAGAAAAAACCATGTTCAGTACCATAAAATTACTATAATTGGTCAACTGATTATTATATACACAATGTCTACGTTTGAGTGACAGTTGCGTGCAAAACCGTCATTACTATCGCATTGTTGTACCATTTACATGACGAATGCAGTTCTTATTGACAGTCAAGATTATTGCACTTGTCGGTCGGACCTTGACATTTAAGATCGTAAATCAACCGCCATTTATATAAATGCATATAGATCCCAATGGCAAACACGTGCTCGTTCGTTATTATGAGAACATGTAACTCGACATTCTGTAAATAAATGGTACAGCATATACATAACGTTTGACACGCAATTAACCAGTAACTGTGCCACTGGATAATTGTATGAAATTGCACTATATAAATCCTACAGTAAAAACGTTAGACACGAGAGCTTACTGGTTGAAGGTGGTTTATCGGTTTTTCGATCAACTGGCCCCATGGCATACATTTTACGAAAACCATGCCGGTATTTTTTGAGCTATTAACATACAACTGCATCGTGGAATAAATTTACTCGCTTTAAACACAAATAGCTCCACAAAAGTTTGGGATCGTCGTAGTTCTACAAAGTTTTAATGCGCCATTTGCATAATGCTCTCCAGTCGAAATGTAATGTAGACCCAATCAATTTTAATTGTACCTCTTTAATAGGTCGAATTTATAAATGTCCCGTAATTTTAACGGTGAAATGAGACTAATAAGGCAGCAGCCTATTTGGAAGATGTAGAAATCAATATTACTTAGACGAATCATCTTGCATATATTTAACGTATAATTAATTAAGGGTATTAAGGCAAAGGGATAATATCAATTTCTCGATATACAAAAATAATTAATCAAGCTACATATGAAAGTATCTGGGGTCGTTTTATAAGAGATGAACTGGTTTCTGATGATTAAGATATTATCGTTTTACTTGACAATGATACGACTTGAAGTAACTGTCACTGACAAGTTCATGTAAATATTGCCCTTTAAAGTAAGTGTATTATGAAGATATTTCGAGTAAAAGAAATATTCTCTTGGGAATTCTTTACATGATTAATGACTTTGTCGACATTTCGTGCTACCATGCAATTCCTCTTGATTATGATATCGATTATTGTTATACCCAATACCACAATCAAATGTACAACGTATCTACCCATAGCTCGTTTGCAAAATGCGTTCAATTAAGTTTTTGCGCCATTTAAAGCTTTATATGTCATATAACAGTGATTGATTAGTAATATTCGCGTATAAACAAGGCGCAGGTGGCTAATTAGTGTGTAATTTCATGACCTGCAACCGTAATTTATTGTATCAGAATTTCAAGGTAAATAGATTGTGCAAATAGAGAAACGTTGCTACAAGCGTCTAGCACACCCAAAACAGGTAGGTAAGTAGTTGAATATTGTTCTTATGAAACTTTTACAGCATCTTTATTTCCATTATTCAAGATAAGATATAATGATAAAGTTGAAGATCGGTGGTAGATGTTTCTACCATATTTTGACTTTACTCACAGAGGATGTTTTTAGATTCTTTTTAATGCTTACAATTTGGTAGTAATGGTTTTCCTATTGCATGTCTTAAATTTGGGGGTGGTGCTGGTACCCCTGGAACGTCAAATGACAGCTCACGAAAATGAATACTGTGTCTATGAAAAGAACTTCATTAACACTGCCTTGCAGCGAATTTCAGTATTCATTCCGATAAATAAGCAGTTGCTGCTTGTAATGCGTCTAAGGTTAGCTAAAGTGGGTAGGCAGAAGTGCCAATAACGGCATATTTGGTAAGTAAAAGTGTTACTCTTACCTACTTACTTTTGTCTGCAAAAGATCAGTATGAATCAATTTGTGCAGCGGGAGTATTCGCCATATTCTTATCTGCAAAGGTCGGCTCGTAGGAATTCCCCTTCAAGTTTTCCTTTGAATACTGCGGTACAAGTAAGCCTTCCTTAGGGTTATTTAATAACAGAATTAATCAACAAATTTTTAATTAACATCTATTTATTTATTTATTTGCCTTTATTTTTGAGTGGACGGGGTTTCAACCAAGGCTGCTCTACCAACCCAACCCACTTTACATTTACAAATATCCATGCCCGAACCCGGATTCGAACCAGGGACCCTTCGCACCACAGTCCAGCTTCAACTGAACTGCGCCACACGATGTAATTCTGGGTACGATAACACACACCACGCAACAAGCGATCGATTACACAAATTAAATTTAAAGGAAGTTTTAATTCCCTTGAATTAAATAATCCTGATCATCCGGTCGTAAATGCGCTTTTCAACAAACAACGCACTAACACATAATACAAAAACCAGCCTGATTATCCTTCGGAACTTCACTTCCTCCATTGCACTCAAACGTCCATTTAATAACAATTATAGTATTACCCTTTGATGATGGAGAAAACTCCCCTTAACGGGTACTGGAAAACTTTTTCGTAAAGGTAAAAACTCAACTTATAACGTTCCCTTTTAACACATCAGGTTCGATCTCTTAATACTTGTAGCACTCTACTACCCTTCTTTTAAAACGTGGTAACTAGCAAAACTTACTCTTTTACAAAAAGCACCCATAACAACAAAACTATCTATTTTGCAACAAATGCGCGAAAGTATAGCTGTGTTTTAACCCCCAAAACCTTGATTCATGTTTCCCACCCAAAAAAAACACCATCAAACAAACGCCTGATCAACAAATGGCGTCGTGTTCGCTTATTGAAACCCTTTTCCTTTCTTCACCTTCGTTCCTCCAACAAAATAATGCTCGTCTTCCAAAAATCAAACTGCACCTATGCTTTCTAAAACGGCAATAACCCGTCATTATCTTGAAATTAAATTAGCGTACGCAGAGGTGTTCTTATCGCACACCAGAGATACACTTATACAATAACTAGGTACGCAAATATTTTCCAAAGTTTAACTAATCAAAACTAGTCTTTTAACGTGAAATAACCAAAACAAAATAAAGAAAACAATTATTTAAACAAATTCAAACATCAAATAAATAAATAATTCTGATGCAACACAAAATTGACCTAAAAAATTGAATGACATGGCCGGAATTGCGCTTGATCCCAATTTACAATCAACATTTAACTATAAAAATAAATGAAATTCACATACAGGGTGTCCCGTCATTACTCCAGGTGCCAAAGCCAAATAAAACGGCCGCGTGACGTGAGGGTTTCTAAAATTTTGAATACAATTCAATTTACACAAAAGGTGTGCTTAACAATATTGAATACTGCAAGTAAAAATTGCAACCAGTTGAGGGGATGGAAACCCACAAATCGCATCGATCAAGGTATTACATGTATTACATATTTGTCTGTATTTAATCACATAATCAACTCACTGGCTTCTTAACGTGAGCTGTAAAATTATAATATAATATTGTAACGGAAACGCTCCAGACATGACGTCGCCTTTGGCGCTCTGGAATTTTCTACGCGCGCGATGGTGGGATTTGTGTAGGAATATTCGAGACTGTACGCGAATGTTCTGGACTTACATTGCTTGCGTGTATAAATGGTTGCGGACCGAACATCGCGGCAGTCTACTACCGAACGAGATCGAGTACGCATGAAACATCGAGCGCGGAAATATAAATTGCGAAGTGTGTGATATAAATAATCGATATCGTATAGGAAACATAATACCAAGTTGTGTCAGTTTATTGTATAATAGCTTCCGTTGGACTTCATATTGACTGCAGTTTAGGAAGATATGATTTAAATCGGCTTCTATGTTCCCGCACACGCACTCCGGAGACCCGATTATTTTTAATTTATAAAGGTGACCTGGATATTGTCCATGGCCAAATTTTAAGCGCGCTATTGTCGAATAAACGAAACGTGATACATTTACATTCTTATACCACTGATCGAAGCTTATGGAGGGGTGAATTTCTGCATATTGTGTTTTCTTTTTTTGTTGGTCCAGTTCCCATTGTTTTTCCCATCCTGTTCGAACGATATCTTCATAACACTTATTTATAGCATCTTGTTTAAATATTCTATCCAACTTGTTGTCGCTGTTACAAGCAAGTCTAGCTAGTGCATCTACGGTTTCGTTATGTTGAATATCGACATGTGCTTTTATCCCCATAAATGTTATATCAGTGTTAGAGTCTAAGGAAGAGCATTCTGTAAGAATGTCCATAATAACTGGATGAATTTTTGTGTAATGCTCCTTCCTTTTTAGTGCTTGAAGAACACTCAGAGAATCACTCATTATGGTTACTTTGGAAGCTGCCACTTTATTGACATATTTTAGAGCTTGCAAAATTGCTGTCGCTTCTGCGGCAAATATGGATATAATATTATTTAACTGAAATTGTTCGTAGTGGTTTTGCAGCGGTTCATAAAACGCACACCCGCACCCATTTTTAGATTTAGAGGCGTCAGTGTATATGATCGTACAATCTGCTAATTCCTCTATGATGCAGTGATATAAAAGTTTTTCATGATATTTTTCCCCCGTGTATGGAGGTACTGATACCTTAATAGGTTTAATGTAGTTGAAATAATCTATGTTTGGAAATTTCACTATTTCAAGTGTACTTTTGCCACTTAATTGACGATAGGCCTGCGCAAGTGATGGCGATTTACGATTACTCCAGTATAATGATGTAAGATCTTCAATTGCTAAACGGTGGATATTTCTTAGTGTAGCATTTTCAGGAATTGTTTTTAGTTTTATGACATATTTAGCTGATAGGAACTGTCGACGAATTTCTGGCGGAGGTTCACCAGCTTCTATTTGCAGAGCATTTATCGGTGTTGAGATCATGGCCCCGGTGCAGATTCGTAAAGCTTTATTTTGCAAAATTTGGATACGCTGAAGTTGTGACTTAGTTGCTTGTCCGTATAACGTGCTCCCGAAATCGATTTGACTTCGTATGCATGCTTTAAAAAGTTTTCTTGAGACTGAGGCATCCGCACCCCATCTAATCTTTGTTATCATCCTCATAATATTGATGTATTTTTCACTTTTGCTAATGATGCGATTGATATGGTTTGTCCACTTCATCTTCTTGTCTAAGTACATCCCTAAGTATTTAACGGTCTCCTTTATCGGAATTTTGACTTCTCCTAAAGTAATATCATTTCTAGGGCAGATTCGTCTGCGCGAGAAAAAACATACAGAAGAT
This sequence comes from Photinus pyralis, assembly GCF_008802855.1. NCBI lineage: Eukaryota > Metazoa > Arthropoda > Insecta > Coleoptera > Lampyridae > Photinus > Photinus pyralis. Next base: position 8,224,961 of record NW_022170511.1, read on the forward strand.
TTATTGATAGAGAGCTCAAATCCATTATCAAAAAACCATTTTCGTGCAGAACTCATAGCTAGCGACAAGTTGTCAATTAGGTGCTCTAGTGATTTATGGGACGATAAAATACATATGTCGTCTGCATACTGTACTGTTTGTATTGATCTCTGAAACTGCTTGTGGAAGTCCAGTGTGTAAAGGTTAAATAAAACAGGACTCAAAATGGAACCTTGAGGTAGTCCGATGGACACCGTTCGTGGTCCACTAAGCTGTTCTTTGTTTCTGACGTAAACCGCGCGTTCTCTAAATAGATTTGTTATATTTCTAGCCACCTGCGCTGATATATTTATGTTGATAAGTCTATCTTCCAAAATATCCATATTAACACAGTTAAATGCGTTTTCTATGTCCAGAAAGATCCCGCTCGTGTATGTGTTTTTTGTAAAAGATAGTTGTATTTCAGTGACTAAGTGAGTGATAGCATCTGTTATACCCATCATCTTTCGAAACCCATACTGTTGTGTGGGTAATATTCTGTTTTTTTCAAGCCACCACTCCAACCTGTGTTTTATCATTTTTTCGAATGTTTTAAGTAAACAAGATGTTAGCGAAATTGGGCGGTATGAACTAGTCAACGTGGCATTAGCGTTAGGTTTTAAAATAGGAACTGTTACGATTTCCTTTAGTTCAGGCACGTCTTCTCCATTCACCCACATGTAATTGTATGCATCGAGGAGTAATGATTTTATCTCTGGTGTTGTATAATAAATCAGTTCATACGATATGTCGTCTTTTCCTGGAGTACTATCCTTAAAATTGTTAATTGCTTCTTCTAACTCTGTTAGAAAAAAAGGTTCCGATAAACTGTCACTTGTAATTCCTTTAGTAATAGGTTTTCTTTTATTTATGGCAAAATCAGGAGCCAATTTATCTAAAAAACCCGAAACCCAAGTGCAATCTAACTTTGCCGGAGTTGTAGTTTGTGTTCTGGTGAATTTTTTAATAGATTTCCAAATTTCGCTGCACGGGGTGCTGTTGTTAAGTTTATTGCAGTATGTTTGCCAACTACCTCGCTTCTTTCTTTTCAGAAATCGTTTGGAATAAGCAAATGATTCTTGACATTTAATGTAATTGTCTAATGATGGATCTTTTTTATACTGCCTTATAACCAGTTTTCTCTCTGAGACTACTTTACTACATTCGCTGTCCCACCAAGGCGGTGGAGGTTTTGTTTTAGGGAAGAATGGCTTTTTAATTTTGAATGTGCGATCAGCAGCCTGAGTGATTGCCTTTTTTACAAAGCTAATTATTTCCTCTGCAGAGTTGTAAGTGCAATTACTGTAATGTGATCTAATATGAGACTGATATTGAGGGATTTTGTCGTAGTCTATTTTCCATTTCCTACTCGGATAGATCATTGTGAGGTTTTGGCCAGTGTACTCTAAAGCCATGTAGATTGGGTAATGATCGGAGCAATAAGTATCGTTTAAAACTTCCCAGTGTAGTTTAGGCGCAAGATTCGGACATGTTAAAGTGATGTCTACTACTGATATGCCTTGGTCTGGTCGGGTTATACGTGTGGGTTGACCATTATTTAGGAAAATTAAATTGTTTTTGTCGATCGATTTTAACAGTACATTACCAGCATTGTCAGTTTTCGAAGATCCGAAGGAGGGGTGATGCGCATTGAAATCTCCACCAATGATATAAGGTGTAGGGATTTCTCCAATCAGCCATTTATAATCTTCGCAACTCAGTACAGCTTGCTGTGGCCGATAAATACTTATAAAAGATATTTTTAATTGTGCCATGTAAATACCACATATATTTACATTTTCTATTTTTTTATTAAAGACTATTGGGGTGTATGTAAGGTTCTTGTTTATTAGAATGCTAACACCCCCGTACCCATCGTCCCTATCATCTCTATGTGTATTATAAGAATTAAAAGATACTTTATAATTTGGCTTGTACCAGGTTTCTGAAATTAATGCAATGTCAGCTTTAGAATCTACCAGAAGTTTTTCCAAGCTAGCTTTCTTTGAAACTGCTGATTGGGCGTTCCATTGAACTATTTTTAATTTATTTATTGATTTAGCGAAAGTGTAGTTAAATTTAATAAAACTGATCTGAAGTATCAGTAGCGTAGTCCTGTGAGGCTGAACTCATATATTCCGAATCACCATTTAATGATGACTTGATTTTTTTAATAATTCGTTTTAGCCGAGCTTTTAAGGCTTTAGTTTTAACAAGCCGCAATGTTTCCACTATAATTTCCAAAAGAGGTAATAAATCTGGAGTATACGTTTTTGCTGTAAGACTAACATCTTGTTTCCCTTTGACTTCGTTTAGAAACTTACAAAAATTTTCGTAATCAATGACTTCATTTTCTTTTTCAAAGATCTCTTTAAATTCTGTAAACGCCTCACTATCATCTAACGAAACTTGTTGTTTTTCACTATCATCTGACAACACTTGCAGCTTTTTTTGCTTTTTGTAAGGTTTAACGAATTTTCCTTTTGTGTTTGTGTTTTCGGTTCCGTTTGGAGGTTCCTCGCTTATTGCTATTTTATCTACCTCAGTAAGATCCGATCCCGCAGAGGACGGAGCTTGACGTTTTTTCCTACCGCTTGGTTCGATCAATGGTTTTAACAGAGGTGGAACGACTGTATTTTCAGCTATTTCCTGAGGGTTTGGTGTAGCCTGAGGAGTTACAAAATCCTCATGAGCGTGTACTTGTGCCACGGTTGTTATTGCATTATTTACAGGGACTTCTGGGCAATTTCTTGATACATGCCCTATTTTTTTGCAGGTGAAACATTTTATTTCGTCGGTTGTGTAAAAAATCCTAAAGGTATTTTCTTTGTATTTAACTAAGCTTGAATCTGGAAGATTTCCATTTTCTGGTAAAACTGCGTATACTTGTCGACGAAAACTTAAAACATGCCGGTATTCGTCTTGATTAACTCCTGCTCCGATGAACGTTATAGGCGATACGGTTTTAATATTAAGACGTTTAAATTCGTTTTCAATGACGTCATGTGGGAGACAAGGGGATACATTTGAAATAATAATTCGTTTTGCAGGTGAGACCAAGCGACGAGCCGGTACAATTGTATTATTTACAGTGATTCCTCCGTATTGAGAGATAAATTTATCAACAGTTTCTTTGGAGTCTAAATAGATACAAATGCGATTATTAGAAACTCGCGAAGCAAATAAAATGTGTTTGGGTCCCAATAAGTTTCCCACTCCAATTATGTAATCATTCTTTTGCAAATTTTCGAGGACATCTAGCACAATCGCTTGCTCACGGTCCGGAAATTTATAACCTGATTTGCTAGGCGCTAAACCATCCTTTACAACAGCAGCAAATGACTGAACATTTGTAATAGGGCAAACATCGGTCGGAGCGTCGATTAAAATCGTATTATTAAGGTAACTTCTGTCATTCTCTTCCGGATTACCTCCTTCCGTGGAGATAACCGGAGTTTTGTTATTTTCCATCATTATCGGTCGACGCGTGACCGTGACCGATAACTCACGGCAATTTTGGATAGGTACGTTAAGTATCCCACCTTCTGCGTCGGCGCATGAGGACGCTGCGCTGGACAACAGTAGTAACAAAAGGTTAAGATTTTTGTATAAAAACTTAATTAAACTAAACTATAACTTAGCTGCGGCTTCCTTTGTTGTAGAAATGGCTTTCCACAAGGAAATATGATTAATTATGGCACAAATAACCACGATTTAGCGAAAATTCACCGACATCGACGAACACGCGTTTACATCGTTAGAAACCTGATTATTGTACGGTTTTTATAGTGTTTTAGTTTTGTTTAATAAATATTGATATAAATCGAACCCGAATTTATAAATCACGTTACAATATAATTAATATTAGGCATTCTTTCTGCTGCAGTCTTCCTGCTGCACCCTTCCTACTCGACTCTTCTCGCTGCACCCTTCCTGCTACACTCTTCCTGATGTACTTTTCCCGCTGCACCTTTCCTGTTGCATACTCGCTGCACGCTTCCTCCTGCACTCTCCCTGCCGCACTCTTCCCACTTCACTCTTCGGCTTCCACTCTATCCGCTGCATTCTTCCTGCTGCTCTGTTCACGTTGCACTATTCCTGCTGCACCCTTCCTGATGCACTCTTCCTGCTGCATTCTGTCTGTTGCACCATTCCTGCTGCCCTCTTCCTGTCTTTCTGTCGCACACACACCTCCAAATTCTATTGGTGGTATGCCCGTGTACGTGAATAACTGAATAAGCCCATTTTTAAACAAAAAAGGCTGGTTTTTGAAATATTCAAACTTGACTCAAAAAAGTCTGGTCTCGTCTAGATATTCCATATCCTCATCATTGTATTAGTATAAAAAAACGCTACTCAATACAATGTGTACTTCCTTTACGGTCATATTAAAAAAATAAAATTGTTGATGATTTCTCCGAAACGAAACGTTGTATTGAAAATCTCTCAATAAACTGGGTTTTTTATTCTTTGTATCCCTTCAAACAACATCAGTAAAAAAACAAGAAAACTTTTCCCTAATTTGTCCAACGTCGTATCTTCTCTGGTTGCGGGGATCCCCAAGACAGACATCCTTATCTTGGACACAATGTAAATAAAGTATGTCAACAGTTTGGGATCGTAGACAACAACAAACATATTTTTCAAGCAAATGGACTCTCCAAAATCGACCGTTCCGGAGCTACTCCCTCAAATGTTCTATAACATTTTTGCGTTTCGTATTTAATTTCTTTTCAGGAACCATGGCAGATAGGATATAGAGGAATGGAGTTTACAGCTTTTCCTATGTTCATGGATATGCCCTTCCTGATTTGCAAAATTCCTATCTGAGGATGGTGCACTATTAAACGGGAACGCTAAAGTATCTAGTGGTTTTTCACGGTGCAGGTAAATTGTTCGAAGACATTATTATTATTATTAAATCTATTATTAGAAATTAACTAATCTAATCTAACTATTAGAAATCAACCGTTTGAAATCAATTGTTCAAAATCAGTTGTTCGAAATCGATTGTTCGGAATCAATTGTTCGAAATCAATTCTTCGAAATCAATTGTTCTTAATCAATTGTTCGAAATCAATTGTTCGAAAAATATACGGAAATCTGTACACGTTTTTTTATATAATCGAACGGATCTTACTTTGTGGGTATACCTCGTATAACTCACATCAGTATAGCACTTTTAATTACACAATTGGGATTTTTCAGTAAAATTGCGTTGATTTTTATTAATTTAATGAACATGGATGACCTTCTTCATTTCTGATTAAGGCCCAGTTTCATTACCTTCTGTTAATTTCTACGGAAATTGAAAGTGTGCTGAATTTGACAGGAAATTGAAAAACTGGCCCTAAATGAAGTACGTAAACTGTAAGGTTAACTTGCCTGATATGAATCAATTGTCTTCCCTAAAATTAAATAAAAGATTTTTGATTTTTACTTAACTTTGAACAAATGCATGTCTTGTTGTCCTATAAGTACACTGCGCCCAAGATAAGGAGGTCTATCACATGGAGATCTGGAGAACCATAAAAGTTACAAAGATGGTTAAATTAGGGAAAAGTTCCGCAATTAAAGAGTTATTATTCTGCTGTAAAGAAGCCCAAAAATTCCGATTACTTCCGAAATTTAGCGATTTTGTTTTTATTTTTTCTGATGTTATTTGAACAGATACGAAAAAATATTTTAAAAAACACTTTCTCATTGACAGTACAAGCTCTACAAGACAGCGTTGAGAGATTTTCAATATAACGTTTCGTTTTGGAGAAATCATTATCAACTACGTGTCATCGAATAGGTAGTATTTTTGTTAATTATTGTTATTTTTGTTAGAGAGTTGTATTTCAATGTTGTCTTTTAAATTTTCTAAAAACTAAACTAGATTTTAGTTTAGTTATTTTTATTTGAAAATCCCCATCAGATACGGAGTTTGTACGGCAAATCCAGGTTTTCTACATAAATACAATGAATGAATACCTTTCCACTCAAAAGTACATGATTCATTATTTAATGGTCCCAAACTGTTACAGAAATGTTCTTTAAATTAGATATAAAAGTAGAATTTCAAATACGACGTATCGAAAAAAAGGGGGTTGTAATAAGGAAAACGGATGGGTGTGTAGATAATACTAAATCTACCGTATCTACACCGTTATTCGTCGTTGAAATTCAATGAAACTGTTTCCATGACACACCTGCCACGTTACTTCCGTTTTAATATCAAATTTGTACAGAAGTAACAATTTTCCACTCTCGCAGTTGGTGATAAATGGCCATTTATTTCCACGTAAAGGTTGTTTTAATAACGTCCATTAGAAGCCACGTATAAGACATCGTTCAGCTTCTTCAATTCCCATTGTCCAATCCAACTGTTTGCAAATACGTGACGTTAGAACAATGTAATGCGACGTTCGCATTTTTCGTTTAGAGCTGAAAAGCTCTTTAATGGTTGTACGCATATTACACTGCAGACGTAGGGCACTTACGCATCGTACTTGGAAACTAATAGGGGCATTTTCAGTAAGAGAGAGGTACTTTCAACCCTTTCCCCATGTTGAACAATTGCACTTTATGATATTTGTAAATGCAGGAACTATGGAAAAAAGGGAGAAAACTCCACCCATCAGCAGCGAATGCTATAATGAAGCTGCGTATGTGTAATGCATGGCTAGATAGATCCGCCCTGCCACTTCCGGTTAATTACTTAAAAACAAAGAGAAAACAATGGAAGAACTTTACAGCACGTGGTTGGTTGCCTTTAAACAGGATGCGAATTCTGACCAATAGACGTTTTTTTTCTAGTCGAGTGCTCGTACGTTGAGATCAAGTACTCACATCCACGCATGTAAGCCAGTTGGTTCCGTTAGTATTCCGACCCCAGCAACTCCTTTACCCTTTGTATGAGCGTTCTTTAGCTTTCTATATAATAAGGCCTTCCATAATGCCTTACTCATTCGTATCATATATCATTATGCAGATGTGCTGCTGCTTCGATTGGTTATGTGCACTAAACATGGTTTCCTCTTGTATGTGCGTATGATTTTCATACACTGTCGATTTATATTAACCCCCCAAGAATAAGAATGATCGTATTGCATTCTCCCTCGCGGCCATGTTCCTTAGAATTTTATATGTGAATCCTTTCAAGCTTACCACACTATATTTTGATATATTGTTATACTCACTCGCTCGTATATTAATTAAAAATGCATCTATTCACTGAACTGTGCAGTGCATTATAGAAATTAAAAAGCTGTTTTGTTGTAATATTCGCGGTGTTCCCAATATCAGTAATTACAAAAATATAGTTCAGAGTCAGAGCAAATTTGGGTTTCGTAACTAATCACGGTAATTTACAACCGCCCGACGATCAACACCTCGTTCGTTTTACATCCAAGTTGGATGTTTAGGATAGAATTGAACTAAACTTAACCCCATTAGATAATAACTGAAACTTGGATCACGGAAGTGACAAAGCCGTCGTCAATGGTGGAATTAGGAATATTGTCACAGAAGCAAACTAATATCAAAGTGTGGTTACCAAATTATACTTCGCAGTATCTTCTAGGCAAGATTAGTTGTATAGAAGAAAACTAACGCAAAACATTTATGAACGGTTCGGATTAAAGGGGTTTGTAAATGAATAATAGTTTAACCATATTTATAAATTGGGTAGTATTTAATTTATACATAATAAGCAGATATTTAGTGGTAATACCTAGTGTATGCCGTCGCTCCTGCCCGGTTTCCAATTTATGATTGATCGTAAAACCCGAAAACAGTTGACGTATTTATGCCCTTTTTGAATCAAAAATCATCGTAAACAAAACGGCAAGAAGTTATGTACTAAATAAAATTGCAACAAGAAACAAATTGACATCATTTCTGCCAAAGAGAACTCAATTGTTATACGCAATAGAAAAACCATCGATAATGTACCAAATATCTTTCCTAATTGTTGAAAAGTAATAGGTTAACACGTTGCTGGCATCATTTCTGACAGGCCTGCAACACGTTATCACGCATCATTATTGTCGGTGTTTAGACCGAATTAACGTCTACATGACTACACAACAATATACAGGGAGCCCATTATGTATGGAATATAGTATATATCTCGGTAAATATCGACTGTATACAAAATTTTTCTATATGAAAGTTGTTTAACGTTTTATTTCTCATAAATAAGGCACCATTCCATTCTTTTTATTTCAGAAAACAAATGCATAACGAAAAATTATTGCATTTTTTTAAATAACAATGCACACTTTTATTAGGCCCATATTCTCTTTTTGATTTCAATTTCGAAATTAGTATCAAGTAATTACTTCTCAAAGCCAAGTGCAATAAGCCACAATCAACGCCCGAACGTACGTCCCTCGCCCCCGGACGAAGTACCCTATACATAAACAGTAACATATTCATACAAAAGAAAGAAAATGTGCTGCAAGAAATTCAACTATAAATTAAGAATGTGGCATCGACGTTTCCAAATACAGCACCATCCACAAATCGCTATAATATTTATTATATCGTTTAATTCTGCATACTTGTATTGACTATCAGCCCTAAGAGAACATACTGTATCTAAATATAAATAAAAACACGTAAATCAGTCAGTAATTCATATTGCGGGTTGGCAGGTAAAACCAGCACTAGGAGCAAAGGAATACTGTAAATTGAAAACTAACATATTTACGTAGGAAACATAATGGAATCTTTCATTTAATTCAAAGTACGATCAGTAGACCTATACAAGGGCAATTTGTATTTAGAATAAGTGATAAATGGCAATAGCCTTGCTGTACGGGAATGCCGTTAATTTGGCAAATAATATAACACGATCATGTAAAAAAAACACGTGTTCCACGGAAACGAAACAAAGCGCAATCTTGAATTCTTTCGTCGTGCCAGGGGCGGGTTCGGAAATATTTAAATCGAATTTTAGCGGTCAAATTCGGTTCTATTACAGTATGGACTTGGTGTATCTAAACTAACACTTTGCGCTCTGAAAAGACGGTCAGAGGGATGGAAATGCTACAAGTTTTGCTTTTATTTAAAGTATTATGTATGAAATTGCAGTTAATTGCTTCCATAAATAAGAAAGTTGGCACTGCACGTCCCACATATAACCAAATTTGGAAAATGGCGCTACATTTTCTTTTATTCCAAGTGACTATATATCAAATTTCATTTAAATGCCTCCATAAATAAGAAAGTTGGCACTGCGCATGCGCAAAACCAAATTTTGAAACTAGCGTTAAATTTGCTTTTATTCCAAGTGGCTATGTATCAAATTTCATTTAAATACCTTTATAAATAAGAAACTTTGCAATTCGGTCTGTAAATGGTCGAGATGCGCGAAGAGCATTGTGTGCTGATCGATGGATTCAACTTTTGTAATTGTGTTTTATATGCCTAAAGCTATACACATATTGAATTTCATGCAATTCGGTTCACAACTAACGGAGATGTCAAAAGGGCCTACTTTATTTTTTGGTCTACATTGCCAATTCACGAACTCCAATCTACAAATTTTATAAAGAATCCACCTGCAAAACTTCGTCGTATCGGTCAATTCGTTTATGAGTTATCGTGCTAACGGACGGACAGACGGACGGACAGACACCGCAAAATTATAAACTCGCTAGGAGCTTGTTAATAATAGGAAGAAGTTTTGGTACATTGAAGTGAATTATTAGTTCAGCTTTCCGGTGCTCTCGTGAAGTTAGCCGTGATTTCTAAAAAAGGGATTTCAGAAAAGCAGCAAAGATACTTTGCCAAAAAAATGAATATATACAGAAAGGGGCATATAGGGAACAAAAGAGCAAACTTAAAGTAATGAATAAAAATAACAATTTATCAAGCAAAATGTAAACAAAATATAAAAAAAGAAAGCAATTTAACAAGCAGTAGTAACTGAAAAAAAAGTATACATAATGGTCAGATACACTATGTAAAGTATAAAGAGTACGAATAACTATTGAAATATAAGAATAAAAAATCGGAAAAATATTTTCAAAAGATGTTAAACGAGAGAATATAACAATGACGAAGAGTACAACTCCAAAACATAAAAGCCTAATATAAGGGACATTGAAGAACTAAAAGATGAAGAAATGTACGAATCATACGAATCACTTTAAATAAAATGCCATAGGAAAAATACTAAATGGGAAAGAAAAGTACCCCGAAGGAATATTACGAAAAAGAGCAAACAAACAATGATGCAGGTCTATCAAGAAAATAATATCATAAAGACAATAAATTAAACAAATGTAGCAAATGAGCTCGTGGTTATGGATGTAGCTTGGTGTTTCTTATTATATTGTTAAAGCTATGCTCATTTTCAATTTCCTGTAATTTGGTTCATAACTAACGGAGATGGCAAAAGGGCCTTCTTTATTTGTTGGCCTACATTACCAATTCACGAACAAATTTGATAAAGAATCCACCTACAGAATTTCATGGTAATCGTTTTCGGGATATCGTACTAGCTTTTGTTCGGCGAAAAGGACAAAATGTTCTTTTCGTGATTTTCCTTAAAATATATTCTCCAAAACTGCAAAAATTTTTATCAAAAAAAAATGCAGAACTAGCTTCGATGGCCACAACACGGTTTTCGGTTCAATTTCGAATTTTTAAGCACTTGTTAAATTTTTCCTGAATGATTCATAGTGATCATGAAACTCAATTATTCTAGTGCCGCACTTGTTAGTTGGTGTCCTTTTGTAACCAGAGAAGGCAAGCATCTGTTCTGATAGAAATAGAAGTGCTCTATAATTGGGTTTCAATTTTATTTAGCGGTGGGTAGTTAAAAGACCAAAATACGTAACAGAACAAGAAGGGCTTGACTTCATTTAATTACATTCGGGAGTACCTACTTGAAAAAGGCAAACAAAATTACTGCATAACAGACTAGAAGAAAATACAATTTTCAACTAAACCCCTTGTTGTAATCATGTTAGATAATCCCTTTTGAAATTAGGGCGTTGCTTTAATAGCGCACTTAGTATCGGGACGGATGCCAAAAAGTTTTGCGGTTATAACAGAGCTCGTAAACTTGTTAGCAGCTTTTATTATTAAATTAAAGGCATTAACGTTTAGTCCTATTATGAAAGAGTTTGAATATTGGCAAATCTGCTTTGTAGGCATTATTATACTTACTTTAGTATAGCTTAAAGTTTAAAAAGCAAAACATAAGACGCTTTTATTATGCTCACCGTTAAAAGTAAAACATCGAGCTTTATAATAAGTTATTTGCCCACGAGGTCAAGTCGGGTGTAATTTGCAAGGAAATTGGAAGCGCTTCGCGTGCTCAATGAGGAAAACACCTAACAATAAATTTTTATCAGATTTTCAAAAGCAACGTAAAATAACACATTCCTCCAATCTGATATATTTAAACACTACCTGCTAAGTATAATTTCTTAATTTAAACCTTTTTAACGTGATAATACTTCCTTATTATTGCAGTTCTCCGAGACTACTAAAATAATCGCGAATTCATTGAAATTGCGAATTTTATCAGATTGAAGTCCTGTGCCGATTATAAGGGTCAAAGGGTACCGCCGCCGTTCTGAAGGGTTCTTTAAAATGGCCGCCTTTATAAAGCGGAAGCTTTGCTAAACTCTTATTTCGTTTTGTCGGTGGTTTTTCAAAAAGGCTTTTGCACAATAACCAGAACTTAAATTTATGATTTACCTACCGCCTCCTATTGAGGTACATCCCCATTCAATCCACTTCTATCACTTAATTGTCATAGCAATTCTCAGCAATTCTTATTAAAACTCGGTAAAAAACGTGGTATCATTATCGTCCTTTTTCGTCGTCTTATTGTGGAATTCCACCTTGACGGTTTAATTAAGCTGAAATATCAATCAAGTTTACTTTGCTCGGTGAGAATATTCCCTCGCTTTTTTAAATACGATGGGAAGCTTTTCGCTCCGGAATATTAAAAAATGCTTAAAAATTGAAGAACCGGTCATTAATAAAGAGCAATATTTCTTTGTACGAAGATGACTATGTGTTTTTATGATGTCGTGCAACTTTACGGATGTCGAATTAATATGAAAATAAAGTCTACCAAAAGTGATATATAGGCTCATATATTTGTCTGTTGGTTGCTTTCTAAATTACATTCGGGTCGTTGTGTATGTGCAAGCTTCTTTTGGGGAATAATTAAGGAGTAATGTCAAAATAAATAGAGTTGAATGAGGAAGTGATTATTTCATATTATATTTATGGCTTGTCTTTACTATTGAACAATTCTCTGCAGGTTTTCGTAATCATCGTGGAAGATAATCTTGACTCTACATTTCATTTCATATAAACTAAATACTTATCCTAACATTTGTAGAACCCGTAGTTGGTCTGTACTTTGCTGCACTGCTCGTCCTATACTTTACTTTAATTGTATAATTTCCTGGCCCAATCTTTTTTATCTCTTGCTAGTGTTCTTCGTTCCCTCCTTTTTCTCGGAGGTTTTCTATTATTTCATGTTTTCCTTGGTCTTCCTCTCTTCCTTTTTTGCCATGGTATGCTTTACCATATATTCTTCGGTGTTGTTCCTTCGTCCATACTCATTAGTCATTAGGTTCCCAAACAATTTTAATTGTTGCCTTTTGATTGAATTCATTATCCACTCTACTTCTAGTTCTCTTCTTACTGTATCTCATTTACTCCTCTCAAATATTTCATTTCGATCGCTAGTATCTTTATATTTCAGTTATCCTTTTCTCTCGCCAACACTTTTGTCTTTTATTGTTTTTTCTTTGACCATACAAGTCCGAGTGTTTCATTTTACTTCTTTCATTATACCATTCATGACTACGTTAAACAGAGCGTGGTAGTGAACTGTTCTGATTGGAAATTGCCAATTCTCGCATACTGTCTGTATTTTTTTGTACATGTTTTTTTTATGCAGTTTCCTAATTCATTACCAATTCCTATTCCTTTTAGCCTCTTCCTCACTAACATTTTGGGTATTGTATCGAGAGCTTTTTATAAATGTAATAATTTTATAAATGTGTGGTCTCCCTGCTTCCAAATCTAAACCCACATTGGGATTCTTCCAATTGTGTTTCCGTTATAGTATCCTTTCATATACCTTTGCTAATATGCTTGTCATAGTACTTCCCCTGTACTGTAGTTTATGTAATCCCTTTTATCACTTTTTTTTATAAATTGGCATCAGTATCCCTATATCCCGCAGTATTTTGATATTCTCTCATTCTTTCAATTCTGATACTACTTTTCTTCCCAGATTCTTAACCATCTCGTGCCTACGCCGTCATGATATTCTTTCCCTCTTTTTGGGCATTTCACAGCCTCCACTACTCCCTCTATTGTGATATTCATTTCCTCGTTGTTATCTTCGCTTTCTACGTGTTGGTCCTATTGTATATTTATAGTTGTTTCGTATATCGTTAACATTTCCTTTCATCTCTTTAGAATATTTTCTTTTCTTCTTCTGAAAAAATGCGCTCAAGTTCCTTCGATCTCAGAACTGCATGAAATTCAAACTGGGCATAGCCAATACCATATCAAATGTAATGTCACCGCTTTGACACACTGAACCTAATCTGACCTTCTGTTCTCAAGATGTCTGCAATAAAAAAGGTCTGTAATGAGAGAGGCTTCTAGGCTTTTTTATTAAACAACCCACTCTTTCCTTAGCTCTATTACTATGTTGTACTCCGCTGTATATGACGATATGGCTACTATCTAGTACTATTTCTCCAACTCCTTTCTTATTAGTTTCTGTTATTCCTAGTATGTCCAGATCTGCTTTCTCAAATTCCCCCTCTAAGTCGTTTTCCTTGTCCGCTATACTTCTAACGTTCCATGTACCTATTTTACATGTTACTTTATTGTGCTCTTTCTCGCCGTACTGTTTTTATTTCTTGTGTCTGTATCGTTCTTATAATTAAGAATTACATCCTTCCTCGAGTCCTTGTCCATTGCATAGTCCGTGATTGCATATATGTCCGGGAGCTATCTGCACCACATGATCTAGCTCCTTATGAGTTAATCACCTCCTTCTCCAATTATTTTTCTGTGCCCTATCTTAATCGCCTTGCCTTTTTTTCCTTTCTTTTTGCTTAGTTCCTTTTCAATAAACATAGTCGTACCTTCTCTCGATCATTTGTATCGAATTCCAATCCTCGTATCACTACATTATTTCTCCGTTTACCGCTTTCGACCTAATTATCCATTCTGTTGTTGATTTTCTTTGTTTCGCCATTTTCTGATTTTCTTTCTTGATATTTTTATTTTCTTGCTTCAACTTAATTAGTTTTTTCTTATATTGTCTTTGTTGTTTTTTTCGTAATAGTGTAATATTGTTGTATTTTCACAATCATTCGGTTTGCCCAAATTTACAAAACACTCAAAATTTTCTGCGTTCCTAGACACCCATGAAATGTTTTTTTTAAACAATTACAAACACCTGCTTAAGCCTAAAATTACACATTAACTTTTCCCAACACTACCTAAATTATGTCTATAATGTTAGCCAAACACCACAAACCAAAACAAAAAGGAGATGGCACTTATTTTTTTTAATTCTATGGTCTTCTCGATACGCAGACTTCTTCCCGTTGAATTCAGACGCTATCCTTCTCATTGTTTACTTATTTATTTATTGTCCCTCTCTTGTTCTGGGCCCTCAACAGGCTTTCGCCAAATTACAGAGTGACCCGCATAATGTTCTTAGAGGTGTCCCTGCGGAAGGTCTTAAGTTGTTCTATACTACTCCGGTATTTACCTTACGAATTAGGAAAACTGCAAGAAAACCTAATTCGGAGTAGCCGGCAGAATGCTCGAAACTGATCCAAGGAAATTCCTATCACTGCCACAGATAAAAAATTCACCTCAGCCCAGGTTCGAACACCCGACCTCCCGTGTATGTAGCCCAACGCTCTACCACTTGCGTGAGACTGAGAGAGTATTTTCTAAGGTGTCCACTATTTGAAGCAACTTACGTGATTTACCTCGCTTCTTAAGTCATTTAAAATGTGGAAGACATTCTGGACAAATCCATTCTCCCTTAGGAACTGATCTAAGCCCGACGCAATCCAAAAGAAGGCTTGTCATACGTCTTCTGTCTGCTGGTGAATGAATCCAAAAATGTGTGGGCAGCATCCCTTGATGTTTGAGACAAACCGCTCCCCAGGGCCTCTAGACATACATTGTGGATACAGGTAGAACGCACCATAGGGCAATGTATTTTTTAGCGAAGGATCCACGAGGTCTTTGAAATTAGCGTTCAACGTACTACTCCAATCTCTTTCTAGCTTCAGGCAAGCGCAATAACGTACGTTGAACGCTAACCTCTAACACATATCAAAGGCCGGGTGGATCCTTCGTGAAAAAATACATTAATTCTGATTGTCTATGATGCCTTTAACATGGGACGTACGGTATATAAGGTGTATATGTATCTTACGATATAGTAACCTGATTAATATAGCAAACCAAAAACTCTTTCAAAATGTTAAAAAAAATATGAAACAGGGCAGCTTATTGTGGGTAGTACATAGAATATTCTTCAATCACTTTCTTAGCCAAACTTATTAACGCACCTCTGCCCATCTTACAGAAAAATAATGCCTAACGAATAAATATTGAGAAATTGTACACAATGAATAATCTGCAAACTAGATCAAGTTAGAGTTCTTTATAATTTTGTATCAGATTTTGAAACACATTTTACAAAAAGATATTGATGATGATGGTTTAATAGTTTCTGTACCTTTTGATAAAATAAATAGAGTTTTAAACATGTTAACTAATTCCAATGCACATTTGCAATTCACTTATGAAAAATAAAAATATTCTTTAATCAATTTATATGGATCGGTCGTCCATGTACCCCCACTCATATAATTATTAATTATAATGTTCCTTGTACGAGAATAAATTCTAGAAAGGTAAGGTAAGTAGAATTTTATTTTAACAACTTCTGGTAGCTTTTTTCTATGGATAACATAGTAATGACGATCATCTCCATGTAAGAAACCTACCACTAAGTTTAAGGGGGGTTGGTAAAAGTGCACCTTAGATTCGCTGCGGTGGCCGTTACATTATTTATTTATGGCGCCCAACGTGGGGCGAGCTGTAAATTGCGTCTTTACCAGTAGGATATTCGTATTGTGAAAAATTTAATAGAATTGTCAATGTCAAATAAAAGCGATGGACACCATTACGCGACAATACGAAAAATAAACACAAATGGGACATTTTTTAAACACAGATATGTATTTTTTCGAGCGTTTACATAAATTACGGCATTAATTGTAAATATGCAAATGTTTGCATTTTCAGAGTGCGAGCCTTTACGCAACTTCAGTTTGGCGAACACCCGGATTATTATTTGCCTTTCCTGCACGTTACGTATATGCATGTTTGCATAAATACATAACTAAATTAAAGTTAATATTGTATAATTAGATTTCTTGAATTATATAATCCCTACCTTGTTAAGAGTTCATAAATTGTACGGCTGACATTCTTAACGTTTATCATTAAAACCTTACCCTTATTTAGTGATTATATTACTACACGGAAAGTCACACCGTGATTAATGGATTCTTAAGTAATCGTAGGAAGATTATGCTAAATTATAAATGCAGGTGTAGTGCTCGATGACACTACCCACAATTTCATTACCGATAAAATATTATTTGAATATCCGATTATATTGTTATGTGCCTTTAAAAAATCGGTAGAATTTCTCAAACCATTAATCAGCTGCGTTCCTCGCGGCATCGGCAGACAAACTGGCCAAACTAGCCAGATAAAAAGAGACTATAATATGAAATTAATGATAATGAGGGTCTAGGTTTATGTTTTAGTTATTTTTAAAGTTGGAATTAGTTTTATTTGCTTCTAGTAGATTGACTAGTTTAGATTAACATTCAAAGAAGCGCTTTCGTCGTTGCCTCATACATCAAGTGGCCAGAAAATTTAATTGCAACAAGCTTTGTTTCGTAGCAGTGGTCGTATTAATAAATATCTGAAAATTACGTGCGCGCAGTTCTGCGGTAAATAAATAAGGAAGAGGTGAAACTTTTTTGCATGACACCAAAACACAGGGGCCGTTGTATTCGAATTCGCAAAAACACGATGCACGTAAATCTGAGGCATTATGATCCTAGCAGAGTCATAAAATAAAAGTAACCCAACGGTATTATAGATATCCCAGTATTGAATTCCTATTCGATCGGTCAAGAAATTTGGAAAACTACGTCGGATTTTTCTAACGTCATCGGACGTCTGGCCACCCACCCATGGGTTTGGCATCATCCTAAAACCTGCTTTACGCCTGTCAAATAAATCGATTCAAGATTAAATATGTGAAAATAATTTGCTTAATAGTTTCATATCGTAATTATAAAGCACTGGCATGTCACACCTTATCCCATATTATTTTGTAATTGTATCCTGATATTAAATTGCTCTTCTTAATTAAATCAAAAACCTGTTCGTTTTCTCAAATTTAAAATATCCCGCATTTACATTGCTTGCATTCAATTTAGTTTGGTATTCAAATTTTGCAATTAACTTGCGTACCTACGTTAAAGTAAAAAGTTGTTCCAATCCAAAGTGTATATTCAATTACGTAAATGATTCCTTTGTCGCGAAACCTGTGAACGAGAACGCTCTAAGGAGACGACTGAATATTTTCGTCGGGGTAAATTAATTGGAAGATTCTACGTGAGTTTTTCTTATTACTAATTATGTTTACATTAATTTTGTGTTAATTAACTTTACAACGGTAGCATACACTCGAACTGATGAAGCCATAAAATTTAATTATCGTCATCTGTAGGGACTCTTGACGGTTATTATAAAATCAAAAGATGCCGTTACAATTAAGTTACCTAGGTCCTTACAAAAATAAAACTTGAACATCCGAATGTGATCGCTATTTGCGATGAAGTGTACCACAGCACAAAAATTCATTAAGATATTCCATCATCGCTCATATCATGACGGTGGTACATTGAAATGCAGCCCCTGCATTCTACTTTTTTACATCATAATTTAATTATCTCGTACGACAATCTAAAGCGTAGCCTTTCTCTGCTCAATTAGTTAAGTAAATGATAAAAATCTTGACAAAAAAATAAATAAAGGAAGGCATTTGTATCTGTATTTCGTTACGTCTTTTCACATACGCTATATAAATACCAAGTTTAAGTTATGTTCTGCTAGACCTAAAATGATGGTACCTGGGTGCGATTTCCTCAAATATAACTATTTTTCTAAACACACACGTTTCGTAAGGTACCATTTAGAAAATGGTCTATTGAACAAAGTATAACATAGCGAGTGTATATTATGTATTCTGGATTCTCGTCGGGTAAACTAATCTGACTATGATTTCGATCTTCTGATACGTTCTTGAGAACCATCAACAGAAAAGTGAACCAAACCTTAGATTAATCAGTCCCGAAAGTCTCTAGAAATAAATTACTACATGGATTTGAATTATTTCGCTCTCTGAACTGGAAGAATAACAGCAAACTTCAGGGTTTTCCAAAAGTCCCTGAGCGGATTTATAGGTTTCAAACGTGTGAAGATCTAAAAACTACATTTTAGTTGCGCTCACCTTTGGCTAGGTCATGACCTGTCTCACTATAATATAGGGTTAGGGGTTTCGAGACCAATTTCATAGCAGTATTTCAGTATAGCATATAATTTTAAATATTCAGGAGTCATGAAAATATCAGTACATGTGCAAAATAAGATGTCAGCAAAATACCACTGCAAATAAACCCAATAAACACATTTCGCCCCCACTTAAAACAAACAAAAACCCTCCGATCCATCGTACATTACAAACATACCGACACTTACTTTTGAAACCACCTTCACAAAATCTTCCAAACACCCCAAACCAAGCCCCAAACCATCTAACCACCCTGTATATGAATCTCAAATGAAAGACTCCCACACCTATGGAAAATTCCCCTATAAGTACCTACGCATCAAAAACCATAATACACCCTAAAGTATCTTAACACCCTGTACTAATCTCAAAACTTCCCCTTAACAAGCAATAAAATCCACCCACTAACTCCTGAAGGCATTCTAATAGCTAATAAGTTACATGGAAATTTCCCACAGCATTAATGCAGTTGCAAAGCTTGTAAAAATAGAAAGGTAATACAAAATCTATTAAATCTACAGGAAAACAATACACAACAATGTCCTCTTTTGTGCAAGAACTTTGATGTTATGTTCAAGCCGTTAGAGTATGGATAGAACAAAAGTGAGTGATTGGGAATTCTATGGTCTACAAAATAAGGCCATTTAAGCGACTTTGCATCTCTTACGGTTTACGAGATCCCCATACTAAACATCGGAGAAACTCACCCTGTATATTGCTGTGTGCAATTTAAAAGCTTTGACCAACTCCAGTAAATTCCAAAGAATTAACTACACAAATTTTAATTGACACCTGACACAATTCTTGGGACACGAGAAGAAAAATCTGAGATGAAAATCTGGGTCGCACAAAGGATTCGAATAAACACACAATTAATTGATTGACCATGACAAAAATTTATTCGGAAACAGATGAACTGAAAAATTAAAACAAAATTCATGAAAAAAAAGCTTGCAAAGCTTGTATGGTCAAATTATCCCGCACGCAGGCAATTACTTAGTTATTTTCTCTATTTTGACCATTCTAGAAAACACCGCCAATCATAATTAGACTTGATAACGCCAGCGCACGAACTCGCTCCAACTTACACTAAAAATAAATTCTTCCAAACACTTTATCTCTGCTAAGGGCGATAAGAACACGTGCGTTAATTAAATTGAGTCCGAGCCGGATGGTATAAATTAGGCCTTGTCCTTAATCCGTAATGCTATATTTAGTCCTTCGAGCCGTTAAACTAACTAGTGCCAGATCACCACAAGTGTCACGGTCCCGGTAAGCGCTACATTTGGTCCTTCGAGCTTTTAAACGAACTGGTCCTGCACAAGGGTTCCGGTCTCAGTGAAGTGCTACACTTTGAAGTGAGTTCAAGTGCCCAAAATAGTATGGATATGGAAAAGTTGAAAACGAAACGGTTCGATCTCGCAACGTTCAGACAATGCCACTCACAGATCATGGACCTGCAACAAGAGGCCAGGACATGATTACTACGCCAAGAAGTTCTACAACCAGCAACCGCATACCTTCCCTAACCCGCACCCAGACATCCGAGACTGCAAATCAGATTTGATCGGTTTATGAAACTTATCCAGAACACATGAGATAACATTCAAGAAGCACCACAATATATTATAGTAAGCAGCGAATTACCTAACATTTTAATAGTCCATACGCTAGGTAACATACTGTGTTTTTGAGAGGTCCACGAGTTGTTGTTGTGGCATTATTTTGTCCGAGACCGGAGGGAACCATGGGGAGGTAGCTGGTCAAAGTTATGACTCACGTACTTTCTATGGTTCAATTGCCTCACGTTACCGCTCACAACCGTCAAAGAGAATCATAGTTACTCCTACCTTTTCGAATTGGTATTTGAAGTATAGAAAAATACCTCATGTGAGTACCACTTCATACAAAAGATGAACGCGGTCGAGGTAAATACAAGTCTCATTATCCTGAAAACTTCTATACAACAAGAGCAAATTTTTTACCGGAGTGGCTCTTCTCAGGAATTCTGCCGTAGCAGTACGACAACGATCCTGTTTCCAATTTTTCTTGGAGAAAGCCTTATTTTCAAGGGAGGATAGATAAAAGGCCCAACTTCCGCAAAGCAAGGGGTTGAGCTAGCCTTGGGTAAAACAGTCGATTTGTTTGTATTAACTAACAGGATTAAAGATCTAACAAGAATCATTTTGAGTAGGTAGTTAAAAGACTTGCTCTAGGAAGACATCTTTTATGGTAATAGACACAATTCATACATTTTTTGGGTGGTATACAATAGGTCAAGAAACAAAGAAGTACCTGGTCTCTTTAGATTTGGGTTCGTATTTTTTGACTTTTGACATTGAAAATGTATTCCACGATAATTCCATCATCATGGAGCAAGTGTTTGTTGGTCACGTATGTTATTACTGTAGCTAGCCCTCAATATTTCTTTTTATTTGTGGACGTTTTTAGTGCTGATGAATGTGGCAATAGGAATCAAAGAATAATATTGCATGAAAGTATTAACTTCTAGATAAATTGTTTGAATGTTACTTGTTATCATTCTCTGATGCTCGCATACGGAGCATTTAAATGAAGAAATAGAGGACCTTACGTATGTATTTCATAAAGGAATCCCTGGGGAGCTTAAATCATTATTGGTATTTCTTGGGAGAATACAATGCTTAATAAATCTAATGCGAGTGCACAAGTGCCAATATTATACGATTCTTTCCAAACGAAAAGAAAAACCGAAACCTGAAAGGGTTCAAGTTAGAATTTACATACTGAATCACACTTGACCTAAATCCAAGCCAATTCTTAAAGTTCCATTCATCGTTCAGCGACGAAGTAAAATTTGTTGAGAAATAAAATTCGGTCTTAAAGATTTATCATACGAATTTTTTTGCAATCGATGTTATTAGTTTGTGAATTTCCGACTAACTACGTTTTTAGGGCACAATGAATGAGATTCTGGTCGTGTTACTACAATATACAAAGCTCTCATTACAAAACGAATGACTTCATATTAGTCGTTATGCTATTGTAAATTTTATTACTTTAGTTGAAAAGATGAATTTAAGTACGGGCCTATAAGGATGAATAATATACCATGAACGTTATCAAATAGTCACTGGCAGACTCAAATGGTCCAAGAAATTAAGGTGCAATGCCCATCAGGAGTAGTAATTTAGTAATCAATAGTAATTATAGTTTAGGGACCATAACCTGTTAGAAATGGACTGTCAATTTTCAGTGCGATTCGTCGTTTCATTAGCATCGAACAGCAGAAATGCAAACTCGAACGAAACTCTTGTAAAAACACCTTTGGGGTAGTGTTAATCTAATTAAACTTTGCCACTATTGACATTTATGCAAAGTAACCCTGTCTAGACGAACGTCTTTACGTACACCTGAAGCAAACCGAATGAGCACGCTTAAAGATTGTTGCACCGCTTTTTTTTTATTAAAAGGCTACGTAATTGAGAACTTATTTTCGAAACAACAGTAACAATTTTGCAATTTAAACACGAACTTTCTTGTTTATAATTACGGTTGTACAAATAGAAATACAATGCGGTGTACTTGTTCCTAAAGTTTCGTCTGCAAATGAAACAAATGCATGCACCAGTTCGCTTCAGCCACAATAAAATAGGTACATTTTCTCTTACGTATACCTAGTCATCTCGAAATCTTGAGACCACCTTCATTCCGTTTGTCTCGATTATTTGAACATTTGATGTGGGTAAACTTACTTACTTCACTCTTGCTTTGTGTTGAACTTGTGCTTAGCTAGGCGTTCAACTTGAGCATATTAAATGTAAAGTGAATTCCTCGTAGAAAACAAAAAAGTTTACACGATGGAATGCATATATTAGGATTAATTTATTTCTCCAATCTTCTACGTTCCAATTGGCCACTTAACCTTTTTTATGTAGCGTGACGCCTTTAAATGTCATTAATGTACAATTCAATCTAAATCAATAACGAACTAAATTGCATAATATAATCATAGCGGGAATTTCAACGAACAATTTATGACCAGTGGTATACTCGAGTTAGACAAAAAAGCATGTGATCAATAATAAAATGTCAAGTGGCAAAACCTCTAACCTGTCTACTCCTAAATAGTTAAACGTTGAAGTGAGTATCGGTGATTCCCTCAATTTCATATTTATAAACGGGTTCTTCAACAGCCAACAGCATTTTGTTTATGAGTAGGGTTTGAATTTGGTTAAAAAACATTGGGTTTGTGTCGAAAACCTATTCAAATTTTCAAGTCCATTACGAAAATGAGCGCTCAGTTAAGACATTTCTTAAAATTGGGGATATTTTTGGTGGTTATAATAGCCCATAAGAGGCTCCAATTATGAATTTAGTGGAAAAATTTATTAAAACTGGTTCTGCACTAGTGATGTGGATTGTAAAATAACGATTTGTAAGTTACATTAAAAAACTGTTATATTACGCGTAACTTACAAGAGGTCGGTTTTTTATGTAATTTATGCGTTTTTTGAAATATACATAACTTACGTTTTTTATTTAAAAACCGTAATTTTTGTAAATTTGCATAAATGTAATACCTATTTGATACATTTTGATCGGTACTACCAACGTAAACGATTCACCGTTTACAGAAATTGAGCCTTATAAAGTGCAGTTGATTCATGAAATGAAGCCATCTGATTACGTCGACAATGTACTGATTACATCATTGAACAAGTTGCCGGATTTTCAAAAAAATCATATTTTCTGATTCCGATTCACCTAAATTGTTATGTTTAAACAAAATTGTTACATCTGGAATTCAAAAAACCCTACAAAGGTTCAAAAAGGACCTTTACATCCAGATTTCTGGTGTGCTTTGTGGTTTGGAGATGTCATTGGCCCTTATTTTTGAAAATAAAGCAGATGGGCTCTTGCAGTTAATGGAATGCACTGCAAGGGCATGATAACTTTTGTTATCTTTTTTATGATATGGATAATATTGCTGTGTGGTTTCAACAGGATGCCGCCACACAGCGTTGTAGCTACCGGTATTTCAGTACCTCGCAGTTTCACAGAGCAGGACGGACGAACCTCCTTTACAATTACCAATAGATAACGTAAAAACAATATATTATATCTATCCCGTAAGTGGGGCAGAACAATAGGCCTGGATAAGTGCAGTTACAGTAGAAATTCATGTAGCTTTACCAATTCTTTACAGAACGTTTCCTTCTTGTAACATGTGGCCGCTTGTCGTTTCAAAAATTTGGTTTTGGATTTGTATTTTGTTCAACATATGAAAATTTTCACAAATACCGCTTCATAGCGCACATGAAGGAAAGTATGTCTAGAATAAGAGCGATTAAAACGCGTACAATTTTGATAAAAGTCTGCCTTTTTCGAGATAAAAAACCGGTGAGCCCATAGTGCGGGTTTTTAAGACAGTCTAAGTTATACCGTCAGCGAGCACGTGCGTTAAAATTATGCTTCGTTTTAGCTTCAAGAGTGATGGCGTAAAATATGGCTCTGTCCCTTCATTCCGACACAAAAAAATAAAAGCTTTGTCCCAGGCTGGGCTGCAAAAAATTATAGCTGTGTGAAATGGCTTGAGTTCATTACACCACTAGAATAACACTTACCTAGCTAGATCAAAATTACACAAATTAAACCTTGTAACATACCCCTTATATTACTACAATCTACTTAGATCATCTATTCTATAGACATATAATAAACGGGTAAGTAGAGTTGGCGTTGCAATTTCTCAAACCCGCCGTATAAACATGAACGGCCAACTAACTCAGAGTAAAACAAAAAATAAGAGCTTCCACAGCAGTACTTTCATTCTGGATAAACTGATCTTCTTAACTTATCAAGGGTTGAGCGCCACTCAATTTTTAACTTAACTCTCCCCGTATGAAATTGGAAAGATACGGGGGTATTACAAAGAGTACAAATCGACTTAAGTACCAAAATAAATGCTGGTTTATTGTCATTAAATATTAAATAAACTCCCCAATGGGGTAGCGTACACAAATATTGAAAATGATAATTTACGTTACTTACAAATCTGAGCATTTTGACTTTACGAAAGTAAACTCTCAGTTTAACAAAACTCCAGTGAAGAATAATCAATTAAATAATTACTTATTACTTGATCTCAAAACCAAGTTCCCGCAAAAAAATGATCCGGACACAAATGCGCACGTGTAGTGCCAAATGCAAATAAAAGATATGAGGCAATGCTTACCTTGATTTAATAAGATGTTATCCAGAGAAGTGAGCTCAGTTCCCGGATCCATAAATTTGCAAACAAAAGAAATCTGCCAAGTCGCCTTACTCGTAATAAGTTCACAAATACGATACTTAATCAACCAATTGCTACATAAGGAAGTGGAACGTTACTAATAGCATACGCGGGTCTAATTCGATCATCACTTCACAGAGATCGCAAGATAATAAATATAGATACTGACGTCAACAAAATGACTTTGCAAAAATAGTTATTAATTAATACGCAAAAAGTTACGGAAGTTGTTTTTTGGTTGACGACCGAAATTGTTATCAAATGTGGTGCATGACCTCATGACCCAATTTCAGCAAATGGCGGCTTCTATCAGCAGATGGAAAGGTTTTCAAAAGGCGTTGGCACTCCTGCACCGATGGTGAATTTACTTCAAGGTTACCCACATGCGTATGTAAAATATATCCGGAATTATACTTAAAATGGTATTGGAACTGGTTCTTAAAACTGGGATTTGCAATTAAGACTGTAATTAAACTCGAACTAAGATTACAAACACTAAATGTCCGAGTTAATCAAATTAGATCATACGCCCTAATGTATGGCCAGAGTTTCTTATTCCGTATGGTGTCTGGTTAATCAAATTAATTAATTAATTAATAAAAGAAAATCACAGGTATCCCTATTCGTTGATAACCTTAAAATATACATACCCCTTTAAATAAGAGGGGTAATAACCTAAAGAAAAATACACTTGAAGTATATCTGTAAATGCAAATGCCGTACTAACGATAAGTCAGAAAAAACGCAATTATATCCTTCTTACTATTGGAGTTGATAATTTCACGCTAAAAATTGCGTGTTTAACATTCCAAGATTACGACTGCTACGACGATCTTCCAATAAGTAAATATTGGCTGCTTCGTAATGAAGAAAATAAAGCGTTACCCATAGGCACCCATTTATTTGCAATAAAGGGCTATAACGGTTTCATTTGGGCGCAAAAAGAAATGCCGGTATTGCTCCGGTCTAGCTCTGATGCAGGAGCGAGGCGGTTCAGATTTCAGGGATATATTCGCGTGGTTCTGATTGACTAGGGTAGCGCCACTACGTTTGGAAATGCAAGAAGATACCTACAGGAAACGCAGAACCTGAAAGATAAAAGGACACACAACAACACATACCTGTAAATTAAAAAAAAAAAGAACTATTGGGGGTGAACTGGTCGTTTATTAAATTAGTTGTTGATATGCATAGAATTTAAAGATCTGTATATCTATAATATCAAGGGATCGCTGTATCTTGAACGGTTAATAAAAATTTTAGATTAAAGTTCCAAACGTACAAATAATGAAAATAAAATAAACTCTTGCAGTAGCAAGTGCCGCTAGATCCTCACGCTTGGGGTCTAGAGCGTTTAAAATGAAAATCAAAAATAATTAGTGCGGGGGTAAAACAAAGGCCTTTCTTTCACGGGCTACTAAAAACGTACCTCACCTCGGGCATTCTACCTTTTTAAAAACCAAAAAGAAAACAACAGGCTACCTTGATAACTGCCTAACAATCATAAACGTACAAAAATAATAATTCGGTGCAGTAGGCACAACCAAAAAAAGTAGTTCTAATCGTCCGACCAACCAGAAGGGTTGTCGGTTTTAAAGTAATACATAACCAATAACAGCACAACGATGTTTTTATTTTACTTATCTTTTTTTTTCTTTACGTGACCAGTGTTCAGTGATAAATTGTTGAAATTAAAACACGAATTACAACAAAACAAAGGAACTGAAAGGAAGTAAGGAGAGGAAGGGAACAAAATGGCAAGGGTGTCTCTACGTGGATGCAGGATTCGATGGTTCGTTGCAAAGTAGTCGGGAAGGTTCAAGTAATAAACAGCTGACCTTTCGTTGTAGAATACCGTTCCACAATTGGGGTTGGTGACGCCACGCAGAGAACGACAGGGACGCACTTGTAGGGGATGATCGGTGATGGCTCTGCGATGAATGGGGCGCAGGGCTCCTCCTTATACGGGTTGATGTCGATGGTAAAGCTATGCGTTTCCCTCACAATGATGGACGAGACGAAAAACGTACAAATTGGTAGGTAGTAAAAATCGGCTAAAAATAATAGTTTACCAATAAGGGCTGGGAATAACAAAACAAGATGTACAAACCTCTAAAGATCGTAAACGAGCCAAAGTATCAAGCCGATGACCAATGTGCTTCCAAAATCCGCTTGGCGAAACTCCAAAAATATTACCACGAGAACCAAAAACGTCTCCAAAATTGGGTAACAATTAGAAAATATTTACTTCAATGTGTGAAGATCCTTATAATTAATTAAGATGAAATTTTTACACAAATGAAGATTGGCACACTGGACACGACCATGCCAGAATCAAAAGTGACCGGAAAAGAAGATAAAAGGTAAAGGAATTTTATCACAAGGACAAGGACAATACTGGTTTTTAAAATTTAAATACTGAATCTGTACTCTATTCTAACAGGCAACCAACCATACATACGGAAGAAACATAGGGAACGAAACAAACTGTTATAGGGCATCTACAACAACACACCTAACACAGGCAGAGATATATTTTGCACCATAAGTGGAACACTGCACATGCGCAATATGATTCGAATGTGGACAGCTGAAACACATAGGCGGCACAAAAAGGGATCTTCATATTAAATTACGAAGTACATATTTTGTAACTTCCCCATGGAATGAAATTACACTTCTAATTATTACTTTCGTAAAAACTTCTCGTATTTTCTGCTGTCTACGGAAATAATACACCATTAAAATACCGGGAATGTCAATTGTACTGACAACTCAGTGTGCATGATCGGTATTCTACTGTTGGCCTATTTCTCTCACATATTATGTTGGCACATATTTCAAATTGAAAAATCACCTCCTCTCTATAACTTGAAACTAATAGCGTAAACACTAACTTTGGACAGCAATCGAAAACTATTCCTCTTAATTTAACTGACAAATAAGATTTCGAAGCACCGGCTGACTACCGGAAAAATGAGTATTAGAATTTACACACAACGGACTGTTACGCACGCAAAAAATACCAAAAAATACCATCACACTCACAATCTTCGGTAAGGCCCAACGAAATGCGAGCACTTATCTACATCGCCCTTCCTTATTTACAACTATGCATATGTGCCATAATTTATCTAAATCAATTAAATTTCACTTTGATGAAGTCCCCATCTGCTAACTAATTCTCAAATAGGCGCAATAATACCTTTATCCAAATGTTTCTTAACTTCTATGTATACAAACAAATAAAACCGACTACATTATTGAACAAAATTACAGTAAAAGTAAACTACTAATCAAATAAAATAAAATTCATCAATTATTTGCCTATTTGTAACCAAATTCCACCAGATTTCCTGATCAAACAGTGAATAGGTTAAATACAGGGTGTCCCGCTTGCCATTCCCATAACTTTAACCGAACATTACGCTATATACGCCTTCTTTGCCAACCGGGAATATTACCCACGTCAATAACTAAGTTATTTTAAATTTATTGGTTTGTATACAGTAGTGGTCGATTATTTTTGGGAATTTGCTAATTCATTTTGTTTGAAGCAATTTTAATATTCCTAAAGGAATCAACCCGAGGAACTTATTTGCATGAAACAGATTATGTACTGTATTTATTGATAAGAATCGAATCCAAACAAAGGATTATTTTGCCTCATTCCGTTGGTTGAATGGAAATATTTATTAGGTGTGGTGTGTGGGAAAAGATATACCATAATTTAAAAAAAAAAGCTTTCACATTTTTAGAAGAACAAATCAGTTTCAGGCAATTCTCTTGTTATGAAACAATAGACAATTAGTATTATGATTATAATTGTTGCAGAGTTGTGAGGAATCCTAATGTATGGATATGTGGAAATCTCCCTTCAACATACCTATCCAAATTATTATGTCACTTAAAAATCGAAACAAAGCCCCTATTGAAAAACTCCTTACAATGTACACTGAAATTCGGCACTTCGCTTGTTCAGACGTTAAATATTATGCTTTAAAAGTAGCAGTAGTGCAAAGGGGTAAAATGAATGATGCTTTAATGAAAACTAAATTGAATTTTAAACTTTCGTTTCACTTTTTTATACTTCAGAAAATATGATCGACGATGAATTCAAACGAAAAGGGATTTTGTATGATGGTCGAGCAAACGCTTAATCTGATTTGCTTAGAACCGTACATTGGATTGAAAATTGTACCCATTCATGGTTTTCAAGGAAACTTAATAAAATTAAACTTGAATTCAATACGCTCATTTCCCGAAGTATAAACAACTAATGCGCAAGTATTTCGCGAATTTATAGGTATTAAGCTTGGTAAACACGAGGCTTACTGATATGTCATAAACTTAGGGGAATAGTTATGAACTTTATATAGTTTAGAGTAGATTTTCGAAAGTTCAAGAGACAACTCTATTAAGATAATTACAATGCGGACATAACTGTACAATGTGGTAGAGTTTAATAACTATTCATAATTGTTATTCCCGTCACTAATCAGTATTCGAAGTGCAAACATTGTTAATAAATCAGAAAGGGTACAGTAAGTTAGTGATCGAGTTAATGGCATTACTTATTAAAGTTTGAGAGATTTGTTCAAGTATTTGTTATAGAAACATTCAATTCTACTTGAAAAATGCAAACTCATCGTTCCATAAACAGATAGTATAATTTAAATAGAGACAGGGGCAAAAATACTTGCAACCTGTCTCCTGTCACATGCAAATTTGTTGTTCTAGTTTCTACACAAGCAATACAAGTAACATTTCCTAATCATAGTTTTTTTGTCTAATTTTGTAATTAACTTTCGATGGCCGCCCTTCTGTTTAATTTGGTATTAAAGACGTGCAAACACAGATTTCTTTGTGGGGAGTTTCGTCTTCTGCAATTTATCTGCTGTAGATTTCTTTATATCTCTTTCGGTTTCCCTATGCGCAATCGTATGGGTAGATAAAGTGAAACAAATGATTGTGCATTCTAATGACATCTGTCATTCTTATTTGAAATGCACGGTATAAAATGACGTTGAGAACATATGACAATTCTGTTTTTATGGAAACGATCGCGACGGCAAAACCTAAGCTTGCTATTTTTGACTTCTCTTTGAGATTTTTTTTAAACCAAAAATATTCAAGTGTTTTGAACGACACCATACCTCTTGAAATATTGTGTTTTTGATTTTCACAGCTTCGCTTTATGATAATTTTTTGTGGATCATATGGTATATTTTTTGTTTAGGAGTTAAAGTGACACTCTTTTTGTGATGAATCTGTAGGGTGAGTTAAAAACCGTTACTTTGACTCCAAACACATTTTCACACATTAATGTTACACAGAACTTCCATCTGTCAAATTGAAGTCTCTTGTTAAAGTTAAGTTGAATTTCAGTTTTATTAAGTGAAGGATTACAAAGTGACCAACTAACCTAGGAGGCAGCAGTTGGAGAGGTGTATGAAATTAAGCTATCGATTCCAGTACATTTCTAAGGCTGATAGGTTAATAGGAAATGGACAGTTATTAGATACAATACATGTAATTAGGGTACGTGACTTATTATGTGCATTTTGCTACCAAATACATAGCTGCAGAATATTATACGTTTCCAGTATTTGAACCAATTGTAAAAGTTATTGAATATCGAAAATTACAGTTCAGCAAAATAAAGTTATTTGTAACCTATGATCACTTCGCCATTCCGCCGTCTATGAAATGCTATACACCGTAATAATCGAACGAAATATCCCACTGCAATTATCCTAAATCCCGAACGTACACATTGTGAACATGAGCAGGCCAAAGTTACCTAACATTGATTCTATATTTTATAGTTATGACTTGCGGCAGCCGTTAGTGCGGCCATAGATTTGGTAGATTAGCCTGCAATGTGTATCGAGAACTTGCTAATCTATAATAATGAGTCCTTAATCTATAACGCCATTAGCTACGATGGTGTGTTTGGTGGCCGCAAATATGATTGAACTGATCGAAATTCTGCGCTTACTTTTATAGCTTTATTTATGACAAGCTTAATTATTACGTACTAGAAGAACGTCTTTACGAGATTAGTCTCGGCGTTGGCGTGTTAATTACATTTTTATCAGATGCCCGTCCGCAATCAACTTCGCGTCCGACGACTGCTCTATTGTTACGATATCTAATACTAACTCCAATCACTTCGTAGACTTTATATAGTTCCCTTGAGTAAAATGAAAATAATGTGCTTTTGCTTTTTCAACTGAAAAAGGTACGTCGAGTTAAAAAGCGGTTCAGACTTAAGCCGTAACGGTCATAGCATATACGCACCATATGTTGTTCGTCAACTTCTTTTTATCCAAACTGTTTTAAAATACTTGCAGAATTAACTTACCCCGAACAAAAACTTGTAATGAGTTCAGTTCTCGATTTCACAGGCGTATAAATTCTTTCGCATTTTGTTACGTATTATAAAATTAACATACTGTTTTATGCATTAACTTACTTCATCGCAAAACACACTATTGCAATTCTAGGCAATAAATTTACCGCTTGCTTTTATGTTTACATTGCAACCCGCTGCTGTCTAATCTTTATACAATAATTATTACTTAATTTACCGCCATTTGATACATAGAATTTGCGCCGCTCCACTCATTTTTAATCTAACAACGTTACACGATTTATGGATTCGTATATTAACGCCATGACAAACTAATTACAATTTATATGCAGAAGTTCATTGTAGTTTATTCATAAGCTGGTAGGTTTTTTACGGAATAAGTAAGGTATGAATAGCATTGTATCTCGCACGTGGCAAGACACTGAGAAATGCACCAGATCCTGTTATTGTTTTTCAATTTCCTTTCATTGATGCAGTTTCTTTGCCAATTCCATAACGGATGAAAACATTTAAAAATTGAAATTCTTTCATTAGAATTCGAAATGTAGGTATTGTAATTTAATTCTCATTGAACTTGATAGAACAGACAATGCTGGTGTACTTTCAAGTAAAGTATTATTCTGGACATAGCAATGCCTACACATTCAATTTAAGGGATGGATAGGGGTGTATTGCATGCTTGAAAAATAGGGCATTATTAGACATTCCATACACGTTGAGATTCTTACCCGTACACATTTCGATCTATTTTATTAAATTGTTTTGTGTTTTGTTCTGGAATCGCGCCTTCTTTGTATATAAGACCATATTAAAGATTGCAATGCTGGCGGGTGCGCTGTCCTCACGCGGCTCTGATAACCACATTTTTGTGAAAAAAAACTTTTCATGCAAAGAATCGAACCTGAGCCGCCCGGTTGCAAGCCAAGTATCCTTCCCACTAGACCATTATGGCACACATTCAGTCGTTATTAAACTGAGTTCGCATTCCGAAATAGTTGTGGGGAATGGTCAATTTTCGCATACATGTGGACGCGTCTGCCGTTTACAAATATGCAACCCGCGCAGGAAAGTTTTAAATTTCCCGCCCCCCACCGCGCGCGCTTATCTTCTGACGCAGAGAGAAAAAGAATGTCCGAATCGTTCGTTTGGCCCGCCAATTAAAAACGTTGCGCAACCCTGGTTTAAAGGATCAAGCGATTTTGAAGAGGTTCTCCATACTTCGGAAAATGAAAATATACCTAACAGACTTTGACCAGGAGGCAGTGAAACAGAGTATGTGAAAAAACGTACAAAAAACAGAAATGACACCAATCGAAAACAAAGGTCTCATATTTCATATTTTTCTGAATAATTTTGTCCTACGACCCAATAAAAAGTAACATCCTGAATTGAAAAAATGCAAAAAAAATAAACTATCTCAAAAAATATTCATGTTGCTTGCAAAAGCAATCAAATTGTTGTGCATAAAAATGTTGGATATCAAAAAGCTTTTCATGAAATAAATTAACTTTTAATTATACATTGTTTTAATTATATAAATCGTTGCGTACCCAAACTAGAATTATTATCTCTCAGTTTTTCCTTTAATATCCGAGCACGCCCTGTACATAACCATTTTGCCTGTCCATGTATATATTCCCACTGAGATGCATGAGCGTCGAAGCTAGAATTGCACTGCATTTGTGCGCATTCGTCTATCAGAAAAGTTCGAGCAACAATCAAACGAAAACAAGGATCAAGATGTCGCCGTACTGCCATCAATAACAGTGAGCATGTTTGTTAAACAGCAACACGTCATTTTCGAGCCATTTTGTACATCATGTCATCATCGTTATAATCGCCTTCGTCGTTTAACCAGCTGCAATACGCTGTCGCTTCAACAAAAGCAACAGCGCCATCGCGCCACTACCTTTTGCCTTCGTTTCTATTGACCTACTTAGAAACAGCAAGTAAGTCCTTGCATTCATATTCCTTTCGTAATTATACCAATTTCCAGTGTTGTGCCGTCGTAGCGATCGCCAACCAATGTTTGGAATAAATTACTTTATTTGTATCTTTTTAATAATAAACACGATAAATCATTCGTGTTCATCCCTCTCATACAATAGCTCAATCATATGAGGATTTTCTCAAGAAAAAATTCCCGAAGTTTTTTTCTCAGCGGTTTTATATGTATTTTGAACCGCTGTATCCGAATTTTCACTTTGCTAACACGCCAGAGGTGAGCTAACTGCGGCAGCCACAAATAACCGCAAATTATTTTCGGCATTTTTACATTTTCGCCTATAACTCAAAAACGGAACGTTTTAAAAGAAAAACTATTCTATACAAAATTGTAGTCCACAAAATTTTATACATTTCACATGTAACAACCAAATCTGTAGAACCAAACAGACCGCCCGCCGCCAGCGGCCGCGCCAAAACGGCTACTTTTCGTGCAACTTTTGGAAAATGCAAAAATAGTGCTCCGACATATCTATTTAATATAATTTTCAGTTCTTATCAAGTGGTGGTATTGGTTTTTCATTTACATGGACTTTTGGAGTTTGAAAAGTCACATGTGCTAACCGCAAAAGCCGCAAATGAGGCAAAATCATCAAAGTGAAAAAAACAACAAACAAGTGAGTAGTTGAATTTCACTCAAATTCAACGCACAATCAGAATATCTGAATATCCGAATAAACTCATTGGCACCGTTACTGCAGTTGCACAACCGCAGTTTGACATTGCTGCGATTACCGCAGTTCAGCGTTACCAACCTATATTTAATGGTTGACGAAATGAATTGATAGACACAAATATAAAATGAAACGCTCAAAAGCTTTTTTTATTGTTTAACAAATGATAGTAAAATTGAAAAAAGGCTACATCTAAAATAATTTCCACTCTTTTATTTCCCCCATCTTTCCTTCGATTCTTTTTTTTACCAAATAACACTGTACTCCTTCCTTTTTTATCACTTTACTACACCTTCTTTCTTCTTTTGACTCGGGACGGGCCAGTCTGAGGGTCTTCGTAAGGACCCAGCTGTGAGTCTGTGGATGGACCTGGTTGTGGGTCTGTGGATGGAGCTGGTTCGCGGTCTGTGGATGGTAGGAGGACGGTAGTGAGTGGAAAACGGTTCCTTTCGTTGAGACCTCCAAGAAAAGATAACGCTCCGTCACCATTGATCTCGAAAACACGCACGTTTTACTTTCAAAAACACCATCTCAGGAGAAGGTGAAGTCCGAGGAGAAGTCATTTAATGATCAAATTAATGAAGTATTAATCTTTAATTTGTTGTGCATTTTATAACTTGACAATGAAGTGTCGAAAGAGGGTACTCATACAAGGCAAGTGTAACGTCAGGAGGGCACATATCTATTGGTGATGTCAAAGCTTTCAGTGCAAATATTTGCAGAATGGAGTGTCGGAGGATTTCGATTGTATATCAGGCGGTCTTTAAATGTTTATGTGTAAAGAGCATCCTCCACATTAATCATCTACCAAGAAAGTAACCCAACCTAACTAAGCTATTTCACTTTAAAACAAGTTGTAAATCAGCATATGCATGATTAAAGCGCATTTTTGGTAATGCAGATCAGTATTTTATTAGCGAAGTTTAAAATTATCGATGTCACGAGTAATTTTGGCTGCGTTAAATAATTAACTTTATTTAATTTCAATTGACGGTACGTCTTCATTTTGTAAAACAAATCACAAAGTAAATAATAAGTTTTTATACAGGTAGCGCTATCTAACGGTAAAATTATAGCACCTCCGAAACCCATATCGAAATTATTTTCTTCAATTATCGATCTCATAAGTAATCTAACTCAAAATAGACTAGTGCCTGCACATCTACACTATAGCAGGAAGCTTTTAGTGAAAATTTGAAGTCTCTAGCTATTGTAGTTGTGGAGATCTAACGCGGACAGCCGGCCTGCCAGCAATAACGAATATAATAGCGTATTTTTTTCAAAAATGCGCTAAAAATGCACTTTAGCTGCACAAGTGTTGTGTACAATTTATACGTTTTTTATTCATGTGTGACATTTTCAACTAATTCTATGCGAAATTAAATTACTCACTCAGGGCCCTCTTAGGCATATTCTGCGCCGGGGTGCGAAAGGTCATCCTGAGCCCCCCGGTCAATAAAAAAACATAAATAAACTAATTGAATATGTTGTTGAGATATAAGAATTATTCACATCCAAGCACGATAAGTGGTCGAGGAAGAGGACTATCGCTGGTAGAAATTAATTCCTTTGGTTGAAACCTTTCATTATAGTAAAATAAAGGATAAAGCCAGTTCCCCCCCCCCCCCATTCCAAACTCCGGCAACGGTGCCAATGAGATTATTTTCAATCGGATATTCTGATTGTACGTTGAATTTTAGTGAAATTCAACTACTCACTTGTTTGTTGTTTTTTTTTCACTCTGGCGTGTTAGCAAAGTGAAAATTCGGATTCAGCGGTTCAAAATACATATAAAATCGTTGAGAAAAAAACTTCGGGAATTTTTTCCTGGAAACGTCAGTTCTGGAACTCCCGTTATTGTACTACAAAGACATAGTAAGCAATTACATCTCATATAAGTCCATTTTACATTATAAATATCGAAAGCCGCTATTATACGCTCCATAAATATTTAGAAGGTATAAGGAAGTTTCGATACTTTCTAACCCTATCTATACATACGAGTATAATTAAACGAGGGAAAAGGAAAATAGAACTCGACTCAATCGGCAACTAAATTTGTTAATTTGTTGCTGCAACAAACAAGGAAGGATAATTTAAAAAATCTCCGAAAAAAAGACCATCGAAAATTTATTTTTGAATTGCGGTCCTTTCGTGTCTCTGTTTATTTAGATTTGTATATTTAATTGCAAAACGTGGAATTGTGTGTTAAAATGTAGGCACACCTGGTCATTTACGATAAGAGTTAATTGACTTAATTGACGTACGCGTTTTTTATCGCTGTTGTAAGATAAGATATTACGTGTGTTCAGCGATGTACGCTTTAGTTCGGCGTAAGTGGGGATGCGTTCTGTTAACTCTGACGTTATTAAGGCTAATAACCGGAAGGAAATTAATTTTAATATGGAAGTGGTGTTTCATTAAAGGCAAGTGGGAGGCTGCAGCTATCGGTTCGTGACGGTTGGAAAAGAGTGTACGTCTCTTTACGCTGTTTTTATTTGGGTAGTTTGCCCTATTTAATTAACTGAATATGTACATGGACTAATTTAATTTACTCATAAGTACGGTCTCGTTTGTTGTATCTCATTTGTTTTACTTATATACGTCGCTTTATTTCACGGGTATATTGATTTAGAAAATTATTCTATACGGAAATCCAACAACACTAAGAAAATCAGGATATTTCGAAATCCGTAAGAAATAGATTTACGACCATTTCTGAACCGAATGGCAAACTTTTTTATTTCTGAAGGTATTTAAATTTAACTTTATACAGGGTGTTAATATAAAAGTTAAAGATTATTCAATAACACAAAAATATATTAGGTAACCTATTTTTAAAAAATTGAATATAGAAAACACCCTGTAAGGACAGAAATGATGTCTGTCTGACTATAACTACTCAAAACTGTGATGTGGTCATAATATTGGTTCATGATTAGGTAGATTAATTATATTAAAAAAGCCCCCTCGGCGTCGGAACGAAAGTTATGGGCTAGGATTCGTCGAATATTAAACTTCAAGTAGTACTCGTTTCCACCGGACAACGAAAAATCAGAATTTACTGGACAATTCCTACACCTCGCCTTGTTTTGTATTTGTTTATTACCTTGTATAAACACATTAAGCTTCTGCAACAGAAGGAAAGCTTATTGAAAAACAAGTTTTTTCGACTGTCTATAAAATCACTAATTTTAAAAATATTGAGAATTGTGAATGCGAAAAATACGTAGAGGTTCCACCAATTCTTTATGTGGTTTATTAAAGAAAACTAGCAACAGAGGCGTCATCACGTTACATAGTGGTAGCATCCTTAATAAAATTCTCCTCGCGCTTATACCATTCTTTGCAGTTACAAACGACTGATAATGGTTGTATTTTTACACTTACAAAAGCTACCTCTGGATACCAAAAGTTATGGGAGAATTCGCGTTAATTTATTTTATTGTTACTTTCACATAAAGGAACCAGTTCCTTTATAAAAATTTGTATACGCAAAATTTATTTTATCCCAAGCTGTTAAATTTTTTACAGCGTATATTGAACATGGATATCATTATTTTTATATAATGCAATAGTAATTTACAGATATTTACTATTATGTCTTTGAAAGCGGTAGTCTATTCATTATATGACAATTTACATATTTTGATTCGGTGTGGATAAAACTTAATGTGAAATATGGCCACCTAATGCACTGAATTAAGTGCTTGACTTCGTCTTATGATTTATGGCGTTTATACACCAACAATTTTTTTAATTAATTTTACTACAGGTAGGTATTATTAAAAAAACCTGACTAAATGTAAGTAACATTTTTTAAGGTTTGGATTGCGAAATAATGAAGGCAACAAAAATTGAAATACATATTTACATTGGCGGGTGTACGATGGGGTTTGTTGGTGAATTACATTATTGTAGGTAATAAGGTCAACCATTACTCAGTTGTACTACTCGAACCGTTTATTTATACAGAATCATCCCTTTTACACTTTGGAGAGGTAGATAGGTTGGAAATTTATCCCAAAGGGCCACTTGACTGCCAGGTCAACGACGAACAAAGGGCAACTAGGTTAACCCGTTATAAACAAAGTGCCTGTCTATATTTTAATTCCTATTCTACTACACTAAAGGGGAATTGAAAAATATATACAGAAACTTAGATGCAAGCGTATCTTGGACGATAAAACGAAACGGCTATCTCCCTAAACGGATCATTGAGCTTCAGAAAGTTTGCAATTCCGAAGTAGCTTATAATATAGACGCAAAATGGGCAATATCGCCGTTTACTTAACTATTTTCGTAACAATAAAATGGCACGTACACGTAGCCAGTTTAAGTTTCGCAAAAGTTTCGTTAAAGCATTCAAAGCAGGGAGCTTTAATTAAAAGCTGAATGCTGTTAAGTTATATTGTTTTATTTAAAGTGTCTTAATATCGAAAAAAGTGGAACAATACGATTCGGATATAGCAGAAGGAATGCGATTAAAGTAATATGAAAGGCCGCGACGTGCTAAACATTCATATGCGATTGCTGTATATGATGCCGGCACTTAATTAAAAACACGAAGTGTGTGAAACATGTGGTGCCATATTATATCTTTTTAGGCTAGGAATTGCAAGCATAGAACGTTGGCGACATAAAAAGCGAGAATTGTTTTAAGGTGGTACGCAATGAATGGATTCTAATAGATTGCTCTTCGCTAAACATATTCTTTTAACTACATGTGTAATATTCACCGGTGAAGTATAATTTAAGTAACTTACTATAAGTATTATTGACATTCACTTACCCCCATCCCTATCACTTAAGAAAATTGGTGCAATACAAAATTAATTTTCTGTTTGGCGGTTAGGTACCTAATGTCTAAAGTGATGGTTGGATCCATGATACTACAACTCAACAGTTGTAGTATCATGGGTTGGATCAAAGAGTTTGGTTGGATTGTTTACCTTATTATACAAAGGGAGTAACTTCCCTAGACCTAGCGAATATCTTGCGCAATTTTCTTCGAATTCTGCATGGGGCACTCCCGGACATCTTTCTCATTATTTTCCACGGACCATTACATTAATTTATATTGAGAGGTAAATCATACTATCTAAAAAATTGATTAGATTTAAATTAATTTAATCTCATAATTTGGTGTAACTACGTGAGGTAACTAAGGTCCGTTTATTGATCAGTTTTCGTTGCGACGAGGTCTTATTGGAAATGTTAGTTTTTCAAAGGGGGATTTCTGTAGAAATACGACAGACGCAAAGAAGACGATTAGGATCTGTGCGGGGAAAAGTAAAATTATAGACCTAGCTAGGTTTGTAGAGTTTTGTGTATGGTCCTTTTTGACCCGAGATCAGTATTTGCATGCCCAATGTGGGGCATTGCAATTATTTTATGTATGTGGCCAGAAATTAAAGGGTCACAGTATTAGTATTTGGCGCCCATTACCGTGGGGCAATTCCGAGAAACGCAAAAGTAGTTCAAATTTTCGTAGTTAAATTCAGATTAGGGAGGTTCTGTGTCGTACCGTACGACACAGAACCGGGTAAAATTAATCTTGGTTATTTCTCAGGGAAAAGAAATATGCGATGTGGAGGTTATTGGTTATATAGGAATCTGTAAGATGTTTAGACGTAGGAATTCCTCGAGAGGTGTCGAATAAAAGTTTGTAGGGTGTGTTTTTGCTATTTAATTTAATTAGGATGTTTAGGATAGGATTAGTTACAGGGGTAGGTAGTGATGATAGAGTTAGAGCTGTGATTTAGTTAGAGGGTTATTTTATTAAAAATCTTTCAATTTAAAAAAAAATTCACAGATTTCGCAATCGATGCAACCATTGGAGACATTGATTTGCATTTTAAGATGTCGATGAGATAGAAATTTTGCTGCGCTTATTGCGTTTATGAAAGAACAGAATCAACAATTAATAGAAAAAATGGATTCAAAGAATGAAGATTTAAAGAATAAAATAAAATTGATGACCGAGAAAATGAATTCGATATGGCGCGAAATAGTAGAAGAACAAACGAAGGCGATTAAAGAAGAGGTAGATGCAGATCAGAGGAGCAAAAAATAGAAGAAGTGGGAGAAGATAATAAAGGAATCGAGATTGAAGAGGTGTATAGGCAAGAAGAAGAAGTTGAAAGTTATGAAAAAAATAGATTCAAGT
Organism: Photinus pyralis; assembly: GCF_008802855.1. Lineage (NCBI taxonomy): Eukaryota > Metazoa > Arthropoda > Insecta > Coleoptera > Lampyridae > Photinus > Photinus pyralis. Next base: position 8,265,152 of record NW_022170511.1, read on the forward strand.
TGTAGTACAAGAAAATGTAGATGAAGGGGATGAATTAGATATCTTATTACAGGAATTTTAAGGGAATCAGAATTGAAATTAAAGTTGTATTGTAGGGGTGGAATTTTCCAGGGGAATTTATTTAAAATTAGATACAGGAAAGGAAAAATAATAATTTAATTGTGGAAGTTTGATCAAGGAAAGGAATGGGGAAGAGGGGGGAGAGGGGAACGCATTATGAGATTTTAGGTAACCAGATGAGGAAGGAGTTTTTTCAGAATTTTTATTATGAAAGCCGGTCGGTTGCAAGAAAGCGAATTATAACTGAAATCCAAGGTTATTTGCCAAATCTGAGATAAACAAAAATTTGGGTTGCATGATCTAGTATTGGATTAAATGATTATTATTTCAATCTAGGTTTATTCTTGCTATAATCCCTTATTACGCCGGTTTTGGGAGCATGAACCTGTATTCCTGCATTTGTCATTGATTAAAGCAAAATTATTCTAATTCGGGAAAAATAGGTTAATTAAACTGAAATTATAATGTCGGTAACGTAAAAATATCAGACACATCATTATCAAGCCCGTAAAGTGAAAACGGTTTTGCCAGGGGCATTTGAAAATGTCAACCCCCCGCCCATAGCACCCATTATCTTCTATCTTCTTCCTGGGTGTGGCTATAGCTTACCATTGCGTTTTATATGTATGGCTAAACCTATGCTCATTTTGAATTTCATGCAATTCGGTCCATAACTAACAGAGGTGTCAAAAACGTCTTCTTTATTTTTTGGCCTGCATTGCCAATTCACGAACTCCGATCTTCAAGTTTGATCAAGAATCAACTTGCACAATTTCACCGGAATCTATTCGTTTTCAAGATATTGTGCTAACAGACAGCCGGACGGGCAGACACAGCAAAATTATGGGCTGGTTAATATTATTCTATTCATTGCAGACAGTGGATGTTACGTTCAACAATAATAAATGTAGTGTGTACCGAATAATTAAAAACGTTATTTATTTATTTATTTATTTACTTAGAAATGGATAGAGGACACCTTAATAACACGTTTAGAATAAAAAAAATTGCGGAAGAGGGCCTAAATTTTCCTCAATCTTAATTAAAAGTTCACCGCATTTTCTGGAAATGTGGTGTTATTTTACGTATATTTTGTCATTCGTAAGTTGGGAAAACTGAACAATTTTACGTGACAGTTCTTTTTCCACTAATAAACAAAGGTGACAGCCAATGAATAAAGTTTATTCATTGGTGACAGCAAATTTTTGTAGGAGGTTATGTTAACTTCTTCGTCTACTAAAATGAAATATGCTGGGTTTAACGTCTGGCAGCTCGCAAACGCCAAATTAGACAACCAACATGTGGTGTCGGTTGCATATATTCTCGTATTTGTGTCAAAATGTAGGTAAGTTCACAACGAACTGGCATGGGATTATTATAATTCTAGAATTTCAAAATATAAGATTTAATTAGAAGAAACCCGATCGTGGATTAATCTCAGCTTAAATGTGACTCCGGATTTCCTAATTCATTTATATTTCAACCACCTTGCAACCGGCCGCTCGATGATGATTTTCTTAATTTCGTTGCACTTACCAATGGGGTTGAGCGCCACTCAATTTCTATCTTAATTCTCCCCGTATGAAATTGAGAAGACACGAGGTTGGTAATAAAAGTAAAAATTAATTCAGGTACCAAAAGAAATACTGGTTTATTCCCAAATATTCAAAATTAGGAATTACATTACTCACAACTCTTAGTAACTTCACTATACAGTAAAAATTCCCAAATTAACCAAACCTCCAATCGAGAATGATCGATTAAACTGATTACTAAATCTATTAATACAACTTTCCACAAATAAATTGATATTCCGGGCAAAAATTCGCATGTATAGAGCCAGGTACAAGTAAAACATATAAGCCAGCTCTTACCTTACAGAAATAATGCTGACGCCAAGAAGTGAGCTCAGATCTCGGATCCCAAAACCTGTAAACAAAAAAAAACCTCCCAAACCGCAGAGCTCGGTATATGATCAATTAAATAATGCCTAAACAGGCGGGCAACCCGCCCGCGCGGCATATCAAAACGCCCGCCGATAAGTTCTTGTGCCGTTCCCGCTACATAATTCAGAGTTAAACTTATAGGCCCACAAAGTTACATTTTAATTAATTAATTAATTGATTATGTTACACGTGAGCATCTTAGTGGACGCGATCCGAAGCTTTCCAGGCGTTTTAAAAAGCCTAGTTAAAGATGCATTTCTGGTTTCAAAATATCGCCCAGGTATTTTCCAGAATTTCCATAAAAACGCATATATACGGGTGGGGCAATACAAGGCACAGGTGTTTTGGATAAACAAACATTTTTTTAAGCCATATATTGCAACAAATCTTAAAGAGCATAAATGAAAATTTGGATACAAGCTGAATATGGGGATTTATTATCCACGTCTGGTAAATTTGGTATGCAAAATCGTGTCAATTTTCAAGAGTACTTATTGTTTTTTTAAAATGATTTTTACGAAAGCAAAAAATAGATATAGACCAAAAAGAAATAGATAAATATTGATTTCTGTAAACATACTTTTTATTTGGATTTTCAAGTGTGGCCCGTGACGCATATGAAAAATTTTATTTTGGCCCCTTGGAAAAAAAGGTTGCCCACGCCTGGCCTAAAGGTTAGTATAAAAAAAAACTTAATAAGAATATAAAATCAAAAATATGAAATATTTTTAATTTTTTAATATTATTTTTATTATTATTTTTTAAATTAAAATTAAAGGTATTTGTCCACAAATATTGTAGGAATACTGCAACTACATGTGACCCTTAGCCCTTCTACAACAAAAGTTTGTTGACCCCTGCTCTACAGGATGGTGCCCACAGATTTTCACTGCGACGTTTCGTTTCAACATATTATACGTACTGGAAAAAAGTAGGTACATACTGTATTGAGTAATTTTGTTCATGACGAGTACACCAATGTATGGCACATAATATCTCTTTATTATCATAAAAAATACTTGTTACGTGATTCTATTCGCAATCGAAAGTGCTACTCAATACAGTATGTACTTTTTTTTCGGTCCATGTAAATATATGAAGTTGATGATAGTCTCGCAAAGACGAAACGTCGCAGTCAAAATGCCGGCCCGTGGGTTAGTTCAGTTAAAACTAAACTGTGGTGCTAAGGGTCCCTGGTTCGAATTCGGGTTCGGCCATGGATATTTTGTAAATGTATATAGTGGGTTGGGTTGGTAGAGCAGGCTTGGCTGAAACCACGCCCACTCAAAAATAAAGGCAAAATAATCTCGTAGAGCATGTTATGAGGAAGTGTTATTTTTTTTATCTTTTCAAACGAAGCCAGAAAAAAAACGCATATTATGGTTAATTTCGTTGTTTTCCAACACCTTCGGAACTGATAGGAATTTCCGAATTTTTTAATCATAATTTTGCTAAGCCCTAAAATACGCAACTTTTTCTAATTTAACCGACTGTGTATCTACAAGAGTGATGTTTACATTTTTGAAATCAGAAAAAAAGCAGAATCAAATAACACAAAATGACTTCCACAAAAAAACAAAGTTGATGATGGTTAATAGGAGACGAAACTTAAAATTTAAAGCTATCGTCTTGGAGAGGGAAAAAAGGTTTTGCAAAATTTCGTTTTTTCCGGATATCTCCAAAAGTAGTCGGAGTTTCAGTTTCAAAACAGCATTTTGTTAAGCATTAAAATACTAGTTCTCCCTTGGCCCTTTTAAATGGATTACATCACGGTATTAAAAATTTTAGATCCAACTTTAGGGAACTTAAATAACAGCTACTGACTGAAGATCGGAACACTCCGTTACCCTGGCAATCTTTAAAAAGTTACCAATATAAGTCATATTCGTTCCATTTTACTGATGAAGGAGTTAACGTTATTTACAATTTGTCACCGATTCACATGAATTGCGCGGATTTTGTAACAATAGTGCATAATTACAACTGATCAATATGCATTAGTGCATACACAACGCCCGTACCGACTACATGAGGTTATAGTACAATCGATATCGTTACACATTGCGGTTTTAACGACTTTTGCGAAATTCGTGATCTGAATGCAACAAGCTAATAAAGGTTTATAAGTGGAGCACGCAAATATATGATTTTGTATTGTATTGTATGTATAGGCATAAAATGGGAGGTTCACAATTTTATCGTTAGTTAAGGATTGCCTTAATGACCAAAGTGAGGTCCAATTTGTGGCATTTGTAGCGGTTTCTTGCTTCACGTTATCTTCAATTCCCGTTTCTTTAATTAACGATACAGACGTCGAAGGTTGAACACACAGATTTGTGGATGTGCGTGAATAGCTACATATAGTTGCGTGAGGAAACGCACTTAAGCAAACCAAGATAATGTGGGCGCCTTAAAGAAACGCCGCATATGTTGCTTCTGAATTAACGAAGCTGTTTTTATCTGTATCCAAAATATCTGGAATATCTCAAATGTTAGTAAAGTACAAGGACGTGGGTGCAAATTATTCAAAGCGAACAGCTTGTGAGGCACCTTAATACGATAATCGTAAAATCTCCACTAAAATAAATTTTTGGATTAATTAATAAGTAACTGTACAAGATATAAAAGCAACCATATATGAGAGCATATACTCGTACCAAATGGCGTTGAAAGGCGCACATCAAATCAAAATGTGCATCATTTTGGAACTGTATTTTAAAGAAATTAATTACAGCAGACTGCCATGAAGCTTTGGCTCATACATTATGTTGAACGTTTCTTACCCTTAAGTGTATTTAATTACATTTAAAAAACGCGAAACACTTTAGTTTATCAACTGGCATTAAAATATATGCAATTACGAATCTTAAACCGTCTGGGAATGTGCACACTGCAATGTGCCTGTTTATTGCCATTGTCATGTTTAGGGTAATCATAAACGCAATGTGGTGCTCTGAATATGTATATTTTATGATGTCTCAAGGCTGCACTGCTTGGAAATTTGCATCTGGTAAAATTTACGCGAGCTTTCACTAAAATATGTGCGAATTATAAACTTTCGCATTTTCATTTTCGTAAGTTCGGCTTTGAGAGATACGGACTCATTCGAAAGAGGAGTCACGAAAATGAAACTTTTTAAATTTCAGATCTGCTTTGATATTTGAGATCAACTCGTGAGTGTATTCTTGATGTCAAAGGAACTTAATGCGGGTTGAGGTTGAAAGAATAATCTATTTTTGTCTAGTTCCATTTCAACGTAAATTCTGCTCTGTGTGATTTTATCCCACAGCGTACGTATATCTAATTTCAAACGGTGTACTAAGGGCAATTATTTCATGGGTATTATGTCACTTCGTGGCATGGTAGAAATTCAAGCTCTAAATATAACACAAGAAATCTGTTATTCTCTAGCTTTGTAGTTATACTAATGCCTTTAGGCGTGGATAGAAGATTATTATTCACATTAGCGAAAGTTTTGGTAAAGCTCAGGTGGCGGCGCCCTGTTCTAAAGCAGTACAGCTTTAAAGAATACTTTAGATTACATAATTTTTTATACAAATTAAAAACTTGACAATAACCAGCAAAAATTGCAGTCGAGCAGCACAGCATCACTTTAATCAGATGTAACACAGATTAAATATCGCTGCGATTTTTCGCCCTTGAAAGGTTTATTCATGTAACATATATGTAGGTATGTATAATTCTCATACGTAGTTTAGATGATTAATCTGGTTTATAGCCGCATTGCAATTTGTATATTTTATTTATCTAATTGTAAAGAAATTACGAGTTATAAGATAAGGAACATCTCAAAATTATTTGCGTAATTATTGAAAAGTATCTCAAGTTTCTCTCAGGCCGTAGATAAGAGTTAATTAATTTTGTACACAGATGTTGTCGCACGTGCGCGCTTTAGATAAGAGAATATTGCGTATTTTAGCTGAAGAATTAGCAAGTGGAATCTAAGATGGGACAAGAGGTCCAAAGAGAACAGTTTGTGTAATTATGAATTACCGAGGAAAGTTGGTTAGTGAATTAAAAGATTTTAAGTACGTTGTTCTAAATTGAACAGTGGAGTTCGATTTAAGGAGTGTTATGTAATAAGAAGTTGAATTTCTGAGGCGAATTCAGTTTAGTGTTTGTGTTTTTGTACTAGTCTGTTTAATGGAAATCGCAATGTAAGACTGAATATTTGGATTATTTACTTTACGAGATAATTAAGAATTTATTTAATCTACTTCAATCGAGCGCTTGTAGCGTGGCATTTGTAGCCGGCACTGTTGCCACTTTTTATTATCCAGATAAATTTGTGTTGTGTTTAAATGAACAGCTTTGTATCCGTTTAAACTCAAATTGTGACCCTGGATTTTAAGAATTTCATGTTATTTGTTTTTAAGAGTGACTTTATTAAATTTTGCTAGATGGACAGGTGTTTTGTGAGTGGCTCAGTGACTAGGATCTTGGAGACATTGAAATCTCTACTCTAAGAACGCAGCGCTGCAATGGCGGAATCTATAAATGGAATTTACTTTCTGAACCACCTATGTGTTTGACTAACAGATGGTTTTATAAAAGCTAGTAGTTATAATTGTTGTAGGGCACGTCCAGCCTCCGCCATGGCGAAAATCTCGATAGATATCGACGTAAACTTTATTAAATTTGAGCAATTCAGCTCACTTAAACGCTTCCAAAAGTCCAAAGAATTAATTAACAAATGTTTAATTAACACTTGATGTAATTATACAAAATAGAAGAAAATGTAACATAGACGCGCTTATATTCTGGGTCGTAGTTTGGGCTCGATTAAACATAAAACTATTTATCCGCCTAAATTTAGAACCAAAAAAAATATGTGGGAGATTTCAATTACTCTTTTTTATTGACCTATAAAATTAAACTCAAAATGTTCTAAAACGTAGTAACTTTTTTATCAAACTATAAAATACTTTCTAGTTCCAGTTAGTATTCGACTGTCTAGAGACGCGTTAACATTATCTAACCGTTCTAACGTATCATTATCTCCAAAAGATTTACGCGATTGTAGTGATGATGAATAGTCAATGTAAATGTTTAACACGAACTGGAAAAACATTATATGTAGGTAAGTGAAGATGCATTTTTGTTGAATTCTTTGCAATTTGTTCTTTGTAAAATTTGAAACGGCATAATTTATCATTGTTAACCACACCATTAAAAAGAGCAAAGAGCAGTTTTTAACAACTTAGTGCTATCGCCTAAAGTATTCATCCGATTTTGATAAAATTTGAAAGAATTAAGGTGCAACAAAACCACGACTTGTTCCACGGGGGACATCCTAGGGCACACCTTTGCACCATAAAACAAGGTCACTTCTCAGTTACCCAACCGGAAAAATCCCGCTCCCCAAGGCCACGACCTTGGTGGAAAATTATAGTTATCATCTAGTGTCCCTTTTCTTCTGCTAGTGAACGATTATCAAAATTCAGCAATCCAATACTCTTGCTATAAATTAAAAAAAAATTTATTGCAAAGAAAATTGTCAAATTGGAAAATTGATTTAATTAAACATCAACAAAGAAATATAAATGTTTTCCTTCCAAAAGTGGGCTTATCTGGATTTCCCCCATTTAAAATCGAACGTAAAAAAGCACTTTCCTCTCGTAAAATGAGCTAAAATTTCAGACGATCACACGGTCTATCACTGTTCGACTATCGGAGGTTCGACTAACGGAGTATTATTTATCCGCCTTGAAGTTTTCAGTTTTAGTTCTCACTCTGTAGATTAACACCTGGTACCTAGAAGTGTTTCAAGTTGGGCGCTTCGTTACGAAAAGTGTCGTGCCGAAAGTATTTGTGTTGGTTCTAGGAGTTAAAAACAGCTGTAATTAATTAGCCGTTTGCAACCGTTTCCTTCAAGATAATTCAATCTTGTTTGCGTCCGAAAGTTCTTGTCATTTAGAAGACGAGAGCGAATTATTATTTTATAATTTCAGTTCCGTTTAGTCATTATCAGCAGGTTTTAGTTTCATATGGTAATTTAAAACGGGAATTAAAACTGCAAGGCAATGCGGGATTTCTCCGGTATCAGTTTGATAAGAGATCTCTTGCCTGAACTGAGAAACTCCAAGATACAATGGGATTAATTAGAATTACGAATTTAGAAATATTATCCGGCGAATTAAGTAAGTGTAATTAGCGGTAGCTGATTAAATGAGATGCATCAAACCGGATCCGATTAAGTCGCGAGGAGACCAAAAAGATGCGCTCATAATTAATTAAATGCTAAGAGCAATTACAGGCCGCACAATTGAGGAAGTGTTCATTTTTGGATGTAGATTTCATCTGAATTTCTGAATTCAACTGAATACGCTGTGTCGGCTGGAAAACTGTCGATGCCTCCATAAATTATCCGAAGTTTATAAAAGGTAAATTGTTGTTTAGAGATCTTTTATCTTTGGTGTTTTGCTGATGACATTTGTAAATACCGGATTAACCGGATTACGTTTACCGCACCGTATTTACCGCTTTTGCTTTTTCTTGCCTAGAAATTTCTACCTCTCCGTTTAATTTGTAAGATCCTTCTGTTCCATTAATTATAAGACGGGTACAGCTTTGCTTTTCCCGTATTTGATTTCTCGTAGCGACCACTAATTAATATGTGCTTTGTTGCTTGCGTTTCCGTTAGGGCGATCGCTACTGTGTCCGTGTGCCATAATTCTGCTTTTAGATCCTTCGCCAGAAGCCAATCGCCGCTGCCCGCAAGATCCCTGAAGACCGTTTCTCCGACACGTTACCTGTGGCATCTGTTTCGCAGTCATTCCGAGACCTTGTCCAGGAGCAGGAGCTCTTGGTGGCACTCGAGTCCGTCCCGTTCCGTCAGCTTCCATTTGAGTTGGAAGAGATTTATACTTAATTTAATTCCGAATGTAGAGTTTCTTTATCCTTAACTAAATTTAATTTAACTAATTAGACCTTTTAATTTTAAAAGCTCACCGAAGTTCGTCGCCAAGTGGAAGATTTAGGATCCAAAAAAGCAATAAAATAGACAAATTAATCGTCGTCTACATGTGCGAATCGTTTATCTATATTTTTTAATCAAAAATAGCCAAACTAATCTCCCACCTAGGTTATGCAGACCAGAGGAGGAAAATGTGTACGAATATCGCGTACTGAATAATTAGAACAGTGTAGATTTTACATCAAGGGTCACAAATTTTCCATGAACACATAAAGTAAGAAAGACTGACTTTGGTATATATGTTCAGGTCGACGCTAGGGTCGACGTGAAGCATTTTTACAAGTTAGATCTAATTAGACAAGCATTTCTCCGAGTATTCAGTTTCAAGGCCATAATGGAGATGTTTTCCTTCAACTATAATTAAAGTGCCTTTATTAGTAATATATGAATGCTGACAGCTTCAAACCCCCACCCAACCGAATTTGCATGAATTGCATGTCGCCGTTCCCGATCAGATTGCAGACGAGTTTTTTGCGTTACACGTATTCAATTGAAATCAAATTAGGCATCATTTGTTTACTGAAACTAGCTCTAATTTTCGAATTCTGCTGGTGCTAGCCGAGCACCGAATGCCTTGTATACGTGAAATGACCAACCCTCATCGGTTAGCAACACACATCCCACAATTAGAGAGTCAGAGGTCCTCCATTCCATGTACGAATTAGAAAATACCGGAAGAAAAACAAACAAATATCTTACTCCGAAAGCGTTATCGGGCTATAATGCTGTAGCCGTCCAGATAATTGTGGCATACAAATTCTCTCAAAAAGGCAACTGTACGGTCCATTGTGAGTATTTGTACTTTTCATTTAGTCCCGAAGGTGTCGTGAATTCTTATCGTGCACAAGGTTTAGTTGGCCATTTTGTACTAACATCTTTGTAATCTTGCTCTTGCGAAAATTTGAATGCGTTAAAATTCTCCGCACTTTGGCGCTAACCTAAATAAATTTGTATGCGAATCGCATAATATAGTGCCTATAGAACTAAAAGTAATTGGAAGCCATCAATAACGGCTAACAATTGGAGGACTTCGGTTGAATGAAAAACTAGGCTGCCTGTGAGATTCATAGGTAGCAAGTTTAGTGTCTATACCATTTGAATTTGATAAACGTATTAGCTCTATGGAAGTGGAACTTAGGCGGTATGGCAATAGGTGTCACGTGCGTTAGATTAAAATACCCGGTATATCGAATGTATTTGGTTGAATAGCAAGAATTTCAATTTGAACTAAACTTGTCGGCGCACCGATGAAGCGAATATGTCTGTTAAACAAAAAGGTGATTTAAATTGCTTTGTTTTAAAATTTTCGGTTCATTGGAGGGTATAGCTCATATCCGTCCGAAGCTTCAACCGTGACTTAATACTTTGTGGCTAATCGTTCATTCGCATTAAATTAATACATACACGCCCACCTTCTTTCGATCGTTTTCATGAATCGCCAAATAAAACCGCCCGCCAATTATTGCGAAGGCTTAAAGTATCGAATTACGGACCGACCTTCCATGATCATTTCAATTTCCCCAAAAACCGATATAATACCGAATTTGGGATTATAGCTGCGAGAGCAATTTTGGTGGACATTGAACATAAAAAATACCATATATCCTGCCATTCCTTTTTCTATACTTTACATCCTTCCGTGATTACGTTATTCTTTCCTGGGATTTACTACGTATCGGGCATTTATATCAAAAGGATATTTATTTGATATATGATGAAATATTTTTTTGTAAAATTGACAACGAAGCTTAGCCTCAAAAACTTTTTTGCATTATATAAGCTTTTTGAGTTGCCAATTTCGGTATCATGTATATAACGAACAAAAGAATTCCGCAATATATCATTTAGTTGTTTTTATCATAAAAACTATATTAATGTAGGAAGTTTTCCGGATAGCAAAACACAGTAGCAAATATGTCGTAAATAATTCACCTACTGGCGCACATTCCAATCTGAATCTAAAATTAATAGTTAGATGACTTTAATGTCCGACAACATGACGGCACTAACAAATTTAACTTTATTGATCGCTTAATATACCATTGTAACAAAAAGCAGCCTGAAAAGTGGGTATTATCTGCATCATTTGACTATAAATGATAGCCTTGTGTTTATTACCTACATTGATTGCTTAAGTGTAAACGTTATGCGCAGATTTTAAGTGTTATTAAATTCATAATTAAACGCTGCAACTACAAGTCTCTCAGTTTTAATTCAGCTTAAGAAAAGTGATATTGAATACTTACTTATAAATACTCCATAGTACTTTACGTAATACAGATTAATTTTAGACTGTGTGCTTCTATTAGAAGAGAATGTCTGTTACACCACGATGAGATGGCGTTTTACTTTTACCAAGCATTTCCACTAATATAAGCCAAATTTCTGAAAAAGTTGGTGAACCAAGAACTTAAGGAAGCACGACTGAAAAATAATATGCCGTTTTAGTTAACAGGTTCCTTACCAAGGATCACATCAGAATCCTTTTGCCACCCCTTTTAGTGGTGAACATCATATAGTAGAAAATTGAAATAAAACCATTAGTTCTATTGTTCTATGTTTCATGGATGCTGATAAATTTCATCACTGGAGAACTACATTAAACATTTTAGGCAATTGATTTATTTCGTAAAAATAGTTCTCTGAAATCCTGTTTTTTACACAGTGTTTGCCTCCTGTAGTAGAATAATTTCAAAGAAGCAAAATAAATAAAAATTCAATTCCCTTTCTGAAATATTTAAATTAATATTAAATATTTAAATAATCATCGAACAAGAAATATATGTCATGTGGGACGTTGGTTGATTTTCATTGACCTTTTGTGCAATATATGAACTCCAGTCAAATTAGCGCAACAAATAAATACATTAATCGGTAAATATCTGAATTTTGGTATACATGTTTATTGGGGCTTTCTATTGAACATACTAATGGTCGTTTGCACCGACAAAATTAAGCAGAGCTTAGGTTAAGCGTAGCTTAAAATCCATGGCAACGATTATTGAGACAATGATTGCCATGGATTTTAAGCTATGCTTAAGCTAAGCTCCGCTTAAATTTGTCGGTGCAAACGGCCATAAATGTCCCAGTCAAAATCCGTTACGCTCGAGCCGCCATCTTGAAAAAGTCTACACTTAAATTTAAATTTGCTAAATTTTCAATAAATTTAATAATTTGTCATTCATTCAAAATCTTTACAGGTCATAAAGGTGTAAAAAAGATCTGCGCGACAGTTTCGAGAGCTGAGGTCACTTTATTCCCTATTCGATGTCGGATTATAGCTGAATACACCCCCCCCCCTCCCCAATGTAGAACTGTATAAATTTAGTGAGATATTTAGGACGCTTGGTAGCGTTCGTTTAACTCATTAGGATCCAAGATTTAGTATTGGTTGCCGAGTGTGCTTACCTCAAATTTACTCAAATTAATTTTTATACTTTCGTTACCAGCTTTTTGAAAGCCATGACTAACAAAAAATACTTGGAGCTGCCAGGTTACTTCAAAACTACGAGCTGTTCACAAGAACTTTCACTTATAGACGATGCTAATTTTTGAGATCCTCGTTTAAAAAGGTAGTTAGAGTAAAGAAAACAGAGGTGGAGCCCGAATGGATTTGGCCGCCGCAACGATTATATTTATTTGCCCTTATAAGGAAAGAGCCCAAAGTTAGAATGACATATAAATAAATGCAAGATGTTAAATATGTTGTAATTCGTGCGTAAAAATGAATTTGAAATATAAAGACGGGAGGGAGGGGTGACTAACTCCGAATTGACCTGGCCGCTTCAACAATTATACCTATTGACCCTTCTAAGAGTGGCCCTCAAGGCCCCTATAAGAAATTCTGGATTCCTAATGTTTTCAACGAACTCTGAACGCAAAAACGCGTAAATACTAAATAGGTCATAGAATGGATATTTCACAATAGTGAGGGGGGGGGGGGTTCAGCGGGGTGAAGAGTCCTCGCGAGCTTTTTAGAGCCTTTTACAGGCCGAATCTTGAAGTCGCTCTAAAACATTTCAGAGCTTAATTGAAAGGTGTTTATAAGATGTTAAAGGGTGGATTTTGAGGAATCTATGGAGTATTTAAAAGCGTTTAACCTTTATCATCCTTGAGGAGCTTTTAGTTTTAGTATTTTTATTTTGACTACTCCCTGGTGAACCTTTATTATTTCTTGACCTGAAAAAGGTACTGAGTACTAATTAATTATACCACTCATACTGTTTCTAATATTGTTCCTGTAATTTTCGCATAACGCCCCCCGAGTATAATGATTTTATTTTCTACAATTTTTATCGCCTAGTACTATAATTATTGATCGCCTAAGACCCGTAATTCGCAAAACATACTGGGCACTGTTATATGCCATTTGTTTGGTTGCCCAATTCATTGTTGTAGTGACAGAAATTCGTTCAAACAATTAAACAAGTTAAGCCGAAGTTTTCTACTTCATAGAAAATAGACAAACGAACAAACGTTGGTTACCTTTACGAAAGTAGTAACTTTCAAAACCTACTTCATCTACAGATAATTTGCACTAAGCATTCATTGCACTTAAAAGTTCTAATTAGATCAACACAGGTCAATTAAAGCCGAACGGGCCAGCTCGCGTATATTTCACAGATTTACTTTTACGGTTCGACCCACATTTAAAATCTGAAATTTATTTAGAAAAAAAAACGAATTTAAACTTTTCTTCATTTAAATGTAATTTAAAAAGCGTCGTAATAATTCTCGAAATGGATTTTTATAAACGAGATTAGCAAATTACAATTCCTTTGTCATGGTTCACAAGCGTTTAATATATTCAAGTTAAATTGACTATAGAAGGGTGGCTGGCTGAATTTGCGTTTAATACTTATTGTGCTATTTTGTACCACCTTTAAAACCGTTTCGAAAGCTCAACTTCTTACTTTACCATTTAGTGTAAATTGTATTGGAATATATTTTCCCGTTAAGTAGATATACGGATTTAAGGTATTCATCCAATTAAATTTTAAGTTGTTATATATTTTTCAAGCCGGGCGTCTTGCAATAATGCAATTAACCAAAAATTTACAATTTTAGGCATTCAAATGGAAATTACACTTCGAGTTTTTACTGACTTCTTAAATCGGCTCTTGAATAAGCAATTAACACGCGAAATTTCATTAACATATTAATAAATTTCTCGTTTATTTGCTCTTCTTTAATTTCATAAAGCCATTTGTTTTATTCGTTCATTTATTAATTCTTTCGTATCTTAAAGAACGTTTTTAATACACTCTTAGCAATATTCCTAACTTTTTAGTTAAATGAGAGCGCGGGCTTTATTACAAATTCACATTCGAGTTTTAGTTAGTGCTTTGTTTTATTAAAAGCACCGTCCTCGATTAACATAAAAAATGAAAATCCAACGGTTGGTAAGGGCGTTTTTCGATTTTACCTATAAAAAAGTTTGTCATTTAATTTTTATTTATCGGCGATGAGACCCGGATTTTTGAGATTATCTCAAAGTTAGTCTCATCTAGGTACGCTAAAAATGTCGTAATTCGAGTAGATCGTTTCATAAAAGGTAGACTTTAGGTTAATTTCATGGAAAATACGCTCAGACCTTTTTTTAAGTAGGCCTTTTCGCAATACATCGACAGCCGCGCGTAAAATGCATTATCGCCGAAGCTTGTAAATCGGTTGTGTGTAAAATAAAGTTACCCCCGGTTGTATCTGAAAGTTTAATTGCTGTTTCACATCGGAAGGGTTTACTAATGTAGATTGTGGAAAGTGGCGCTTTTGTTCAAAGAACGATTTGTGCGCTGTTATAGCAGATATACCGAACTTAACTACTTTTTCTGTATAGTTAAAAAGTTGTTGTACATGGAAAACAGACAACGGTGATTCTTGAGGAACTTGCAGCTGGAAAGCTATAACTCATACGCAAACAAAATCAGAACGTTGATTGAATTTAACAAGCTCAATAAAATTTAAGGCCAGCAATTAGCAATTAGATGAGCTCTACTTACTAAAAGCTGCTTGGTGGTGGTGAAAAAGAAAGTGAATTTTCTGCATGGTGGTACGTACTATAGGCTCACACATTACACTAGCGCGCATCAACATGCCGCGTGCGTTCTTCCCACGCGAGGCGAAACGACTATCCCCACCATACGGCTGGTTAATTCTGATGTCAACTCTCCTAGTAAGCAAAAGTATCTCCCAAGCTTTAATGGTGAGACAAATCTACGACGACGCCAAGCTTTCAACTAACAGAAAAATTTAGCATAATCACTCTTATTTAGGTCGTAATTTGGGTTCGATTAAACACAACATAAAACATTTACAGATGAAACGATAAGTTACAAAAAAGAAGCACACAGGGCTTATAAACACAAGTTATAGACACAACACTCCGGCTAGCTTTTCCCTTATAGTAGACAAAGGCTTCAGCTCGACTCGAATTAACGTTCATTTTTAAATCTAAGATCCTTTTAAACAACTTTTATCTTTCTTCGACAGCTAAACTAAACGTCTTACAACAAATCCGACTGTCTGCTAAAACAAGCGGATACATTTCAACGTCCACCAAACCATCTAGTAACGATTTGCGTCTTCTTCTGCTATTTAAAACCATTTCCCTTTGTTTTAGCTTTCCGAACCGTCTCCTTATCAAAATTACTGCGGCGCGTCGTCGCATTTAACATTTGTGTTTTCTTATCGACGAAACCCGATTATGTACAAACCCTGGTACAAACTAATGCGCCTACGCAGCGATAAAGCTCTTATGGCAATGACCGGAGGTCACATTTTTACAAAATCTTTTAATACGTAATTTGTATACAATTAAATAATAAAAATTCAAGCAAGTGTTTAAAGAAAAAGTTACACATCATTAAATGAATAAGTCTAAATGAAATCAACAATTCAAATATCATGATCGATTTGCATTCATTCTGCATTATTGTCCAGCATTTAATGGTAAAATAAATAAAATTCAATACATACCCGGTTGGCCCATCAATATTTTAGGTGCAAAAATGGTAAAATTGCAAAATTACGTCACTCTGATGATAACCAGCGTACGACATCAGATTATTTTTTGAGACCCATTGTTAAGGAGGACTTGGTGAGGCAATTCCATAGCAGAGATCCTTAGATTTACATAATTAATCAGCTTAACCCTTCAGATATCGTATAATTCTTTGTAGTTCACTACAGTCACGCGTAGGATTGGAAAGTTTACGACTGAGAAGGGATACAGGAGCAACTATGATGTGGCCTACTCTTGGAAGGCGCGAAAAGCAACTTTCCCGCCACATTTTGGTACTCATGACGTGGCTTGTCTTCGGCATTGGGTTTGAAGTATCACACGACAATTGGAATCGGAGACGACTTAGCATCCTGCAAACCGGATGACTTCACGATATGCGCTATATATTTCAAAGTGTGGAAGTACCCAGCGTTATCGCGTTCCATTTCGATGCTGAGGTAATTCCAAACCTCTCTCAGATTCACATGCTCACTCCATGTCCTTCCAGCCAACGACTACAAACTTAATGACGTCTGGGATATAAAAATTAACGACACTGGAATACGGTTTTGGTCGGTGATTAATCTGGGAGAGTCTGGGAAATAAGAAGGGATTTAAATTCAACAAGCGCCATCTAACGGAGGAATTTAACAACGCATAATACAGGATGTTTACAAATAAAATTTTGACATTGCCACTTTTTTTAAACTGTCAAAACTTCTTCCAGAGGCTCACTGTGCCACTCCCACAAATATTGGTATATTTTTGGTAGTTTGTCTACTATACCTCTTAAGATAATAATCAAAGTGTCCTAATTTTTCTGATGTCTGCCAGCTCTTCAGGCCATAATCTTTCTGAAGCACTTTCGGTTGATTGTATATTTTTTGATAAATTGACCACTGTGTGACCAATGTTCTCAGAATTGGTACATAAATAAATGCCTGGCATCATATACTGTTTAGAATCAATCCTCTCCTAACTAAAAGGGCGCTAAATCTCAGTTATAATCACATTTTTTACGTAAACCACAAGTGATAAATAAACTTTAGCTAGAATTTCAAATGCAATACAAAGAAACTATAGAGCGACTCCCGGAAATACGATATTTTGATTAACGCAAGTCAAATAAATCGTAACAAATTATTCCATCACGAAAAACAAATTCATCAAAGTTAAATTCGTTCCCACCAATTACGTTGCGCCATTTAATTATATTAAACAAACAGAGAAATCACATTAACGGGTCCTATTTGTTGTAACTTGTGTAAAATAAAGAAAAACAAAACTCTGCGGTCGTAACTCTTAATAGCTTTACGGAAAGGAAAACTTTTATACCCGAACTTTTAAAAGTTGAAATCTAAAAGTGCCGAAAGTTCACGTGTTAAAACGAAAAAAATTGAAAAGCCATTAAAAAGGTTCATCTCAGCTTGTGTCTACAAATTGCTACTGCTCCGGATGTTTCTTTCTACGCTCGCACTCGGGATTGACCAAACTTTGTTTTACAAATTGAGGGGGTGTGCGGCTTAAGAATGGATGCAACGAAAAGTCGGCGATTTCATTTTAAAGGTAACTGTTAGCAAAACTAAAGATTGGCTGTGCTTAGTGCTCGAAATCAATAGATGTATTTACTTTCCAAAAACTTTAGCGCGGTGACTACGAAATAATATCCCCGCTTTAAACATTGCAGCTGGAGTGTTTGTCATTAAAATGAAATATACCTTTATATATCTTTAAACTAAAAATGACAAAAAAGCAAACTTACAAACATAGATTTTAAAACTTTTCTTTAATCCCTCTGTGTAAGGGCCCTTCATTCCGAAAACTTAGGTAAAGTCATTAAATTTAGACATTTACACATTGAAATAAGTAATAATAAGGAATAAATAAGAAAAACGCCCCAAGTACCTCGATATCTGTTGCAAAAGAAAATTTTACGGCAAAGTTCAAAAATTTACGGCCAACAAAGTGACAAAAGATCCCAATTCATGGTGCATTTTCTATTTATCTAAACGTCCATTTGGGGAGGGACAGCGTATGCTTATACTTTCGATACGTTGAAAGAGATTAAAACTGTTTTTAGTTAATTTCGCCTTTCCCTGTCATCGGAAAAATATAGGATC
This sequence comes from Photinus pyralis, assembly GCF_008802855.1. Taxonomy (NCBI): domain Eukaryota; kingdom Metazoa; phylum Arthropoda; class Insecta; order Coleoptera; family Lampyridae; genus Photinus; species Photinus pyralis. The sequence continues at coordinate 8,283,275 of NW_022170511.1, forward strand.
GATGCCAAACTTTGCGATTTTTAAGAGCGCTTCTTCTGAGATAAGGCCCAGCCCAATTGACGGCGAAAAGTGCTCGGAAGGACAAGTTCCCTGTCAAAATTTAGATGTCCGGTTTTATGGCTCAGTGGTAGAGCATTGGGTTATAAATCCGGAGGTCGGGTGTTCGAACCTGGGTTGAGGTGAATTTTTCATCTGTGGCGCAGATGGAAATTACCTTAGACCAGTTCCGAGCATTCCACCGGCTACTCCGAATTAGGTTTTCCTGCAGTTTTCCTAATTCGTAAGGTAAATACTGGAGTAGTATAGACCAACTTAAGACCTTCTGCAGAGGCACCTCTAAATAGCATTATGCGGGTCACTCTGTAATTGGGCGCATGCCTGTTGAGGGCCCAAAACAAGAGAGGGATAATAAATAAATAAATAAATAAATAAATAAATAAATAAATAAATAAATAAATTATTGGAAGAAGGAATTCATAGCCATCATGAAATGAGGTAGAAACCTATCCCAACCAAGGTGATTTTCTTCGCAACACTGGGCGATCATGGTTTTTAAAGTTTGGTTGGCACGTTCTACGGGATTGGCTTGCGGATCATACCGGTGTGCGACGGTTGATAATTAAAAGCTCGGTAAAAAGATTTTTGAAATTTCGGCTGCCATTATCCGTGCTCAACATTCTCGGGGTTACAACTTCCTCAAATAAATCTTCAGAAGCGGTATCGACCGTGATTTTACGGACGGCGTTGAAACATACCTATTTGGTAAAATGGAAAACCAAAAGATATGGGTTTCCTTTGAAGAAACAAGGAAACGGGCTTACAATGTTGGTACTGACAATGTTCTCTGCGGTTTGCGGTTGAGATAATTTGTACGGGCGTATTTCGTTTCGGATCGGTGTGGCATCCACGGATTGGTAACGGTTTCATCTTCTAACTGGTTAGAATAAACATTACTGTCACGGGTTACGGCATTAGATTTACTTCGGTACCAAGAGCATTCGTGTAATTTAAATGCATAAATTGGTACTTCAAAGGTTTCGGTAGTGTCGGTCTCGGAAATGGGGAGAAGATCACGGGAAAAGCCATTGGAACCTTGATCGAATGCAGCCAACGTAAAATCTGATGAACAAACACATTGAAATGATAGCCTTCTAAATACGGTCGCATCTTCTTAATTCCCCAAACTACATCCAGGCATTCTTTCTCGGTAACGAAATCATTCTTTTCGACTGATGTTAAGGTTCGACTGGCATAATCATTCATTCGCCTGGCTGAGAGCTGCGCCAAGTCCGGTATTGGAGGCATCTGTTTGTAAGACGAACGGTCGGTCAGGACAAGCCAGAATCTGTGCGTTAGTTAAACAGTTCTTGAGAGTTTGGAAACTTGATTTTGATCTTCGCCCTAACTCCATTCTTTGTATATTCGGAGAAGTTTGGCCAATGTGGGACGAATTTCATATTATGCGGAGTCGGTAACTTCTGTGGTGGCTGCTTTATGTGGGTGGGTCATTTTGGAGACCTCCATCGCTCACAACGTGGCTCAAATATTTCAGAGACAGGCGGCAAAATTGGCACCTTTCGGAATTGATTTTCAGACTGGCTTAACGGAGACTTTTGAAAACTTCCCACTAATTTTCCAAGTCCTCGTTGAACGTTCCCCCAACACGATAATGTCGCCCAGGTAGGCGAACGCTCGTGGCTCCCAAAGAGCATGACTTTAAATTGGAAAAGTCCTCGACCGGATATGTGAAAAGCGGTGAGGGGTCGACTAATTTTGGTCAGCAGGATCTGTCAATGCAATACCTGTTTCAGGTTAAGTCGAACATAAGGGGGCTTGCCGGTGGCTGTCCAAAGTGTCACTTATGAACGGTAACGGATAGGCATCTTTCCTTCGGACCATGACTATCGGCGAAGTACACGTACTTTCAGACAGTTCTATGATATTTTCGGTTAGCATACGATCTATTTCTTCGGGGATTTTGGGGACGGTATCGTTGCTTAATCGATGTGGGATCTCAGAGTCGGATATCATACTGTATTCAGTCGGTGAAGCCATTGGTTGTGAAAACATTCTTGGATTTAGCTTCTGCGATGGCGATTAACGGTATGATAACGGAACAAGCAATGCATTGCTGAGAAACGGAACTAGCTCAGGGAACAAGGACACTGCCAAGGAATAAAGTGGTGGTTTTAATGTTGAAATGGAAGTCGGTTCGAGAAAGAAATTCTATTCCATAGAGTACTTCATAACCAAGACCGGAAGCATGATGGACTAAGTGGAAAATTTCGTCTTTCACGATGGTGATCGGAACAATAAGCACTATGGATATTTACGGGTTGGTTGGCAAAACTCTTGGCTTGTTTATGTTTCGGTGGACGGGCGGTAGTGGAAACTAAAGTAGCGTTTGTTTGTTAATAGATGAAGTCGCAACAGCGTAGGCCCAGAGGTATATAAGAGAACGTATTATAAAAAAAATTATCCACTATCGAGAACTAATTGGATTTATTTCATTTTTGTCCGATTATACTCGGAAAAAATGGAATTCGGAACAAAACGATATTCAATAGCGGGTTATAAACGATTTATATAAAATATTGTTCATATGGAGATGCCCATTTAATGATGCTATGCACATTTTCACATAACTGTCCCTTAATGGTGTAGAGCAACTTAATTCTTCTAAATAGAAACGTTTTATTGAATATTCTTATTCTACTTCTGAAAATAATAAAAATTCATGGGAAACGTTTTTCCCCTCCACTTACCATTATTTGAACACACCCTTCCAAAGGCGCGTTTTTTTTGGTTTTAACTAGGAAGCTGTTCTGTCAAGAATTTGGCAGATTTTTTTGTTTAAGAAGCACCAAAGTCATGGGTAATTATGGCACCTTAGCACATATTTTATATGCAATTTTTACATTTGCATTGAAATATCGTGGTTGTTACCATCAACCTTTTGTTCATGGTCACATCAGGGAAATATATACCTATCCACTAATTTTGCAATTGATCACATGTATAGTAGAGTGCACAAATTGATTAAATAGTATATAATTACAGTGCCCCAACATATAAGATTGGGCAGACTTTTGTGACACTAATTAGGGACGAGTTAATTTTATTCCACGGCAGCATTCTTTCATATACTTTGAGAGACCCTATTTATCATTCTAGTATAGTAACGAATTCTATGTAGATAAATTTCTGAATGTTAAACAAAGTGAAGCCGAAGAAGTTATCAATCGATTGTCAAAGAGTATAACTGCTTAGTATTAACAAGCTTGCAGGAGCACGTAACTTGTGTAGGCAGTTAGAAAGCATTATTTATGTGACAGTAGTAACGTGATTGATCATCTTCACTTATAGTTATTGCGAAGTTTAATATGCAAGTCTATTCAATACGTGAAGCTACGTAACAAGGAAAGTCTTACGGATAAATTAGTAACCGAGAATCGTATAATTTTTCAATTACCCACATGGGAGGGGATATCAAGAATTTTAATCGGTTAATAAAAGTTCATAACCTGCGTACACTTTAACGCTTTCTTCCTTTTGCCTCCTGACTTATTGATTAACATAAAAGTATTAAGAATTATTATAATTTATCACCGTTTTACGGATGTATATTTCTTACGATATAAAACCCTCGCGATCAATTTAAAATAATCAAATAGCTTTATATTCCTATTTATCACCACGCGGACAAAAAATAAATAATGAAATGATATGATTCATTTTTCAACTACGTTCAGGTGCTCGTGAAGCCTGGTATGCTGGAGTCTCATCTCAAATTCATTACTTTCCTTTGAAATATGTTGCTGTAATTTTTTCAGGCACAAATTAATTCAAACGTACCCCATGGGTTTATGCTGAAGCATTTTAGAACAAGGGCATATTTTATCTCGGGATTTAACGCGATCATCATTACCCTAGCTGAACGTAAAGACCGTTCAAACAATCTTTTGGTAACATTAAGTGTGAAAATGGATTAATTTTCGTCTCGGCGTTCCCGAAAACTTCATAGCGATTTATTTCGACACTTTGACGGTACTTTCACTAAACCCTAAATATCGGGGGGCACTAAAAAGTGATTCCCGAAAAAAATGTGATGCGCACACCCATGAACTTTGAAATTTTGTTTTATTAGACAAATAAATAAAAAATTCAATTATAGAAGGCACAATTATAATATGGAACCCAGCAGTCCCTTTCGAGCCTTAAAGTAAAATAATTAATTGAAGAGAGTATTTAAAATATTCAAAAATGTTGAGCATTCATTATTTCGAGTTAGATATGCAAATGGGTGGAACTCTAGTAACATGCTATTATTTCGAGTAGTTTTAGGTAGCCAAGGTGTTACCTATTAAAAGGTAGATAATATTCATTCGTGGTAAGTATAATGAATTGTTCTATTTTGACACGCCACAAGCAATGCACGGCCGTGAAATATATTTAATTGGTAGTTTACAATGTATGATACACCTACGTGAAACTATTAAATTAGATGCGAAGTAATAACTTTCGAGCTTTCGAAAGACACTCGTATTTTACTACAATGCACTTGTCTCGAAATAAATTTAATTTGAATTAAAGAAATTATAATCAAGTTGCTCACAGTGTGAGCAAAAAAATTTAATAGAAATTTTGTTTTTAATTAATTGCCACAATAAAAATTAATGTAAATATATTTTATGATATTAATTTTCTAAGCTAAAACAAATATTAACTGAGATTTTTACATCTATACCACCGTTATTTTCGCATTTATTAAGTCGTGGTTTGAATTTATAGTATGTAATATAAATGGATGAAATTGCATGACGAAGTTAAAACTCGTTAATTCTATACCGCATAATTATGGCGTGCATCTACACTAAATGCTCATTTTCATAATGTTGAATATTTTTTTTAATATTAACTTAATCGATGATGCAGATTATTAATCCTCAATTTGTTTTAGCTGCTTGTAATTCGTCTAATGACACACCTGTGGCGAGCTACCAGTGGTTTTAGGTTGTTCTACCCTCGAGACCCGTGAACTATAAGAAGTTACTATACTCTTAAGGATGCCGGGCCACTTTATGATCGTACACCCCAGCAGCTGAAATGAAATTTCGCCTACGTACGTAATAAAGTTGTATTACACTTTACACCCTTAATAATACCGTACGAGGATAAAATAAGTCGTGTGAGGGGAAAATGAAGTTACACTATTTCCAACGTTTGGATATTGAATTGTAATAAAAGTATGTATCTAACAACAAATGTCATAAACAAATAGCAAACAATCACATAAAGACTACATAGTACAAATTGCCAGACATTAGATTCTACTTGGCAACATTAAGAGGGGTGGAGTGGGGGATGGGGTCAATTCATGATGAAAATGAATAGAAATAGATACTATTTTATAATCTTAGGGCTAGGGTTGCACCAAAGGTTTTTCGCTTGTTTCTCAAAAACTGGTGTCTGATTTTTGGATGGGTAAGATATTCTCCAAAGTTCTTAATCCTCAGGGGAAGGTTTCTCCAAATCTCATAAGCTTTCAGTTAAGTATTTCGTTTTCCATGACACGACATACGTTTTGGGCAACATTTTTATTTAAGCAATTGACGAATTCTATAAGATTCGCTTCGATAGCAATGATGCCCAACTGACATATGATTGAATTGAAGAATTAAAATACAACATATTCTCACGTTTGTTCATAAAAGAAATCCACGTACCTAACTCCATGGTACCATGGTTAACTAATTACTGCGTGAAGGACTAATGCATTTGTGACCGTACGTCCAAGATCGAAAACATGCACTCTGTGTAGCAATCAGAAGGATAACTACCCGCAGAAAACATCAATGGGCGTCGGTAGGAATTACGATAAGTTACTGACCAAGTTACGTTAACAATTACAAGCAAATTTTATCCCTTTAAGAGGTATTTAACGATACGATTTATAACGCACAGAAGTAATATAAAGGAAGATATCCCTTGCTTCGGGTAAATCCAGTTGCTCGGATGCTTATCTAATTGCCAAGTGTCCAGATGGTCGGTGCTATCAATAGAATGTCTTCAAGATGGCCGTTATGCCCCTGACACAGGTATTGCGGCCAATTAAATTGATATCTTCGCACGGAAACACCCTGGTAGTATTAAGACCCTCGATCTGGGCTGGCATTATTCAAAGGAAGGTATCCGGAGGAAGCAAATAGAAATACTACATACGGAAATGGAAGTTTCAGAAAAATGCGCTGTCATTACTGCGCGGAAAAATTGCGTAGTGAAATTTCATCAGTCTATCAAATCTATTCAAGTGTTACAGGGGTTCTTCGACAAGTAGTAAACCATAAACAATAATAATGCTTCGTAATGGAGAAAATAAATCGTTACATTTCTTAGTTGTAGAGTTAGAGAGACGGTTATTTTACCAAAATTATTCTACTGAATCCAAATCTGTAATTAAATAACAAAACAACATCGCTTTTTTCAGATAACAAAAATGTGCCTTTTTTATATAGAACGCGCTGTATACTATTATATCATATGACAGCTTAGTAAATTCTCTACAAAAGATCTTAATACATCATAGCCACGATACAAATAACGAAGATTTATGCAAAAAAAATGATAAAATGAGATTTGTTCACCTTAGTTAATTGCACGTAACTTTATCCATCCGGTACTTATATATCCGCCCCTTAAATCGTGGAAACACAAACACAAAATAGTTTATTTTAATACGAACTTCTCGGTAAAAATAAAGAACACTTTTTTGAAAATTATTGTAACGCAAAATAAACTTGAAGTTGATGTTTTCCACGATTTAAGGAAAGGATATTTTTTTTATTTTGCCTTTATTTTTGAGTGGGCGGAGTTTCAGCCAAGGCTGCTCTACCAACCCAACCCACTATACATTTACAAATACCATGCCCGAACCCGGATTCGAACCAGGGACCCTTAGCACCACAGTCCAGCTTTAACTGAACTGCGCCACACATATATCAATACTGGAGGATAAATTTAAGAGCAATGAAGAGATTTTGAACACACGTCATTTTATCATTTTTATGCATAACTAGATCGAAATGTAAATAATTGAAAAATGTTTATTTAAAGTATTTCGACTATAATAACTTTTGTATAGAATTTAATTAGCTCATATATGATAAAATAATATATAGGGTGTTCCATACAAAAAAATCACATTTTCGTTATTATCTGAAAAATTGGATGTGGTTTTGTTTTTTAATTACAGATTTGAATTCGAGAGAAAAAAATACACTGTCTTTCTAGTTCTGCAACTAAGAAAGTGAGCAATAGTGCCGACTAAATTTGAAACAGACTGTATAACATTATTTATTTTGCATTCAAATGTAATATTTTATACCGTGTGTCCAATTTGAAGTTAACTGTCAACGTTCGATATTGCACTTGCCTGATGGTAGAAAGAGATTGGAGTAGTACGTTAAACGTTAAACTCAAAGGTCTTGTGGATCCTTCACGAAAAAGTACACTACCTGGGAGACACTGTATATATATATATATATATATATATTTTTTATTATTATTAAAGGCCCTAACGGAATCAAGCCCATGATATCCCTACCTGTTTAACAATAAGGAGATAACACTGGCCACATAGACTTCACGCAAAGGGGCCTAAGCGAGTTGTGGTCGCATGGTGCATCCAACTCAGTCGCTATTGCTACACGTACCACTACTACTGCAATAGGCATTTCTTACTAAGACTTACTGATTTGTGTAGCAATTTGGTCGAAATTCTTGTGGTATGTTTCACTAATAAACACACATTGCACGTAACCAAAAATGATACTGTACAAGTTCAATAGACTGTATCCTTATTTGAGGAGCAATTTAAAACAAACCAACCTTTAAATTTAAAATTGTAATTATTCTTCTCGTAGACGTCCGGTTCTCGTCACAATCAGAAATCTCAACGTCGACTTTATTTCATATTTATAATTTGAAAGACTCAGTAGCCTCGATCAACTCAAGATACTCAAATATTTCATTAACACATGACAATTCTTGGGCAAGTAAAGAAAAATCTGACTTGAAAAACTCTATCCGGGTCGCACAATGGAATCGAATAAAAACACAATTAATTGATTATCAATGTCAAAAAAGTATTCCGAAACATGACATGAAAAAAAATAAAGCAAACAAAGCTTGTTTGAAATATTACTCCTCACGCAAGCGGTCGACAAACAAAGTAAGAAATCTTAAAATTCCTTACAGTTTTTTTTCTTAATAATCCAAATAATTTGGTCGTAACAGGTTTGCGATACTAGAGGCAACTCAAATACAAATGCTGACAACTTCAAAACTTCACGTTGATTTGTAACACAAAGGTAGAACTAGACTAACAAAACCTTAACGAAACGTATCGCTAAACACCACAACCGCTTGCTTTTTTAACTCGACTAAACTTTTCCCGTAATCGGAAAACACGCGTTAAACCTCTTACGCCACTTTGGTTAACTTGCTTCTGGGCAAATTTATCATAAAAATGACGAACTGCGTCTTTATTAAACAAATAGGGCCGACTGGCCAAGAATGTAGCGCACACAAATTTACACGCTCTTCAGCTGTGGCACCAGAACACTTGCATTAATTAAGTTTGGCCTAACAACAAAACTCCTTATCGCAAACGACCAGATGTGACCACCTCTAATATCTTTTCTAAATTGAATTTACAAAATCCATAAAATTATAAATTATAATTATTAATAATTATAAAAATTAGGCAATTACAACAATTCCAAAAGAACAAAAAAATTTTTACACATTCATTTTCAAATTGATCCACTATACTCATAATTCGTTACTTACGTCTTTATATCAGGGAAAACAATGGATACGCATCATTTGCATTTACTTCCAAAAAATGGGAATTGCGCATTCTTTAACCAACTCTAACAAGTGCAAGCGTTTCATGCTAACATTTACCAAGCAAATATTTGACGTAAGAATCATATTTTTGGCGATTTAGCATTCCATTATTTAAATTCACGTAAGCGTTAGTAACATGACGGCTATACAAGAGATCAATAAATGCAGCCGATTTTAAATTTCTACCATCCGATTTGTGAAAACAAACAGTCAAAGATTTGCAAGCTTTTAACACATTTACATTCTTTCTTTGTTTACGATCCTCAACAAGCTGCTTTTGAATCCAAAAGTAGATTCCTTCCACTTTCCCGTGAAAGCTTTTCTTTGAAATTAATTTGCATTTTAAAATAAGTCAAAAGCTTTTTGTTTATGAATTACGCAACGAACAGCTTTGCCAGTAATCAGTATTTTAATACTTTGCACGGTGAGTGTAGGTGGAATGCGCTGCAAATTTGCGGAACATTGATATGTAATTAAACCAGCAATATTTTAATCAAGACAAAACCTTTGAAGCATTTAGTTAATGTTGACACAGTGTAATGGTGGATCAGTTATTGCCAAGGTTCACCGTGAAATGTGGACTCACGCCAATATTTGAACTCTAAATTTGTAATTAACGAACAAACTACTTGCGTTCTTAGCGCGTTCGCGCCGATTTTTAAAGACCATAATATTGTTCAAAGAAGGACAAATCGCTTTAACACTAATCCTCATACTCACACTTATGCAATGTACACTTGATTTTAAATGTACAAGCGTTGTTTATTGTCACTGGTGAAATGTTTAAAAATGCACGTCCTGCCCACAGTTTGTATTTGTAGTATGGACAGAATACATTAATCTACCCTTCCACTAACGGCATGCCTTTCGTTTCAAATGACCTATTTATGCAAATCAACATTCCAGAACATTTCAATGATATTTAATTATCATCACAATTAGATCACATAATCAGTGCCTTCGTCTTTTTCTTGCTTAAATAAAACCCATTGTTTTCCCTTCTTGCTTGTGTGTACTACATCGTATAATTGTATTAGAAAATTTTTGGCAAAACCTATTATTTAAAGATTAATACATTCCACATTTTTAAATAAGCTTCTAAAAATGACTGAATTTAAACGGTTTTTAAATAGATTGGTCTTTAACACTTATTTATCACTTACTCAAACTCATAACACACGATCGCGAATTTTACCATCTGTTACTTCGGCATCGATGTTGAGACTAGAAACTGAACACAATTCAATTTGTTTGTAGCGCTAAGAATAAACCTTCTGGAGAAGGCATGTCATTTTTCACAGAAATTCCTTATCACCTTGATCGACTTGATGGCACCTTGACATCGCTCTGGAAAATTCGCTATAATACCTACCATAGGGAAGGACTTTACTTAGAGTAAGATACAAACAACTTAAGACGAATTTGAAAAAGATATGACAGACAACTTGAGGACAACAGAAAGTAAACTTCTGGGTCTTGAGAAGCGCTCTAAAAGAACGTGAGAAAAGCTTAGTGCAGTAACTCTTCGGAAAGTTAATTAATTGAAGGGTGCCGATCTGGAAAATATTGAGCTTTTGAAGTAAAAGGTAAGTGCTCTGTTCTATTCCGAAAGGAAGATGGATCCGTAAAATGTTACAAATATTTTTGTTACTGTCAAATGAATTTAATCAGATAACATTACATTCTCTTCCTATCTTAACAGTCAAAATTTTGAACTCACAAACAGGCACACAAAACAGCAATCCGCTTTAGTTTATCATTGTTCTATTATTGTTTGGCGCCCATTTACATTTAATGTATGTCGTAGCAATAAAAAGAATGATGAAACTTTTCATTTTTATTTGAAGAAGTAAAGCAAGTGAACGTTTTTAAAGATTTATTTATACATGATATCAAATGTCTTTTTATTTAACTGTTATAAATCTTCACTGCTCTTATAAACATTTATTTATTTGAAATGAGTCGATATACTTGTAGGAAGTTTACAGATATCTCATGTAATAACAAACAATTTGGATGGGATTTTAAGTGGAGATGAAGTTATATCGTTTTCACGATTATTGAAGGTAGGTAGTAAATTCAGAAGAAGTTTTCGGAAATTTGTACATTTTTAACACAGCTCCTTTACAACTTTTTGTTGCAGTTCTTTCTGTACACAAGACAAATTATAATTATTGAAGCATTAACTAACTCACGTAGATTGGTGCATGGGAATGTAGAACCCGATCATTGCATATCAAAAATGTGTATGACATGCACATGGTCCGACTAGTACAAATGAAAAACAACTAGTACGCAATCAGTGAGCATTTTAGAAAAAATTGAAAAAGTGGTTTAATTGTAGGATTATAACAGACGCAAGATCCGCTCACGGAAATGGACGGTCCACAAAGAGAAAATTGAGATTAGTGAAGCGAGAGCCTATGATTTGAAGGCTTAATTGGATCTAAAGGGCCTACAATCTACCGACTCACGTGATCTACAAATTTTCGCGCTTACGTTACGGAGGTTACCTCCAAGGTTTGGGTGAGAATTCAGTACGCGATCTAAAAATGTAGCGCTCGGCCTTCATAGATTCTCTTCGAAGGTTTGACTAAGAGTCTCCCACCCGATTTTTACTTAAGTACTCGCCGAATCCCAAATAAGAAACCGAGTGTTAGCACTGTTTTTATTCGTGCTAAGGTATATCTGAAACTGAAACACCGTTCCTTATTCTCCGGTACGATGGTTTTTAGAATCGTCAGCACAGTAGCGTTTCGGCTCTTATCATATCAGTTTTGTTCTCTTTCACTCTTTCACACGTGTTAACCGGCAAATTTGTAAATTTAACAGAAAATCATTAAAGCCTAAAGCGACCACCTGTTATAGTACTAATTTTTGGTAAATTTTGAAAGTGTCTGTCTCCGTGAAAAAATATATGTATCTTAGTCACGATAAGTCCGATAAGGGGCGTAGAAGGGGCACTATGGTTGGTAGAAATAAATTCTTTTCGTCAAGTCCTTTAATTAGAGTACTGTGAAGGGTAACCAGTCCCCAATTTTGAAGAGGAGTAAGAAGGGCGCGGTAGTAGGTGGAAAACACATTTTCAAAAGTTTGACTTAGTAGGCGTGGATATAAGCAATGTGGGGGGGGAGGGGGGGGTTGTTAAACAACATAATTGGAAGGCCGTCTAGTATACCTTGAATGTATAAGCTACCTACTGTAAATTATAATGATTTTCTTTTCCGGGGCGCATCCCCCCCTCCCCCGTACCGCCTGTCCTGATTGAGGGACTTTATACCTAGAACCCTGTAGGTATCCATGTTTGATGCAATAAAAGCGTCATAACGGCAATGTCTTTAATAATCGTACAATTGGATACTAATTGAGTAATTACATTTCAGAAAGTTTGGAAATAATTTAAAAAATCCAATGAACGAAAATGGAAAAACGAACAAAGGTATGCATTTCCAATACGCGAATCTTTCTCCTTGGAAGCAAACAAAAAGTACTTTCAAAATAATAACCAAAAGGTGATATCAAACGAATATGTAATGAGCGCTCTTTTAGTTTGGATTCGAATTTTTCAATTTTTGTGAAAATATTTAGAGTTGTAGAAAATGTCAACGGTCGGAAGGGTCTCCCAAAACAAATTTTGGAAGTGATCTTGTAAAGAATTTACCTGGCTGATTGCAATCAACAGAATATGCGTGACTCCTGCATATTCATTCTGTCTGGGCTTTTTGTTCCTTCATTACTTTAGACGTCAAAATAGCGAGAGTCCAGCTCAAATTACAGAAGATTATTAGGTTTCGTTACTTATCTCATCGCAAAAAAACCACGGGTTTGAAGATTGCTGAATATGCAGCTTTAGATGCGTAGGAAGGTGATTAACGACCTTAAAAGCCATCTGTGATTTATAGTAAAAAAGACACTAACTAATAAAAAATGAGACATCGCCATTTTGAGAGATAATCCGCCATTGTAGGCGTTCAAAGTATTAGGAAGTTACTCAGAGGGGGATAATTTTTCTAGAACCTTAGAGGGTTTACGTTTTAGCATTCAAAGCGACCAGTTTGGTCCCGATACAAAAACGAAATTCGCGTTTTGGTCTTTGGGGAAAACCCCGATTATTGGCGTTGTATTGAAACCACCGTGTTAAAGCTCCCTTTTTCAAAAAGTGAAACCGTAATTGACGAGATTAACGGAAGTTCAAAGTTTGTAAAGAGACATATTAATTTGATGGAATCGCGAGGAATATAACATTCGAATGTCGCAATAAAAGCTTCACCTTTCGATTAAAATTGCGTGTTAAACGTTGGGTGAAGTTGGTATCATAATTATCGTAACGAGGAACATACCTATTATTTCACATGAGAGAAGAAATCCGAGTTTCGTGTAGCGCGATTAAATTACAAAATCCGAAGTTCGTATCTGGTAAATGTGACTCATGATAAACAATCTTTCGTTATCAGTCGACACGAACAATTACTTAGCTTCGAACGAAGAATACGCTCATTGATTCGTTGCGTTCAGTTATGTTAAAAACACTCAGGCGACAGCCTAAAAATAAACGCATCGTCTTGCGAAGGAAGAAATTTTAGTGTACGGCGAAGAAAGGAAAACTATCCCTTTTATGTTAAACAAAGCAGTAAGATTAACAGTGTTGTTTTGATAGCATTCAAAACATTTTTGCACTAGTGACAAAAATTCCTGGCTAGTAAGAACATTAAAACTACCCCCAACAATTCGTTACCTTTAAAATTTTCCACGGAGTCTCCAATTGCAATTCAAGGAAGCAACCGTTCTCAACCCTCGATTCAGCCGATATTTAATAATCATGAGCAGTTTTCCAATGTACAACAAAACCGATTCCGTTATGGAACCTAGGGCAAACATTCATTTCTAGAGACATCACCATCAACCGTTACTGTCATTCGAAATCATTTGCAAAAAATATGAACTGTGGGTTACGTACCATTGAAGATTGTATAAATAATAATGACGCATGACGTGACCCCTATGGTATACTGATGAGCGATTCACAGTAGGATTCTTGAGTTCTTGGAGGACACTACTTTTCCAGTATGTTCTTAAAGTAAAAAAGCCTTCTTTCAGAACATTTTCACTGATTATGTAATAAAACTGCAAACACTGTTTATGCAGAAGAGGAGCATAATGCTAATGAATAATAAATCGACAAACCTTAGCAGGATAGTTATAATTACTGTACACATCAGAACAACGTTCTGCTTATTACGGAATTTGCAGCTCAGACAACAAAGGATATTCTGAATAAGTGTGCGGGTGTATTGATTTTTATACTGTACACCTTAAAGTACTTTTAAAAATTTCGCTCGTTCTCCTAAAAATGTAGGCATACAATAAGAGAATCTGTCATTAAGTATAATATGTTTTGGAGAGAAGCGTATAATCTTCGCAAAGCATAATTTACCTAAATTTAGAGGCACGATCTTTACGTATGAGATTTTCCAGATTCTTCCTACGGGTGAAATGTTATGAGAGCTGACAATAAACAAAAAAAAGGTTCCGCCATTATTCAGGTAATTAGGTCGATCGTTTAAAATTGGCCAATTTGTAACACCGGCACACTATTTATAGGCATCCCGAAGTTTTGCGTGAAGTATGGCGGACGGATAAATTATTAAGCATTTTTACTGGCAAAAATACGGGACCCTTTGTTACACATGCACGTTTCAAATGGCAGTAAAATTAATGGCGGTGTCGCTTACTGTTGATTTAGCACCGCGGATCTCTCTAAACGACGTAGTCAGGGTGGTTTCATGGTACCTACCCTTGTATTTAACACCCTTAGTGGCAAAATTGAGTAATTAGTTTGGGACACGAAGCGAAGTGAATTTGATTTTTTTTTAAAACGCCATGATTAGAGTTATTCACGCGTACAGTCCAATGAAACACCATCACTACGATGTGCTATCGCTTTTTTCACACATTTACTCGCGCGAACGTTCGATTTTTACTAGAAAAAAACGTAAATAAAAGAGGAGATTATAAAACCCAACCCTTAAATTTTACTAATCAGTTGCACTATCTTTTTATTTACAATTGCAAAGTTTCTTTTACAAATCTTGTAATTTGTTACTTAACACTGACACCTGAAAATACGTAATTGCAGAAAGTGTTAATTGCTATAACAAAACTAACGAACTATATGACGTCATGTGAGACAAAATCCCACATAGCATTCGATATCTTATGTATATACATTTTAAATCCATAATGTACAGGGAATACCGTCCATTTTAATGTATACGAGGGTATTCCCTGTACCTGCCACCGTTTGGGAGCGTGTAGGTGGTGCGTAGGGGAGTATTTTGATATAGGACACTTGCGGTCGGAAATCTAAAATAAGGGTGCCAGAGCCAAATTTACCTTCTGGAATTTCGCGCCTGTAGGTAGCAACCAACCGGCGGCGTGCACACGGGCGCTAGTGGGCTGCGAAATAGGAGGAGGTCGGTGTAAACAAACAAACTTTTCGAAATGGGTGCTTAAATGACCCAAGTATCGATGTGCATCACCCATCACGAATCTGTGTGTAAAGTTAAGCCTCCGTCAGCTTACCTGCAATTGCCCTGTCTCGCACAGTCGGAAGTGAACTTCTTGAAAGACCTGTCTGCAGGGAAACTGACGGTTTGGATACCGCTCAGCGTACGCTCGTCGTGCAGCTCGTGCGTTACCATTTGCCAATCCGTACATCAAGCGACGTAACTATAATTTTGAGGCCTCCCCGCAAAAATTTTTATTGGCCCTCTCCCCAAGTCCCTAAACAAAAAGGCAGTTCCTAAGAAGAATTTTTATTAATTTTTACAAGTTTTGCCTTAAAATAAACAAAAAAAGGTTAAGACGATATTATACATTATAAAAATTTTAAATGTACAGTAGCAGCAAATTCATCAACCAAACTAATCACAATTTTCTCAAAGAAGTTGAGAATACTCAAATAAGGAGATTAGTTGGGGGCCCCAGCACTCTGGGGCCCCCCCGCAGTCGCTGTAGCTGCGGGTACCTAGTTACGTCCCTGCCGGGTACATGATGTCCGCGTATTCCGTGTTAGTAAAACGTGCCATAGTGTTTATTCACTTGATACGCGTCGTTGCAGACGGGATTTCGTGGGTTTAAACAAAATTCTGATCAAGTGTCAGCCACACATCGCCGCCTGAGATCGCTCCGTGTGCACCGCCGGCCGGTTGGGTTGCCTACCTACAGGCGCGAAATTCCAGAAGGTAAATTTGGCTCTGGCACCCTTATTTTAGATTTCCGACCCCAAGTGTCCTATATCAAAATACTCCCCTACGCACCACCTACACGCTCCCAAACGGTGGCAGGTACTATAGGAATCACCCTGATACCCCTCTAGATCATTATCGCCATATCACAACTTTTACGAGTTTTTCAAAGCTTTCTGGGTATTTTTACGTTTTACGCTTTCCTATTTCTGGAAAACAACCGTGTAAAACGCTCTTAAAATGGCCTCCAAATCAAGAAAGCGTTCTACACAATGCCAGAAAGGCGCACAAATAACGCTCTGGAATGCACTTACAAGATTCGGAAAAAGGCCAAGCTAAGCCATAGCGTTTAAATACACTTTTCCAACTCTTTCTAGACACTTAAAAACCTTTCCTGGAAAGTAAGCAACTGTGAAAAATTCCAAAACTCTCTAAAATGCTGCGCAGCGTCTGGAAAGCGTTAGAATACACTGGAAGACTCAATATTTTCTTAGGGAAATTGCAAGCAGCAGGTCAAAGGTGAACGCGAGCAACAGAACCGCATCGATCAGAGACCTGAATGATTTGATTTTCGAGGAGTGTCAAAAGAAGGCGATCAAGGAGAAAGAAGATCCAGAATAGAAAAACCAAATCAGGCAACATCGCCAGGAGAGAAATACGGTGTCAACTGCCATGTTAAAAAAAAGGAATACCAGTACGTTGGATGACGTCCATGGTGGACGAATGCTTGCAGCCCGATAGGTGCTTCAAGCGCCAACAATTTGGACATAAGGCAGCGACATGCAAAGAGGACAGCGGAGAAAGCATTTAAAACTAATATGCCCCAGATGTGGGGATAGTCAACATGAGAACCTAAGGGACCATAAGACCAGCCGCTTCCAGTTTACAATATGCTATACAAAAAACTAACAAGGAGAATCTTTGCAAAATGGCGGAATGTAAGTGGAGGAGATTCAAAGACGAACGTATTAGAAACATACCCGAGACGCTGGCGACAGAAGCGTCTATGGAAGAAATTCGGAAAGTGCGTGAGAGATGTTTCCAAATGTGTTGTTGGTAGCACAGATACCACTCACATCTGCGCATGCCCAACAGCTTTTCCGCTCTTCCGTCTATTTGGTTCGAATCGGTGCAGCCGTTTAGTCGGAAATAAGAGCACAGAAAAACAGACCGATCTCATCGAGATTTTATTTGATTCGGATTCCAGGTGCTTCGAAAGGGAAATTTCCTTCGGAAAGTGGTGAGTCATGTTTACCCCTTCCTCCTTTTACTAACGTGCGGCTGGTAAAAATGGAGAAGTACGAGAGGCTACGGGCGACGACGAACATCGGCGGGTATCTGATCAACATAATAAAATTATACCTGGAAGATACATAATACCCCAGGATGGAAAGTCAAGGGAGGTAATGTGCGGTGTCTCGCAAGGTTCGATACTTGGCCCCATCCTATGGGATGTATTTTCCGATAGACCACTGAGACTGCAACTTGGTGGACAGGTGGAATTTGCAGGTAGATTCGTTCACAAATTTTTAGATCGGAGTTCGCGAATTGGCAATGTAGGCCAAAAAATAAAGAGGGCCCTTTTGACATCTCCGTTAGTTATGAACCCAAACGCATGAAATTCAAAATGAGCATAGCTTTAGCCATATAATAGGAAATGCCAAGCTATAGCCAATTAGGCATACCCAGGAGCTCGATTGCAGTGTTTAGCTTTTGAATCATTTTCAAAGGTCCTAACAGTGCAGTCTTGAGTCTAACTTTAATAGAATTGAATTCAAAATCGCGAATTCGGTAGGGCAATTCACATTTGACTGTAGGAAAAAAAAATTGGCAGTTACAATCATGCATCCAGCACAAAATTGTCATTAATCATTATAGTCGATCCCATATCTTAAATTAACAAAAACTGATTTTTCAGACCAATTAGCCCCATTATAAACTGCACATTGCAACTTTTTGAGACCTTGGCAATAACTGGATAGAGACATAGCATAGGTACATCTTGCTGTCCGGAACGCATTGAAGAGGTGGAAAACATTAGACAAAAATCACTTTTTTGTCAAAAACATTCTTCATTGAAGAACTCACGTACGCCGACTATTGAAATTTCAATCTCCAAAAGAGATGACCCTCATTGTCGAGTCGGAGCCTGTAATGTAAGTTTCATCTCTGCAGTGAAAACAAAGAAACGGAAACCGGTAGTTGAAGCACGTAAGTAGTGGGTAGCAAATATACGTGCTTTATTAAAATCTTCATTAGCCGAAGTAATCAAGAGCTACCAGCATACGAACCTTAAAATACGTTTTTGTGGTTTATGGCCGGCGGTGTCTTTTATAAGCCGCACCGCATACCAACTGCTTCGTTTGCAATTTCTTTACTGTTGATCACTTTCTGGAGTGCAACATTGATCAAAGTTAGCGAAATGTAACCACTACTAATGGTAACGGCCATACTCGGACCTCAACAGTTCTGCACGATTGGTTACTGTACAGCGAGAAAGAGTATCATTAACTTGACCTTCACGCATTTTCAATTACGAAGGATGTGAATTACTTTTTCAACATGAAAACGATTAAGTCGCTGTAATTTTCTCGAAGTTGTAGTCATGGGAAAAGGAAGCGCCGCAGAGCTGGGCGATAAAAATGTAAATAAATGAATGGCGAGAGGTTTTCAATGTGAAGGATGCTAAATTTATTGAGGAATTTTTATTTGTAAAGGCTGCCTGAAGGTCGTATAATTGCTTGTGTGGGTGATACAATTGAAGAATCTTTAATATTGCAGTTTCCGCGGCCAACAAATGTACACTTTCAATTAGCGTTAATGTTATTAAATGCGTGAGTCAAGTGTGTCAAATCAAATTTACGTAGGCACATTCACGTAATAAACTATTATACATTCAAGACCCATCAAAGTGCAACGATCTTCGTAGGTTGACTAACTAGCAGTTGCTTTAGAAATTCTTGCGCATCCTCCATCCTCATTATGAGCAGAGTTAAAGTGGCCACATTGCGCTGCTATTAAAAATTCTTGCACGTAACAGGTATTACAAATTTAATGGTCAATTTACACTAATCAGTAATTTGTTAAATTATGCATTTTTATAGAAATGTCATTGCAGTATTTCTAAAAATGCTACATAAACATGAGGCTTTTACTTTATAGCGGTATCTATGAGAATGCGGAAATATAATAGAATCGTACTATGGAAGACTGCGTCTTCTGAACGTTTAATTCAGACTTACCGTGGAACCAGCAATTACTCGTTCCGAACCTTGGCCTCAAAAAATCGTAATCGGAATTATTCGGTACGCTATCTAAGGCGGCTGCTGTTCCGGCGATTATTAAAGGACCACCCCATGCGTACGCTTCGTAAATACGCAATCGGCAGCGCTCCTGACTTTTCTCCAAACTTTGTGGACGCAAGTCCCTGCAACAAAAAAGCTTTGATAAAAAAATTGAAACCTTGATATTTATAAAGATGATTCAAGTTCATTCATAAATTAATTCCTTCAGGACTGTACAAATTTGGCTCTTGCATATTTTTAAATTGTTATTTATGTATCGGGCGAGACGCGAAAAAAAGGGAAAATTTACTAGTTTATATACTAAATATAACACCGACGTAGCGCGAAAACGATTTGCGAATGCCAATTTGCGAAAATTGGATTGATTCGAAATAATTGCGTTCATACATTACAAATATTTCAAATTACTTTCAGATGGCGTAGACTGCCGAGTTAACCCAATTGTAGGAATGTGGTACTGTACGAAATACCAAACTTGGCACGGCCACGTTCTGGGGGATGAAAAATGTTTCATTGAAAATAAGTCTGGGAATGGATAGTGTGATTAATTCTCAGCAACTTTTCGATCTATTCGCGAGTGCCAATTTTTCAACAAAAACCCCACGCTTTTTAGTGAATCACTCAAAAAGCTTACTTTTCAAGATATCAAATCCTTCAAAAACTATTTTTTATTAGACCTGAATCACAATATCCGTTTTGAACACTCAAATGCGTGCGAAGTCGGGCCTTTCAAGCACTTGGTTGCTAAGGAATGACACTTCCAATATGACTTATAAAACTGTCATCTGAGGCTGAAATAAAATCTTCTTATGTCGCTTTTGTAAATGGTTTGTACCTATTCTTTAAAGCTTTTACGAACCGCGTGTAATTTAGGCTATGCTGCTAAATCTGTTCCATTTCTTAATCGCAGCATTATTTGAAGTTTTGAATGAATGCACCAAAAGATAGGGAATTTACATACCTTTGACATTTCCTTCATATATGCCAGCATTATCGATGCACTTAAGACTTTGCTCGTAAGATGCTTCCAATTCATCCACGAAAACAACTTTTCATATTCTTTATAATAGGTTTTACTAGATTTGGATTTTGCACCTACCAACTTTTCTTCTGCTTTTGCATCAAGCCATTGAATGAATCGAAGTAATTTTGTTTACCCAAAATCGTCCTGAAATTCATTTTCATGCCTACTTTCTGTCAGGAAATTTGAGTTTCCATGACAGAGGCAGAGCAGACTACGTTTCCTGACGCTTGTCACTTTACTGGCCGCACCTGCCACTTTACCGGCCGCATCGTCACTTTACCGGCCGCACTTGTGACATTTCCAAATGTCTATAATGAGTCCTGTCATCACTGACAGATGGACATTAATCAAAAGTTCTATATAAAAATTGAAATTTTTTATTAAAATACGATTTCGGGTAAAATTTAATACAAAAAAAAACTCGTCAGTAAAATGACATTACTTGACTCGGAAATTAAAGTACTCGGCCCCAAAGGGACTCGTACTTCAATATTTCCATGCCAGTAATGTGTCATTTTTCTGACTTTTATGTAAATAACTATTACAAAGACGGTGACTTGTATAAGCAAACGTCAAGTGACATTTCCATGGAAATCATGGAATTACGAATAAAGCGTACTCGTGTTCGAGTATAACGTCAATATGATTTTATTTTATTTCCCTTGGTATAATAAAAAAAAATACTATAAGAAACACATGTATAACTGGTTTTCAAAGCAATTGCAAAGTTTAAAGGCACTCCGCTACGCGTTGTGTCATTAACTCGTTGCGCATTCTTTAAAGACTTGATTATACACTTTTTTACATCAACACTACATTTACTTTCGGCCCTTATTTTTGAAAGGATTTGGGCAGAAAAGGCTTGAACAACTGACTATTTAAAATGCATTGGTTTTTTTGTTCAAACGTTCAACGTTCAAACCTCTAATCTTGGCGTTTGATGAATAAGAACCAACCTTCAACAAGCTACGTTTGTAGGTACTGGGTCTGTACTTTACAGACCATAACATTAATCCTGTTTTTAGGGGAATTTTTCGAAAGAAAAAAAATATCTGTTATGTGATGGATTTGTCCGTCTGTTCTTCGTCTAACTTGAGAACGAAAAGAGATAGCGACGTAAAACCGTCGCGAATCGATTTGTACGAGTTCAAGGATCAGTGCTATTGAATATGAGCCGGATCAAAAGTCTGGTTTCCGAATACGAGCTGAGTGGCGAAAAATTCCCCTACTCAAAATTTTCCGATTCTTTGTATCTTGTTTAAGTTACATTTTAACTAAGAATGATTCTGCGATAAAATACTCACTTATTAAGTTATGCGCCAAAAACCGCCTGAAAATCTATTTTTTTTGTTAAAATCTTGAAACTTTCACTCGCGAATATGTCGAAAAGTAAACTTCAGAAACAACTTTATGGATGATTAGAATTAGTCAATTAGTCAGTCTATGCACTCCCGTACTTATTGTCAATGAAACATTCTTCACTCTCAAGAAGGAGTGGTATCCATCCACAGGATGAAAACAAGCTCCGGTATAGGATATGAAAATGTATTTTTCTTAAAACTACAAATGGTCACATTTCTCTTCAACAAGATACATCCTTCTGACCCCATTCCCCCTCCTCGTATAAAGTAAGTTAAAGGCAGAGAAAATCGAGCCCAGCACGTCGGAATATTGTTCACTTATCGTGATGACGAAGAAAAGAGACGGGAAACGCAAATTCTGCGTCGACTACCGGCGACATTTTTAACAGCGGAGGTTCCTGGGGGCCACCTACAACTTTTAAAGTCGTGCCGTTTGGACTGAAGAACGCACCAGCGTTTAAAAACTGAAGATACCTCCGGATGTGCTGTCATCTACATTTCTACAATCTACATCGACGACATAACCCTATTTTCGGACACGTGGGAAGAACATACCCGTCATCTCCATCTCATCATCATGGTACGATATTTCGCTTTCCGGCATTTGATGTCCCGTAGACACCGCTAATTACTTTGTGGTTTGTTGCTTTCATTCCCGCCAGGGAATTTGCCGTACGGGCCGTGTGCTGTAATTTTGTTTATAAACAGAGTATAAAACTTTATTTAAACAAAATATTTAAAATTGTGTAACAAAGAAGAAAACAATAATTAACTATAACAAAAAAAATTTCGTCGAACTGTTTTTCAGTTGGGAGAGTGCCCAGGATACATGCACTATTTCCACGTTGGATGGCCAAGGATATCCTTTGAAATAAAAATTGCTTAGCGCGTTTGTCGCCGGATTCCGCAATTAAGCCTTTGCCTATTTTATTCAGAAAATCTCGTGATTCCTTGCACCATGGTCCAAGTGTCTCGAAGGCAAGTCCCATAAATATATAATCTTTCTTTAGATCTCGATATTTGTTGTGTTTTTTTGAGCATGCCTCTTTTGTTTTGTTTTTTTTTCCGAAATGACCGCCGCCATTTCCTGATCTCGTCAGATTCCTGGAGTTGCCGTTTACTCTGATTGAGTTTACTCGTGGTTTCCGAGACCATCCTGCAAACCGCTGCCATAGTTGACTTTGACGAGGAACAAGGCCGTAACCCTGGGTGGCGCTCGAGTCCATCCGTCCGTCCGTTCCGCCGACATCATATTCAGGTTGCCAACGATTGCCGATACTTTCATCCGCTGACGTGATTTATGTATTTCAAAAAGCGGACATACACAATTTGCCGAGTGTAGACGGTAATGTTTTAAATAGCAGGAGAAGACGTGAACTGTGACATGTTTGGTGTGGACGGTAATGTTAATGTAGCTGCTTGTTGTGGTGATTGGCAGATTTGTCGGATTTTAACGAATTATTGCAAGACAGTCCGTCTTGCTAGTTGTAAAGTGTTATAGAAGAAAATTAGTCGGGTGCGCCAAGAGATTGTTATTAAGTGAATAAGTCGAATTAAAGAAGTAGGTAATCGTACTAAAAAATGGTGAAATTGAGCTAGCTTTTTTAGAACAATCCATCTCTATAATAAAATAGTTTTCCATTTATAATAACTTATGTCTCATACCACATAATTTTATAAAGCGCCCCATACATTCATACAAACAAAAATTGAGACCAGCAAACAATTGTGTAATTTCAATTTTCTGTAGCATCACACTATCCACAGATAAAGCACTAATGGAGCACACTTCATGTGTAAATGATTGTACAATAAGGCCCGGTGCACATGAGCTGCAAAGTAATCGGGAAGCCGAGATTGCTTTCTGTCGAGATAGTCAGAAAGACGTTGGTAGTAATGGGGTAAGGTACCCCATAGGTATCGGTGTCTCTTGTGCATGTTCCTATTCTCCCGTCCGAAGGTAAAACCTAGTAAGTCAATTTTTGCTTAAAATTAGACTTTGAGACGATCTGAAAGTACTACTTTTTTCCTTTGTAGAGGTATAAACTTTGTAGATCACTTCCAACTAATAAGCATTCTACATTCAATGGAATTTTCTAGTAAGTGTCATAATTTATATCTTTTCAAAGCAAGAATATAGTAAATCCGATTTGCAGTGGAAGAACCTATCATTTCACTTAAACTATGGCATTTACTGAATAAACAACCTCACCTCCAAATGGAAAAACACAGCATTCATTCTTACTAGTTATTTCAATAGCGTTTAATTAAATTGAAGTTATTTTGATTTCTGCCGTTCAATGGAAGAACCTAGCAAAGCAATCTACCGATGGTCTTGCTTCCCGCCAAAAAGTGTAAGAACATAGTAAAGTCATATATTTACCAGAAATTAAAACCACCAGTAAGCATGATACCATTGGAAATAGCTAGCAAAGTACCTTACTAAATTTTTCATGGCTTATAGTGCAACATTTTCAATATTAATAAAACCGTAACTTGACATACTACATATTGGTGTAGTAAAAGCATCATAATTCCTGTTAAAAAACATCGTATGTTCAATATTTTGCAAAATACTAAATATATTATAAAAACAATATAATAATCACAAACATAGCGACCTAAAACACCATAATGCCCATACTACAATTGTCAACTTTATTTGTCAACGTTATGTCAATACATTGTACTATTAATTGCTCTCTTGAAAAGTTCATAAAAATGAGTTACTGGGTTTTACCTTTTTACGGGAGTATTACTCCCAAACGTATTTCTGACTATCTTGATAGATAACAATCTCGACGTCCCCATTGCATTGCAGCTCATGTGCACCGGGCCTAAGGTGCTTATATGCGAATGAGACGCTGTCGCAGCTTGACCACATAATGAGGCAAGCTGATACAAGGGGTGGTGCCATTCTGACCTGAGATATGGAGTGAAAATTAACACTGCTGCTAAATTTGCACCACATATACTCAAATACCACTGACATTATCTACATACGTACAGGTTTATTTTAGATGACTTAATTAACGGCGAAACAGGTATTGTCATTTTTTTCTTCAAGGACCGTAGAATCCGTAGAGAATATCTTCATGCTAATTACACCACTTAATGACTGAGCAATTATGTCGCAGTGCGGAAAAGACGGCCGATAGATAAAAGTGGACTTATTAACATCTCGATTCGAAATAGAAAATCCAAGCATGGAAATGCTTTCATTAACGATCCGGTTCTTCGAAGTCTCTGAAGGGCGGGAAGGTAGGAGCAGCAGTACGCATTTAATGAGACTTTATGAATTTCACTGGTCGCCTTAAAAAGTGCCATTCATATCGAATTCTTAGATTTCGACGTTTTTATTTCGACACGCTCACAAAGAATAAACGGATTTTTTGTTTCCGTCGTAGGGTCGCTGAACTAATTCCTTGCGTTAAATGCTCCGGCAAATAACTTAACAGTAAAAAACAAAAATACATCCGAATTACGTAAAGTGTGTGTGTGTGGTCACAGCCAGGTTGAAATGTATAAGTAATCGCCGAAGCAGAAACGACTAATTACGCTTAATTAGCCGATTATCTTCAAATTGAATTTAGTTAATCTATACTGATACCACATTTCTTTTAAATACTGTCTTAAAAAGGATATGCTTACTTTATTAGCGTATAGTTGTACTGTTATAAAAGAAGGACTAAGTGGACACTTCAAAAGAAACGTTTCGAATATCCGCTCCTTTCAAAGGAATCGTCGTTTAAAGTTCCATTAAGTTTGATCGTCTAGACTTTTAATGCATGAAATGAAGATTTCGATCGCATCATGTGAGGTACGAAGAATGACCACAATATATGGATGGATTGTGCTCATCATAATATAGGTAATATAGTGCACCCAGGGGACTGAAATTTCATGCTACTGTTAAATCTATTCGACATTTTATTTTCATGGAAACAATGTCTGTAGGAAGTCTGAAACCTAAGAGATCGACCCTTAAAGGTAAGAACATAATGTATCTTCACACTTTCACAGGATAATACGTCTCTAAAGTTGTTAATTACGCGACCCCGGCAGATACATGTACACTCCTCGTCTTTCAACAAGCATTCTTCTACGGGCCCGCTTTTGCTGCCAGCCAGTCCGCCGGCCGGAGATTAAAAGCCACCTTTTTACAAATTTGCAAAAATGCACTAAAAATGAAACACATATCCATAAGTCACCGTTAAAATAAATAACAGAAGGACTGAAGAGATCCAAAAAGGGAAGACTCTAAAGAATCTGAAAGATGAGAAGATTTCAAATATTGCTATTGCTAAGTATAGAATCGGAGGTATTAGAGAGCTTGAAGTTATTGCCTTGTAGTGCGAGTGATGATTCCCACGTGCAGGTGGTGACCGAATTGTTGCCGCCCATCGTGACCATACCAATGTTATGTCGGAAAATGTATGAACCCATGACACGCGGTCTCGGGTAGCCCCCGATGATGATGATGATGATTATACCCCCGAAAAGAGCAAGGGGGTGAACTTGGTCTGCAGGTGTTAGTAAAGAGCGCGGCCGATGTATTCCAACCCAATTGGGGTGATGGTGATCCATGAGAACTCAGAGTTAGCTCGTAGTATGACAGCTCCGGTCAGATTAGTTATGAGGTAGAGGTAGACTGAATGTTGCCATGCTGCCCCTTGTGATCGTTTGCCTACAGAGGGAAGGCTCTCGCGCTAACAAAAAAGCGAGAATAATACACACCTCATACACTCAACAATGGCCGGATTTCCTACGTTGTAAAAGACCAGGTCGCAATCAATCGTACCCAAACGTATTATCGGAGTATCACACTTATTGAAATACAACAGCAATTGTAAATTGTGAACCATCTGTTACATTACATACATGAAAGACACTAGTTAATTAGCACGACCTGCTCCAGTCCAGCAGGTATCTAAATTCTAAGGCTCTGGATACGGCAGCTCTAGACTAGTTGTATTTCGAGATGAATATCGCTAAGCACCTTTAACAACTTTTTATCTCTGCACGGGCGAAACATTATAGATCAAAAGATTAAAGCTCGGATTAAAGTCTAAATGAGTTTAGGTAGCAAATGAAACATCACCAATGGCCAAGGCAGATCGAATGATAAACAAAACTTTCATTGAAACTTGTTCAAACAACCAAATTTAAGCATTAGGTACTAACCCCTCGATTACAAGCAAATTTCAAAGAAATATCTCCATAAACAAAAAAGTTGGCATTGCGCAGTTCGCGCATGAGCACATTTAATTTATGCTATAGGTATGCGATGTTGGTTTTTACTAGAAGCGTTTATGGTTAATATAAGCTTTAGAGATTTTCATAAGTAAAAAAGTTGGCATTTTGCACTGCGCATGCGTGGATTTGATTTTTACTATGTGCGATATGTTTTTCTTTACTAGAAGCATCTATGGTCAACATTTCAAAGAAATATAATGATAAATAAAGAAGTTGGCACTGACTGCGCATGCGCACATCTAATTTTTGCCATATCAGTTTTGTTTGCCTTTAACAGAAGCATCGTGATTAAAATCTAAATCTAAAACTAAAAGCAACTTTGGATAAAATTTCGAAGAAATATCTCCATAAATACGAAAGTTGCCATTGCGCATGTGAAAATCTGATTTTTACTATATGCGATATGTTTGCCTTCACCAGAAATATCTGTCGTTAAAATTTCAACAAAATATATTAATAAATAAGGAAGTTGACATTGCGCAGTGGTTCTCAAAGTGGGTGCCGCAAGCACTTCATAAGGGTGCCGCGGAATTTTTAAATATTTACTTAATAAGCTTAAAATTACATAAATTAAAAAAGGAATTAAAATAATGAGTATTCGTTTTTTATTACAATTCTGTTTTTTAGTTTCTATTTTATTTATTTCTATGGTTCATAATTCATTAATCAATCATACGCTGGTATTGCATTACATCAGACTTTCTCAATCTTATAACTTATATTTGGGGTGCATATAGGGTGGTATGCGGAATCGAAAACGTCCTATTTTGACTTTGTTCCGTAACCATCTTCAAGGTTGTTGAAAGTGTCAAAATTTTAAGAGTCATAACGGCTTGAAAAATTTTTTTAAAATTTTTTCGCATACACTGGCCAAAATGGCTTAAAAAACTTTGAACTTTTGAATTGAAAAGTTAAACTATTTATTTTATTTTTTAAAATGAAACTATTTTATTTTTCTAAATTTCATTTTTCTCTAAAAGTAATCAGAATGAAAAATGCCAATTACAAAAAAGATGTGTCTTGATGAGGTCTACAAAAAAGGCTTCTACACTTTTTGCGTCGGGTTCAAAATAAAGGCGCTAGTTTTAAATGCTTTTGTGTTTAGAAATTTTTTTTGTACAAACTTCTCATCCTTCATCTCTTTACTAACTGTAAAAAAGCAAAAAAATAAGAATACTAGGGGTGTGACGAATTTTGTTTAATAATTTTAGTGTGCCACCAGACAACAAAGTTTGAGAAACACTGTGCTAGAGCTATACGCTATACCGAATGCAAAAAGAACGAACTTAATATCTTGAAAACTGTAGGAGTAGTTAAGGCCTCGAACAGACAGACAGACTTCGTTGGAAAATGCGCGAAAACTATGTTAGTATAAGTATATGCAAATTTTCAGATTTCAATTATTAATGGGAGTCCGAATACGTTTAGGTAACGGTTTGCGTGAAACATGCTGTATGTATAGTGTATAATATACTATTGTATCGCCGACCCTTCTACTTCTAGTATCCCTAAGCGTGATACACGAGCAAAGCAGAGACAGTTCTGTCTATCTTTTGTACAAGAAAATGTTGCAGTTTCATTTTCTTGTATCGTTTCTGATAAAAGAAATTATTATGGCTACAACGTTTTTGCTAGTGCCAGAAACGATACAAGAAAAGATATAAACATATACAGGGTGTTCCTAATTATGATGTAGGAAAAGTCTAATTGTTTGACTTATTTTATGACTAAAAGTTCATTTAACATAAGTCCGTAAACGCTTCGTTATTGAGTTAAAATCTCAAATTTCTCTTGCAGTTTTTGAGATATTTGAAATATAAGTTACGTTGAAGGGCCAATGGTCATATGTCAATGGTAGAGTGAGCAACTACATAGTGTTTTTTTTTTCAGGAGTCATGTTCCAATTTCTACGCCTGAACTTTTTTTCGGTGCGCCACTGGTTGAATGTCAAATAAGAATTTAATTTTCTGATTTGTTTAGAATGATGGCAGGCCCTGGCTTTATTTGGATAATATCTTGTTTTTATTAGTTTTGACAATCGCCATTGAAAATTGTGTTTGCAAATGTTTATAAATTAAAAGTTTAAATTATAAAGTGTACGGGTAGAACTATAACACCCTGTAGATCGGTAACGAAGAGTTTGCGGGCCTATTTTTATATGAACCGTTGAGTGAAAGATTTAATTACTCAATGATATGAACTTATAGTCATAAAATAAGTCAGAGTTAGCCTCTATAACGTATTTACATCACATTTAGGAACACCCCGTTAGTGTCACAGTCATACGATCTTAATAATTACCTAAGCACCGGCCAATAATTAGCCCCCAATAAGTTGCTACTTCTCTTCGTAAAAAAATATGCAAGTAATCGTATAATTATAGTGAAGTAGTTCCATAGATACTTACTCCTCTAATAGATAATTCGTTTATTGATTACTCATGCTTTCAGAGACGGATATTGCCAATCGGCATGCTATGATGACGTATTTGGATCAGGTTTTCAATAATCGGGTAATTATTCTCCGGATTTGGCTCCGTTAGATTTTTTTTAGTTTCCGATATTGAAGAAATTGTTCCAAAACGGATTCACGCCAAGAACAAGTTGCTTTCGCATTGCTGAAATCGACGGAATTGGGAAATCCTGCTGGTACTCGAAATATTTATAAATGCAAGAAGGTATTAGGGCTGCAATGAACGTTAATAAGAATAAATTATAAATTAATATTATAAATAAAATTATTGTTATATTCATTCCAAGGTTACCAGGTCAAGGAAGGTCCACGTCTTTGGTTCGGTTAGTGACGACTTCAACATTTTTTTTAAATTAAATTTTTCATCGGCCATATTGCATTAATTATTTCTATGTCGAGGTATGCAAGATATTTCAACATCGCTAGCGCTTTAGATGATTCACAGAACGATAACCGGATTTGTAATGAATTAAAACACACGGTGGGTACCTGCACAGTGCACACACTTCATGATGACGCATTTTAACTTTCTCCCGAAGATTCCATTTCAAAACGTTTAAAAAACAGGATTGGAAACGCAATGTTTACGACCCATTTAAAAGGTACATAACCGTCGAAAATCTATTTAAATATCGAATTTTACGATGTCGTTTTCTATTTTAAAAATAATCGAGGCGTATCGTTTCTTGTTCTGTGGGAATAAAAAAGAATTCCCTAAATAATTATCAAAGTAAAATTTCTGGTTTACGTCTGCTTTAAACTGCCCGATTCGAAAATAAATAGTTTGAAAGTGCAGAGATTTCCTTTAATCTTCGATTTTATATGCGTTTAGAAATGTAAACATTCCGTAATTACGCAATAAACTTTGGGGATTCTGCGTCGTCGATGGTTAAACTCACCTGAGCAGAATATTTGAGTAAGTGGATTTTTATGACACAAATCCGCTTGGATTTTATTACCTCCGCTTTAATTGGGCGTTGAAATTTGGCTCGGGTCATTAGAAGACGTTGCTACTTTATAATTACGTAGGTACCGCTTTCAAAGGCTCCCACAATTCTGACAAATCGCAGAAGATTGACTGAAAAGGCTAAGAAAATCGCATTAATTCCATCAATCATCAACAGACGACATTTAATTCGTCGAAAGAAGAGTGGTATTTAATCCGCGTCTGATGAAATAATACTCCGTATTCAGAAAATAAACCAATAAGGATGGTTAGTCAGTTCCAGATCGCAATCTCACGGAGAACTCGAAATCTGAAACTAGCGTTGATTTTTCCAGTAGTTTACTTGACATCATATTACGAGTTTTTAATTTCAGAAGATTATGTCAAAGATATGTCTTCTAGAATTATATCACTTGAAAGGATGTGTCTAAGTGACCTTCTCCATCTTCTTTGCGCGCCCCCGCTCTACATTTGCGTATGTAAAACGCACACGATCACGGCCGTCAAGTAAATTTGTATTCTTCAAATGTACGTGGTGTTTCATAATATCTTCGCCTTATTACAATTTATGGTAATTGATTCCGATGCTGTTTCAAGCATATGCCTTTCCCATCCACGTTCCAAGATTGGTAAATAGTCAGGAAGCAGTGTAGGAATATAATGTTCCCTAACTAACCCTTCTATAATAAGAAAGCTTGTTTACATTGGAAATCGTACTTAATGGCACATAATTTCAAATTTCAAATATTTATCGACTTTTAAAATGTGATATTAACGTCAAGTGTGACGCCAAAATAATGGTCGCACGTGCTTAATGGGCACCATTTTATACAATTTATTTTATGTTTAGCATCTGTAAGAAGTTTTGTTTGGCAACTGAGTACGCGTGTTGCAATTTAAGAAGTCTTATTCCTGCATTGTTGCATTTGAAGCTGTTTTCCTACATAGTGACACTGCGTTCGGTTATCGATTGTTCAAAACTTCAAGATTATCAAATTTGTACCCTTTTACCTTTTGGTGCTATGCAAAATCTGTGGGATAATGTTGTCTCATGAAGAATGTTTTTTGAAATTTCAAAAATAAAGGTTGAATTCCTTTCCGTTGCTATAGTATACGAATTTTTTTAAGTAGAATTCAAAAAAAATTCAAGATACGAAGAATCGCATACCATTTTCAGGAGAGTAATTTTTTTCCACTCTGCTAGCATTCGAAAGCACGATTTTTAATCCGGCCAGTGCTTATGGACATATACTACATGCTTGCCAAACTTATGAGAGTGGCAATGACAGCACAAGGAGATTACGATACTTCAATTCAATCATATGCCAGTTTGACATCATTGCGGTGAGTAGCGTTGGGCAAAAAAAATCGATTAATCGATTATAATCAAATGATAATCGATAATCGGGTTTGTTTATTCTATTAAATTAATCGATTATTTGATTAATCGATTATTTGATTGATCGAGTATTTGATTAATCTTTATTTGATTAATCGATTATTTGATTAATCGGTTATTTGATTAATCGATTATTTGATTAATCGGTTATTTGATTAATCGATTATTTGATTAATCGGTTATTTGATTAATCGATTGTTTGATTAATCAATTATTAAGTAAATTTTAATTGATTATTATTAGCTGGATCATCAGTTTACGCAAAAAGGAGCACTCACAGCTCACAAGTATTATTTTATTTTATAGCGGATGTTAAAACGTCACTTTAAGCAGCTAAAATGAATTAAGATTGTATCATCAAAACTAAAGCACACCTCATCGGAGAGTAAGGTGCCTAATCATTTATTTTTATTTATTTATTTTTATTTTTGACCTTCATTTTCAAATGGGCAGGGTTTCAGCCAAGGCTGTTCTACCAACCAACCCACTATGCATTTGCAAATATCCATGCCCGAACCCGGATTCGAACCAGGGACACTTTGTTGATTATTGATTAATTGATCTGCCTAGTAATGAACGATTTGATGAAAAGAGTAATGGAATTATTTTTTATTTTTATTATTAAATAATTAACGTATTAATGCATACAAACAGATATTTATCACTCCTTGTATGTGACAATCGACTTTTGATTAAACGATTAGGTGATTAATCGATTATTTGATTAATCGATTATTTGATCGAGTGTAATCGATTATTTTTCATAATCGATTATCGATTATTCAAACCCGTAATCGCCCAGCCCTAGCGGTGAGGAACAAGGATAGCGTTATCGAAGAATGACGCAAATTAGTAAGAGAGGCATTTAGTCCGTAAGACCCCATATCTGGAGGTGCAAATGCAGTATAGCACTGATCTTTGAAGTAGAAATCGATTGGCGAAGTTTTGACATCGCTGTCCTTTTCGTTCTCGAGTTAGACGAGGAAGAAGGCGGACGGACAAACAGGTGGCAGAACAAAACCATCACATAAGGGGAATTTCTTTCGAAAAGTTACCATGCCCTGTAAGATGGCACAATATCAAGGTAATTCATTACAGGCGAGCGTTAAGCTGAAGCACTAGACGAATTGAGCGGCAAATTCGTCTAGTATAAAACAGTCACAGGTAGCCGCCCACTGCAAAACTTGTCTTTTTCTTCATATGGGCTAGATAGACATATGAAAATATAATGGCATAATTTGTGTACACCTCACAGGCGACCAGTAATAATTGCAGTGGGCGGCTACCTGCCATGACCGACGTGACTGTTTTTATACTAGACGACGTCTAGTGTTATAGCTTAAGGCGGGTCGCCTATACACAAGTGCGTACTGCTAGTCTTGGTATTGTCAATTTAAACAATTTAAAACATTGCTACCATGTAAATGCTTTTATTAGTGTGTTCGATGAAGAACTATAAAATATCTAACTAAAGCGTCCAGAAAACAAATCAGAATTTTGATGTACACCTTAGGAGCTTGAATTTTTAAGATATGTTTAACTGCTGCGATTTTTCTGTATATTAAGCGGCAGTCACATCCAACGGCTTTACCCAAGTATTTGGGCATGGTCCTATAATGTAAACATTTTTCCCAAAATTCCTTTACGAATAGGTACGATTCACCCTTAAAATGTAAAAAAATCCGATGTCAACAAATTTTGGTATCTGGGTTTCTTTGCATATTTGATAAAAATCAATCTTTCTAAATTATCGAGGTAGCAAAATACCTGGGTGTCCGATGCCGCGGTATGTTTCTTGTTACAGATATTTACTTTACGTCTGAATGTCTGATTAACTGAGCGTAGACAATGGTTCCGACTTTCGAATTTTCTGACACTTCTTTAAGTGGTTACCTGCTAAGCTACACTACTGCCTCCTACATCTACCCGAACGGTGCGTACCAAACCGCAACAAATTCAACCGACTCTTTTTTGGGCCCGATTTTAATAATAATAATAATTTGTCGGCTATTTTGACATGTACGCCCTTTTATATTTCCCGATAAGTGTGGAGCTGGTAGGAGACTATATGCTCACATTTTTTTCGTTGGCCGTGACCCTTTAAATTTCAGTCTAACTAGTGAACTGTACCCAGGACCTACGAGAACGCGGATTGGAATTAGGAGTTGAAATGGACAGTGTTGTACAGTTGGAGGCTCGTTGGCTTAACATAATAATATTATTATAATAATAAGCGTGTTCAACCTAGGTCTGCGTCTTACAGAACCAACATTTAAGGCACTACTTGACCTTACGGTCGACTGTAGTAAACAATTTAAAACTAACCTCAAACCAGTGCAAGTTTCTTTGAAACACTTCAATGCATATTCATGAAGTAATAAAATTAAAATATGGGTCAATTATAACAGGAGGAATTAATGAATTCTTACCCCTAACTTAATATAATTTACTAGCAGCTTGCGTAATTAGCAAACTTAATCCCAATTATATAGACCACTTGCAAATATTAGATTTCTAATTCAATTAATTAATGTTAATTGAAAAGAATTTACCTTGTAGATAGTAGGTTCCCCCTGAATATAATTAAAAAATACCCGACTACATTTCACGTATACCATTCAAATTTGTAGATTGTATTCATTTTCTTTAACGTCCCAGTCATTGAACGACCAAATTGCA
Organism: Photinus pyralis; assembly: GCF_008802855.1. Taxonomy (NCBI): domain Eukaryota; kingdom Metazoa; phylum Arthropoda; class Insecta; order Coleoptera; family Lampyridae; genus Photinus; species Photinus pyralis. The sequence goes on from NW_022170511.1 coordinate 8,317,874, forward strand.
CCTTTTTTTAAATAAGTTATTCTACCAAAGAATTTTTCTTGGCTCCCTTCCGACCGCTTTCTTTACAAATATCAATTTCGTTCATTTATTACTCCCTAGAACTATAATGGTTCGGGCCCAAGGATTTTTTGGTTTATACAATCGGTTACGTATTCAGTGTTTGTTTATTTATTTATTGTCCCTCTCTTATTCTGGGCCCTCAACAGGCTGCCGCCCAATTACAGAGTGCCCCGCATAATGCTTTTTAGAGGTGTCTCTGCAGAAGGTCTTAAGTTGTTCTATTAATACTACTCCGGTATTTACCTTACGAATTAGGAAAACCTAATTCGGAGTAGCTATTGCGGTTTTAAAAAAATGCTTTTTACCTGCACAAGATTCGTGCACAATTAATACTTGTAGTTCGTTTGCTAGCAACATCAGCGTCAATTTATTAAGGATCCTCAGATCCTTTATAGTTTTGTATTGTCGTCCGTCCGTCCGTCCGTCCGTCCGTCCGTCCGTGTGCGCTCTAACTCTTTTTAAAAGTGGCCGACTGTGTTGAAATTTGGTGTATGGGTACTTTGGATTTTAAGGACGGACGCTATTGATTTTCAGTACGCTGGTTCAACAGGAACAAAAGTTATAGGGCTTCCAGTGAATCGGGAACAGGAAAAACTGCGGGCTCAATATAATAGAAATTAACATATTTCATTCCCTAGGTCATGTATCGAGTTCGGACTTTCGCTAGATTATTCCCTATGGCTTTTAGATGTGTAATAATTGAATATAACTCATCTCTGTGGTACAGGTCGAAAGTCTTAGGGCAAAATGTACCCAAAATTATTATTTTTTACACATGAATTGGGAATTTTAAAAGCTTTCTAACGCATTATCTTGATGCTGAAAGAGTGCATCACGTCGTGCACATTTGATAACCGCATATGTGAGATTCAAAGATGTTAAATGATCTTTCGGAGTCCACATGGATTTTGATCAAAATACGTCAAAATCGTTATTTATGCACCAAGATCGTTGGGAAAAAGACCAAGAGCATTATCTCATTGACCAAAACATGAATTTTGATCTATTTTTGGCAACCACATGGATTTTGATCAAAACATGTCAAAATCGTTTTTCTTGCATTGATATCGTTGGGAACAAGATTAAAAGCATTATCTCAATGACCAAGACATGAATTTGATGCATTTTTGTTAACTATAAAACGTATTTTGTAAGATTAAAATAAATTGTCGTTAAAAGTGATTGTAATACTGAGGATCCTTCGATATTTCGTTGTATCGGTTTATTTTAAACGACTTCGTATATAGCTCGATTAAAACAACTTCATATAAAACTAGCAAGTCTCTGTATAAAACGGACCGGTCAGGGAATGAGCATAGTAGCTAAAAAAAAGTGTATCGAGTGCATTTCCAATAATCAAGAACACTCATGGAATATGATCAAAATTTTTCTTTTTTCTAATCTCATACCATTCATTCGTATGTATTTCAGCGTGATGATAAGAACAATTACACATCTAACGTGGATAGATCGAATATTAAAAAAATGATCCATTCACTTCTTTCGATAAACGCAGAGAAATGAGAATGGTAAGTGCATGTAAGCCTAATCAGATATTCCTAGTTCGATAGTTCGTCAAATCCGATCAAACCTCTTACATGGCCGCCAAGATCCATTCAAACATGACTATCCGTTTTATTTTTCATATGTATATCAATTCAAATAGTAACTGTACAAGGTCATAAGCATATAATTGCTGCAAATAATCAAATGAACAATCACGAGACAAATGATTTAAATTAATGCAGATTGAAGGTGGTTTCATTTTTTGCATTTGTAATTTTTGTTCAGTTTTAGTTTCACAATGGCAATTAAACTATCCAAGTGGAATCTAATTGCTGAATTACCTTCGACACGTTCTACGAATTCCATAATTATTTTATAGGTTATTAAAGGTTATTGTATTTCAATCGGTAGAACAGAACAGACCGTCCCGTGTATGCGACATTAGCCCCTCATTTATAAATTGTAGTTAGTTGTAAGGTTCTGGAGGCCAACCATACAGTTTTAGAGTTCTTTAATAATAATATGAATTTATTGTCCAACAGACATTAAAGTCCAATAACAGGACAAAAGGTAATCTTGATTCTTGATAAATCTTAGAAAGAGTTCCGGCAATTAAGTCATAAACAGTCATTGACTTCACGTAACCCCCATTGTGTCAAAAGTGGATATTTTTTAAGAGTTCTATAAAGATGATGTCGTTAAACTAGTTCCTTGAAAAATAAACAAATAATAATAAAAAATAATGAATAGTTGCATAACTTGTGTAGGGTGGTGATCCAGAACTGTGATCAGATTCAGAACTCCAAAATTACAAAAAAAAAACGTTCCCAGTATATTCTTATGGAAATATATCCGTTTTCAAATCCGGCACCTTATGAACAACAAAAATACCAAATACAAAGGTTAAAAAAGTCTTTATAGGTAGGTAGGTATGTTCAATGTTGTATTCTTTCAACCTGAAACGCTGTTATAATTTTTTTAGAACTCTTAAAAAGTCATCCAATCCCATATTTAAAAATTAAGGGACTGTACGAAATCCTATTCAAAACTCAAAACTTGTACGTATTAAAATGTTGAATATTTCCCTGCGAATTTTAAATATCTCTTATGAGAAATAAGTGACAGTACCAGAAAATTGTTCTCGGCCATCTTTGGTAAAATTTTTCAGTTCTGATTAAGGTGCCCCCCAAGAATTCTGAAAGTTTACCGTTTTGGCTGGCGATTTATAATAGTAAGAAGAAGATAGAGGATTTTTACTTTTACCACTAAGAAATACAAAACAGATTCTTTTGTGCAATGTGGGAATTTTTACTAAAATTTTGGACAGCCACTCAACAATTCTCAAACTTTCCGTAATGAGGTTTTCTGGTGAACTTTACAAATTAACCTTAAAGTAACTAAACGGTAAGAGTGGCTAAGGAGGTAGCGATGATGTGCGCGTAGAAAGCCGAAGAGAAGTGTGAAAAGCGCATTTTCGAACCTGGAGAAGATATTCAATCTGTCGGGTCGGAAGGGGTGTTGTAACGGGCTAGTTCTTTTTACAGGGGCTGAAATCCCCACAAATTCGCGGATTTAAAAACCGTAGTCAAAAGTAGGCCCTACCTCATCGATTTGTGACGTAAAGATCCTTGATTCCCTTAACAAAAATTTGCTCGATGCAAGTTTGGATATTCCCGAGTTGCCTAGGTAATAGTTATATTTTTATACCACTTTATTTTACAGTAAATTTCGTCTGTTCCTTCAACGGTCGAGGACAAATTTCACCACGTGACGTAAAAACTCATGTTTCCGTCCGCACGGCGTGATTTATGCAGTTGGTCACGACTTAGATCTTTAATTCTAATTTATCGGTAGGTACGATAAATTTTTATGTAAATCATCACAGACGATCGTTTGAAGAACTGCCAAAAGCTCAAAACGTGTAAATGGTAAATGTCGCAATCGGAAATGTACGAAACAGGTTATCGCATCAGGTGATTGGTACAATTAATGATTACCACGTTTGCATCGAGTCATTTAATTCTTTAAATCACGTCCTGATAAATTGATGGTCGTATATTTGACCCGTTACCGTTTCGTATACAAGACTTCAATCGTACGCTTTTCCTTTTAAGAAAACAAAGGAAATATCCACGATCTTTCTATACTTAAAAAAAGGTGACTTTTTCGGGCAACAACTGGAATCATAAAGCATGTATCTATTTACCCATGAACCGTGCGGAGTTATGTGAAGAAGCACTTAGCGCTGTTTATTTTTTGCCTTTAAAAGCTGGGGCAAGATAGCTGGAAATGCATTAAAATAAATTACGTGCAAGTAAAAACCCTTTCGATTCAGAATTCTTACCTATTTAAAGATGGCGTCGAGATAATGACCGCCTTAAAATTGATTACGGAAGTAATTAGTCTCTTTGCGCGACTTATCGTAAACGTCGCCGCCGGTAGGACGTCTCCAGTGCGATAATATTAACACTTAGTCGAAAAAAGTGGAATATTAGTAAACTATAATTAGGGTCACGGTTGAAGATTAAACATTTAGGTTAGTCATCGTGTTCTGTTCACCTTTTTTCGCGCCGTAGATAACTACAAACGATTAGCTGTCAAATGGACGCTGAGGTTTGTAGAGATTTTGCTGAGAATTAACACACTTAACGACGTACATAAGAATTTGGTGTTAACAGGGCAAGTATTCTTGTAAAAGATGTTTATTCTGATAAATTGGCTGATGAAGTGTTTAGCACTTGTCGATCTTCGCCTCTCTTGTGCTGCCAATGCTAATGGCTGATAGTATAAAACTTTAAAAATGAATTGACAGTCCATTACATCTGTTTTCGTTTAAGATTAACTTCCTGGAATCAAGTTGTCACCAATAGTCGATGTGATAGTGTGCCGTAATCTAAATTATTCATCCACATTTGCATCGGATCCAACACTCACGGTATGCCCAAACTGCGACAAATGTTATCGAATTTGAAAATCTCTTTCTAGATCTTTGATTATATATATATATAAAATATTTTATTAGTTTTATTTTTCCCCGGCCTTATGGAAGAGATTAAATTTGCACCCACGCAAAATAAATAATAATTAGGTGGTCCCCCTTGTAATGTTGATACACTACACCTTGGAGAACCATTTCTTGTTGAAGAATGTAGGAAAAGGAGACGTGCCTAAAAGACAACGCAGACAGGGGCCACAGCCCCATCAACGTCGAACTAAATCCTAGCTGACGGAAGACCGTGTCCCACGACGACACAGTGACTGTAAAACTAGTGAACTGAACAAGTCCTACAGAATTCCTAGTGCTGCCAGACGTCCGGAATCCCACCCTTTTAGGGGTTGACTTTATCTAGGCCCCCCCCCTCCCTGATCCCGAACCTGCCCGATGTATACAGAGATATTTATTAAGAAGTAGACATAGGGATTTATGTGTATTATTTTTTCCTTGTTTACTTTTAAAAGACGAATCTCTTCTGAAGCACGCCTAATTTTATGCAACCAAAATAACTCTAGTGCACTCTCTGCACTGCCTATTCTGGGTTTATTTTTTAGTACCTCCTAATTCCAAACAATATTCAAATGAATTAATATGACAGCCAGATCTTTATTTAATGAAGAAGTTATTTTGGTTGCATAAAATTAGGCGCCCTTCAGAAGAGATTTTGTCATTCGAAAGTAAACATAGGGAAAAACAATACACCTAAATCCCTATGTCTACTTCTTAATAAATATCCCTGTATATTGGTCATTCATCGACGGCGCCAGAAAACACTTCTTCGCACCGGAACCTGTCACCCACTTCTTCGACTACACGCTGACCCTTCTCAGTCTGTCGATTCCAAATCAAGGACCCCCAGATGCGCATCTAAACGACCCTCGGCCATGAGCGTGCCGAGACCTGAACCTATTCGGAAGGAGCCCAAGCCGCCTCGACGCCGGCGCGGCATCCACTTCCACTTCCCACCCTAAATCCAGAGTTGTACAGTTTTTTCGCGGACAGTTCCTGTGCAGCCAGCGGCGCCACTGAGCACGCGGCCACATCCAAATACACAAGACATAGACAAGCTAAATACTCTTCAACTAGAGAGCCGGACACGTTTTCTCTAGGCCCATATCATTAGCGCTACATTCGATTCTCACTGGGCCGTGCCAGCGAGTCGCCTCGCAGCAGGTACTACAAGAGGAACTCAATCACATGCTGCAACTGGACGTCATTGAGGAATGCGAGGTACCCCGGGTCTCCCCTGTTGTCATGGTCCCGACGGAACCATACGACTATGTGTGGATTATAGAAAATTGAATGCAGTGACCATCCCAGACAGTTGGCCATTCCCACGGATTGACGATCTCCTAAATGCCGCACGTGATTTCAACAATAGATGCCCCATGGATAGAGACTAGACCGCCTTCATATTTCCCCTGCTCTGGTACAAAAGAATGCCTTTTGGCCTAAAGAATGCCCCTCGCCACGTTCCAGCGTCTAATCGATCACGTGAAGGGCCAATTAGTCAGGATAACTCTCCTCGCCTACCTCAACGACATCATACTACTGCCCAACGACGCGAAAACGCACTTGCATGATCTCGCCGCGGTCCTCATCCGCGTAAAGCATTGCCACTTGAAGGCTACACGGAGAAAATGGCACTTCCTGAGGGAACAAGTTAAGTACACTCCAACCTTCAACAGTGCCCATCCTGTGAAAACCGCCGCCATCGTAGAACTTCGGGTACCAAAAAACCTCACGCACCTTATGTCCTTAATATAAACGTGCTTGTCGTACAGACGCTTCGTACCCGATTTGGCCGATGTGGGAACCGTGTAACGATTTGTTTTCTCCATTACGAAGTATTATTATTGTTTATTACTTGTCAACAGATCCCTGTAACATTTAAAGCAATTTAATAGATAGCTCCACCTATTGTTGGAATTTAATAACGTCAATTTGCCGCGCATACGGTCAGCGCCTTGATTAGTAAGTATCGATTTGACTTTCCTTCATAAGCCGTAACAAAATACACTTCGTTTAAACAGCTGAAAGCGCGAGTTAGAACGCATGGAATTTTAATTGCCATCATCCGTATATATTGATCTCAGGCGATTTGATTCATAATCTGAGGATTCAGAAGTAATCAGTGGACCGGATTCACCTATAACTCCTGCAGTGTGGATATACTTTGTGTTCTTCCTTTTTATCGTAAATACCGCCATTTGCATTTCGTGTATTGAGGTGTACCTTTCTTTAGGTTCGGCTGTAATTTGTCACACTGCATCGACGATTGTTGCATTCATCTATGATTAGCCCTCTAATTTAAGAGGTATGTAAATTTTATGTTATAAAAGAAGAGGGGTTACCTTTGATTTCTTTTAGGGTTTTTATTTTCAGTACCAGTATACATTCCGGATACGTTTTACTGTACCTACAATTCTTGTTCCGACATACGAGTTTGGTAACCTTGGATTAATCCCAGCATTGTCTGCGAGCGCCGTCACCGTTGGCGTCTGTTTCCACATAATGCTGATAATAAGCGGCCAGTTTGCTATGGGTCACGGTCAAGGATCGAACCTCATAAGGGACAATTTCTGTAATTCTTTAGCGTCTTAGTTGATAACTAGTTTGCCCCTTCAGGGTTATATGCTTTTACATTTAAGTAATTTGTGAACATACTCAGTATCTATGTCATCTCGGTTAAGTTATGATCGGGTTTGAAACGCGTATGTTGTTGGAAATCCATGGAATATTAAATTTGATGTACACGACGTTTACTCGCGATCTACCCCTTAAGACCACCACTTCCTTCTGGAGGGGTTGACCAATTAAATATCGTGCCTGGTATAGAAGTAGATTACGAGTTAACGAGGCCCTTCAGGCATTAATCAACTAATTATATACAAAGCCCTGCGATATGGGAGGTTTTCGTATGATTGATTTCAGGTTTTGGATGCGAGAACTGAGCTCATATCTTGGCGTCGACATCTAATTTTATTCGAGGTAAGACTTGCCTTATATGTTTTACGAATTAGTTTGCTAGTCGATCATTCTTGATTGGGGGAATTTCTATTGAGAGTGCATTTACTAAGAGCTTTGAGTAATGCAATTTATAATTTTGAGTATTTAGGGGGAGTATTTTGTATTTGTGTGATACGCGATGCAATTTTGGAGAGAACTTTTGTTTTTGCCATTTTATGTTTGAATAAACCAGTATTTCTTCTGGTACCTAAACTGATTTGTACTGTTATTAATGAAAAATGCATACAACATTTTGGAAAATTATAATTGATCGCCGGCTCGTGGGGCGCAGTTCAGTTAACTGAACTGCGGTGTAAGGGTCTCTGGTTCGGACATGGATATTTGTAAATGTACAGTGGGTTGGGTTGGCTTGGCTGAAACCCCACCCACTCAAAAATAAAATTAAAAAAATAATAATAAAATCGAAATTTGGTATCTTTTTTGAGTCGATTTTCGACGAAATTGATTTAATTATTCAGAACTGTGCGGATCTCCTCAGGAACTAGTTTTGTTCTCGGAACTTTTATGGCGGCGCCCAAATTGTGTCGAACCCATTAGACAACATAGGAACATGGTAACAGAAACACTGGCAGCTAGTTCATAATTGAAGCAAATAAGCAATTGAAGGGGGTGGCAGCTGAAGCGTGAAAATTCCAAATTGTTTAATAGAAACATAACATTAAAATTGCAAAACAGAACCGAAGGTTAAATTGAGTGGCTAAAGATAGTTGCAGCGCCACAATAAATTAGAGCATTTAAGTTGACTAATTACTTCTCCATCGTCAATTGGATTTCACGCTAAAACTGCGAAATGCCTAATATAACTCGAGAGGATGTTGCGTACGGTCATGTTTTAAAAGTGCACTATACACGACGTTGACGAAAAACTTCTTGAAAGGTTCGAAGCAGACTCGACCTACTTAATTTGATTAAAACTAACCACTCCTATTTCAATACGTTTTTCTCATAACCGTGACGTAACAGGAAAGCACTTACTTGCTAAAAGTTGGAAGAAAAACTAGTCCCTCGTGTTCATAATCTTGGCGCCATACAATTAAGAACCAATTAGAAAATTGTTACGCAAGTACCGCATGTATCTACTTAGGAAGATTTTTTGGCGATAACATGGAAAATTGCATCACGTGCTTCGACTGAAACTATGCGAGGGTTGATTAAGTAAATTGGTGGTGCGTGCTACTATGAAATGAAATTTATGTTCCTCTTAATAGACACATTAAATAATCATTCGATTAAAGTTAATTTAATTCGAGTCAAAAATCTGTCTTGCTTTTGATGTGGTGGTGCGATTATCTTCCTCAAGAAAGTCTCAACATGATGCGTTCTGGGTGCATTCACCGAAATAACACTAACCTCAAGAACTGGTTTTTTTTAAACATTAATAATTAATTATAAAAGTAAAACAATATGTTTCGAAATGTAAAACATAACTGGGTCAAAGTCGTACGTCAAATTTAATGGTTCAGATACAGGTCCATACTTTTACGTTTCCACATGGTATGAATTATGCGAGTTTAAGTAGTGCATGGACGACCTATTTATTAACAACAACGATAAAAAAACCATCAATAGAACCCATCGATTATCTAATATACCCGCCAATTTTAAAAGCATTTTAATTGCGTTGGCCGAAATTGAAAGCGCCAAAAATAGACAGTAGGTCAGATTTGCAGGCCGCGTTTATTTTCTCATGACACTCATGACAAAGAGTAAGTTACATGCAGCGTTAATTATAGTAAAGTTCGCATACCTGAAGGTCCACCAGATGTTGAAGCACATAGTATTCAACCAGAAAAATGCCGCCAGGAAGACGAAGTGCATCGCTGCCGCTGGAAAAAGAAATACATGATTTAGTACGCATTTAAATGTCCGCCGTAGTTATTTACTGCACGAGGAAGTGCGAGTATTTATTACAAATTAAATTGAATTTGGGTTACGCTGCAGGTGAGAAGAAACTGTGCTAAATGTCACGTTTGAGACAAATTCTTTAACGGTCGCTATTGCTTTTTTATTTCTCGAAATTTCCGTACACCCACTTAATATTCATTGGATTGCATCAATCCATCAACGGTAATTTTTATGCTCGTCATTAACAATTTACATAAAATTTGGATGGTGTATGTAACGGGGTTATTAAGTCGTGCTTCGTTAAGATTAGTTATGGGCGCGTTATGGTAATCGTGACAATTTAATAAACGTTATGATCAATTTTCCGATTTTGATACGAATATAAGGTCAATTGTAAATTTGTTGAGCCATAACATCCGACAATTTTGAATTATAACGGTCAATGGTGTTTTTGGACTGTTTCGTAATAACCATAAATGGAACCTGCTTGATGCCAAAGGAATTTAACTCGGAATTTACTATTGACCGGGTTTTGTCACAAACAGCAAGTTCGATGATAAGTAACTATCAAAAACCTCAATTGCGTTCATCCACCGAGTTACGGGTGGGGCGGGTGTTTTTCTTCTTTTTTGTGTTTATATAAATCCTGAGGTAGGATACCACTTTGAATAAGTAGCTCGCTTGAAAATGTGGCATTTGAAATGAGGCACTGGATCTACCATATCATTATTTAAAGGGAATGTTTGATGCAGTTATAGTAAAAAAGTGGGGATCAACAAAAAAACTACCCCCTTTGGAATTTGATAACAATCAACTACTTAACCACCTAAATGTCTATGTCGAATTATGTGTTAAGAATTTCTGAGAGTTCTGAGATAAATTGTTGCAGCATTCTTCTTGTATTCATTGCACTAATTAGTCCAGATTCTGAAGTGGGTGCTACATCCGGAGATCGGAGAGGCCTTTCCACAGATCCTCTTCCGCCTATCCAACTGGCCCGGAAGCACCTACCTGTTATATCTTATGTAATCGAGAAGAGAAAAAATCAAATGAACCTAATGAAACGGTACATTGCTATTTAAAACAATTTTATGTACAATCGTTATTTACCGAAATATATACTATATTCCATACATAGTGGGCACCCTGTATGTATAAATTCGTGGAAAATCCAATATGGCAATTCACCAAATCTGCACGCACATTCCAAAGTAAACTTTGAGAGGTTCAATTGTATACAGGGTGTTAGTAAATTCGAAGTAGATATTTTGAGGTGTGATTGAGAGTGCAAATACAAGCATTTTGACGTAAGGAACACGTGTCCGGAAACGCAATCATTCGGCGCGCGTTATGTCAAAATGCTTATATTTGCACTCTCAATCACACCTCAAAATATCTACATCGAATTTACTAACACCCTGTATACAACTTACGACTATGCACACATTTTTGAGAGATGGCAACCACGCGATTTTTACAAGAGGAAAAGCTCTCTACGCCATCTAATGGAAAGCACGAACGTTGGTTACGTTTGGCATCTTCTTTTGAATGGCGATGGCGGAAGCATCGCTCCGTAAATGTTTGCTATGTTTGTGATAATTAATGCAGGTAGTAATCTTTGCAATTCTTTATATCGTATTTGTGTTTTGTATGCAACATTTTATATTTTTGTTTTTGAAATTGACTTGATTTAACCGTAATGCGAAATCACTTATTTGATACCATTATCTTTTTGTTAGAAATCGTTTACGTTTTTGGTGTAATATTTGCTTAATGTATGTTTATGTTTTGATTACATGGTCTTGTTTGATCAATTTTTTTAACATGTGGAAATTATCGAACTGTTTTGATGCGTGCATCTGTACTGACTTGTTGTTTGTAAACAACCATTGCCGTGAATGAAGCACTCACGGGGGTGGCAAAAAACTGTGATCAAATGAGTTACGACACCTAATTCCGTGATTGTCGTCGACATTCAACTGTAGAGTCAAAACCCCGAAACGAGGGGCGAGTTACATATCTTGGGGGCAAGATTATGCTAATACTTTTTTTTCCTAATCAATAAAAACCATTATTATTATTAAAAACGCTTCAGTTTAGAGTCTATGTGTCGAGAGTCAATGATTTCCACATATTTTGTCGTAACATTGAATAACCTACAAGGCCATATAATTTTATCGAGTCCCAACAATAAAAATGGAGCAATTTATCTCTAAAATAACATAAGTACTCTCTTGTAACCTACAGGCTACACATTTTGTTAATGTTATTGTTATAATTTTATGTTATGCATTCACATCATTACAAACAATGAATTTTGCTACACAATTTAATATTAATTTGACGGCTGGTTTTTTATTGGTAAGTTCGTTTTATCATAGTCTGTTTCTGTTTATTTTCACTAAACTTTCGATCAATAACGATCATTACTAAACAAACTTTTTACAATTTCCGTGTTTTATTTTACGTTCCTTCCCAACTGTACTTCAGGTTATAGCGTAACTAACGTAATGCCTTAGATGTTTGATCACGTGCCACTTTTCAAATTTAAGCGGGATCTTGTTTAGTTTTGGAGGGAATAGTCATTCGGGTGACCAATTTCAACGTTTCCCTCTTATTTGTTTGTTTGTTTGTGTTATTATCTGTTACAGATAAGGCAGAAAGCGCCCTTCTGAGCTCAAAAGGTCATCACAACCAGAGTTCAAAGGCAATTTTTTTAATTTTCGGCGAGTCTTAATATAACGTTATTGATTATATACAGGTTTTCGATACAATCGAAGTGTAATGATTACATTTGCTTGATATTCATTTAACAACTATAGCTCCGTTGTTTTCTGCGGAAGCCTGTTTTTATTTTAATAATTTCCCCACTACGGGTTGATCCCTTTTTGCTAAAAATTCATTTAAATTAAACATTGATATTTCAGATCTAGATACTACACTGAGGACAGTGTGTAGTGTGTAGGAATTTGTAATATTTTGAGATATCGTTTTGGCTAGTGTGCGAGAACCCCGTTATTCGCCCCGACCCACCTACCTGAGCTTACCGTCTGCTTTATCTCATGGTAAATTTATTCATTTGCTTAAAGTGAATAGTGAACGTAACACAATTATAGAACAATCATTCGAACAGACAGACGAACAGACGTACATACACTCAAAAATAAGCTTTTACTATAGTTTCTTTAGCATTTGGGGGCAATGTTGCTCCAAATTTTGAAAAGTGTATGAATTTCGTTACGTAAGGGAAACTTATTGGTTCATACACTGAATTCGTGCTTGTTTATGTTGCTCATTACTTGAAGACAGTGGCAAATCTTTAATGCAGGGTTCAAAGAATGTGTTTTTTTCTGAAGAGTTTGTACAATTTGTACTTGTTAGCTAAATCAGAAATTCGTCGAAATCAAGAAAAGTGTTGACATGGATGCTAAGAATATAACGCTAATCTGCGGGCAATTGTTTCAGACTGTTCTTCCAGGTACGAACAACTTGAATTACTCGGAAAACCAAAGGGAAAATTATTATATGGCAAATGAATTAGATTCAAGCATGCCGCACGTGCAAGCTCAATTGTATAAATTTGTAAATGACATTTGCCGGAAATTGAAGTAACAGTAAAGATTAAGGATATAATGGGACATTTCATCATTTCTTCAATACACTTTGACAGAAGATGGGATGATGAGAAGCGGTCATTGTGTAAAAATTTCCTCGAAAAAAGTTATGAAAGAGGAAATTATCTTCATAATTTATTTGAAACAAAATTTCAAGAGATTAACTTTCAACAACAACTCAAAACTAGCTAAATTACGTACAACCTCCAGTTTGCAAATTCCATATTTTTTATAGACCGTGACTAATTCGCGAAATTAGCGAAAGTATAGAAAGTGATTCAGCCAAACTGATTTTTTCTGGGACATCGTGAATGCTTTTATCATTATGATTATAATTGGTTTATTCAACCTGACCGACATGTTTAATCATTACGTCAGCTAATGATAAAAAACCTTCAATTAATATTAATTATATTCAATACCTTAAGGTAAATAACCTTAGAAATAAACATCCTTAAAGGTAACGTCGTTATTTAATTAAATTGAGGAAAAGTGCCGTTTTGTTTTTCCTTAACGGCGCATAAAATTTGCTAATGGGACCACCAACCTCCGCGCTTACACATAAATGGTACCTATTGTTTAACAGCTTATACCGTTGCAAAAATTATTACTCCACTTTACACACTCGTTAATTATAATTAATCTCTTTGAATTAGTGGTAAAGGTCAATTCACATAAATCATTCGAAGTTTGTTTTCCTAAACGAAATAATTAGTTTAAAAAAACATGCACCGAAGACAATTCCGCTTTGTTTATTAGAAGAAAAACGGTTTCGATTAGGAGAAATTTGAAGGTTTTCAAACCCGCAGCACGTGCTTGTCATACTCATTGTTGTTTATACATATTAAGGACGTAATTTATTTAAACAATGTTCTACGGTGATTGTTATGCAAAAGTCTTAATGAAAAATGCATTAACTTGTGGCTTTTGGAGTACCTACTCGTTTTTACATGGATAGCGACCTTTCGGCGAAAGATTGATTCTGCACATTCGTGAGCCAAACGCTCTATTTTTCGTTAGTGCGACTTTCACGTCGTTTGTTTCGTACAAAATAACGGAATTTTTATTTTTCTGAAGAACATAAACATCTCGTGTTTTCAATTTATGTTCAAATTTAGTTTTAAGTTGATTGAGAAAAGTTTGTCATCACTTACAACGTTTTCTTAAAACTCTTTACGACAAAATCACGGCGAGAACATGTACTATAAGCACAAAGTGAATTCAGTTAATAGTTGATGCAATGTAAGAGAAACCGAAAATTTAGGCTCACTACTAGAGTTTTCTTACAAAAATCACGATCGCATATATTTCAAAACGCAGTGAAAACAGAAAGAGATACGAAAAAAATTATTATTTTTTTTGAAAGATAGATAGAGGACTAAATTTCCCACAAAAGAACTGCGAGGTCTATCTTCAACCGGGCCAGATTTTTGATAAAAAATTTTGGAGCGCCGCCCGTAACGGCACCGAACATGTTTTTTCAAATAGGAACGTAAAATTAGGAATACCTAAAATTTTACAAGCATTTCCTCAATTATTACCTTATATAACGCGTTCATCAGAGCCAAACTCAACTAAGCGGCATGTGTTTGAACACCTCAAACCTATAACCTCGCCTATAACCATACAGACATGATAGAGAACGTTAAAAAAAAATTAGTACGAATAGTGTTCGGTCAAATCAAAATTTTCCACATTTAATCTCTTACTCCAACCAACTAAAAGAATTGCTTCAGGAAATTAAACTTAAAGTGCCACATGTTAAATTAAGGAAAATCGACCATGCTTTGAATAAGACGTGCCGTGAGAGAGACATCGATATATTTCACGGCACTTTGAATGAATTAATTAATCAAGATTAGATCGTAATTTCTATGTAGTTGTAGCTTGAGTACAGCATCCCAGTGCCATGTAAATGGAATGCGCAAACTGCACATGCGCATGTCAACTTTTTTATTTATACTTAATTTATTTTAAGTGACCACAGATGCTTCTAGTAAAGACAAGCATATCGCATATTGTAAAAATCCCACGTGAGCATGCGCAAACTGCGCAATGTCAACTTCTTACGTTACTATTATATTATTATAAAAACTTTTGTCTTTCCAAATACATATACTACATAAACACATGATATTTAATTGCATAAAACAATAAATAAATTGCAATTCGGATCAAGGTTACATTGATTTAAATGCGAATTTCTAGGCCAGCTGATATTTACAAACTATAACTTAATCTAATCTCCTTGGCGGACAGAAAGATACATACATTAACTATGTAGCTGAATTACCTCGCGTTAACATTAACGGCAAAGGCAAACTTCTGTATCCATCTAATCAATTCGTCAAGACAATGGCAACAATAAAAACGGAAATATAAACTAACGACAAAGGCACTTACAGGTTACCTGCACTTTTGCAGTCGCGCTATTTCAGGTAAACATTTGCGTAGTAGGTCGTCGTTCTTAGACACAATGTGTTCAATCGGTTCCAGCTGAAACAAATGATCCTAAAGGTGATATCCTAGCACGTTGCTATTATTTCACACTTTGGTTCATTTGTTTCAGCCGTTTTACAATAATTAAGATTTTCGCGAGTATCAGACTAAACGCACATTAATTCAAACTTACACACACCACCTCAATGAATGGGTTTCGGATTGCGATATAAGTAAAAGATAGGTAATTAAATTAAAACAGATGGCATAATCTAAAAAGAAACGTGGATAACGAAATACGGAATCCTATGAAAATAATTTTACCTCGGAAAGATATTAACACTTCCCGATTCACGTAAATACGTTTAGATATATAATTTCGAAAATTTTAACTGGATTTTTGGATTTTTCATTGCAGATTTCAACATCTTTCGAAAAGTAGGTACTTTCATTCAACGACAACGGCAAAAGAAATATTCCCCCAGCTTCATTTGTACCAACTTACACTCTCCTAACACACTAAAAGCAGTCAGTCACTCAAACTAAAGGTACATTCAACGGAACGTGACAACTGTGGGCGTAGTTACGTTGCCGACGCCTGTCGTACACTATTTCTACAGTTTTTTAAAATAGTTACTTCATTTATATCTACACATCAAAACATCTGAACCAAAAAAATTCTACCCTCAAGATTCCTACAGTGATTTTGAAAATCTGAGACCACCTTCCAAATTAAATTAAATTAAATTATGCAACGCGCACAGTAAAGTCCCGCATTTTGGTATCTAGCATCTAGTCCAGTATGTTTTGCAGTTTAATGCAGAAAACCTATTATTAAAAAAATTCCACATGGCACAGACACGACTGCAAAAACGCATTCAAATATCCCCAAAATTGCATTTACGAAAATGACTAATAATTCACAGAGGTTTTGTGGTATGTTGCTAAATGGTATCAATAATTGAGGATGGTGATCAATGTGACGGTGTACTATTTACAGCAAATATCAAAGGGTAAACCTTATACCGTGGGCTAAACTAAGCAGTTGTGGTGGTTACATCATATAAATGCATGAAATGAGCATTTGAGTATGATTGATGCACAGAAGTCCAAGTCACCTACTGGACCACCGTTATCCGTGAGAATCTGACACAGGGCACTAATTTGTTAAGAGTGTATAACGAAAGTGCTTGATTCACAGATCGAAATACTGAAGCTGGCCACTCAAACCGCATCCAACTAGGCAACCAGTCCATGAATAGTCAAAGTGTGTTCAAGATCGAAATCAATCCAAATTGCCAACCATTGGGCTGTGTACGACCGACGGGCAGGATTATATTATACCGTAGGTTTTGATCTTTACGTTCGCCTCCCACCTGTTCCTCCATCATTCGCAATTATACGCACATTTATTTCTTTCATCCAATCGGCTTCGGGCTGTTACATTCTGGAGACGAACTACCGGCTCATTAAAGATAATAAATCACAATCATCCCATACAAAGAGTGGCTTCATAATTTTGCGGTTTATCTGAAAGAAGAAATATTGCTACTAATCTAGCACGCCATTGAATCGATTTGAAGATCTGCTCGCCCCCAGGCTGACCAAACGAGAATTCTTCGACTGCGACGAACAAAGAGACGCGGATTTTGATTACGGTTGGACAAAAAAAAAACAAATTGCACTTTGATTTGGTACAAATTATTTTAATGTCTCCCAAGATAATCTATTTTTGGACGATGTATCCGAAGCGTTTCGAGATGTGCGAATTAAATTGAGAATTACTGAAATAGACCGATTAATCCAAAAATAGCGCCGAAGATATGACTCGTCACTCCATTTATAGCTCCATGATTGGGGAGGTCACGGCAGAGTGATCTTACTGTTTGTCAACAAAAGTGAGATTCGCAGCTTTTGTGTAACAGAGATACGAAATACCACAAAGTTAAGATTAGAACATGCGCGGCCCACATTCCGAGATCTGCACACATAAAGATGCCTTTTTGATAATTCTCGTAAACTTATAGATGTAGTTTTAACATTTTCTCCTGTTGACATTGGCAAGTCATATGTACACGGTTAGAAATTAGTTTTGTAGACTCTGTATGCAAATAAAAAGTCGAGCAAATTACAAACCGATGCCAAATATTTAACCTAATTAACCACAGCGGTTTCTACAAAAGTGCAATTAGATTCTTTGCAATGTAAAACGGATTCGGTACGTTTACTTAATGAAATTCCATGATAAAGATACTTATTCATTTCCCCCCAGTAGAAATTTTACACGTTGTGGAAAGGCTTTCCATGCTCCGTCATTGTTTTCGAAAAGCAAATCTCTCCGTTGCAAAGTCCAATCTAAAAATCAAGTGATTAATGTAGTATGTATTCCAGACATCGGGGCGCCGGCAGGTCATCGGCGATACGCCTTCGAGTCTTGTCCAAATTATATTGTGGATCTAGATAATGTATTTCGCGACGTATTTATTATGAAATAAGTAATAATTTTAAAATGTGTAATCAATCCCTCTTTGTTCAGTTACAATACAGGAGGCAAACTAACTACTGTGTGCCGAAAATAGCATTGGGATTATGTTTCATATTGTGTGTATTAAAATTTAGTTACGTTGATAACGATTAGGTAGGGGCAATTTACCTTGTTGCTAGAAAGAGCGATCGTTAGGTATATATTTTGGCTGCTTTACAAAGGTGAAACACTGCCATCTAAGTTCGTGCGAATTAAACGCAATCCCAGAAATTAAAGAATCATCTTTATACATTTCATCCGCTGGTGGCTCTGAATCTAGTGATATTTCAAGAGCAAGAAAGCAGTAAGCATTAAGAGATCACGTGTTGCGAGTCACAATGTGGTGGTAGAGATCCAGTTTTCAGACTTGCAAATGGAAGAGGTGAGTCAAAGGCGTTTGTGCGAGAAGGTGTCCACAATTCCAAGACCGAGGGCAATGCCAATCCGCATACCATACAATTGACAAGGAGTTACAAGTCGGTAATCAGCCCTGTGAATTGTGATGTATGTATCACTAACGTTAAATTTAACGTGGAAGTTATCTGTAGAAAACGTTATTTTGCCTATACAAATAACGCAAAATAGCGTTCGTTGGCAGATAACCTACACGTTAAGTTTGACGTTTCTGATACATCACGAGTTAGGTTTAAAACCATAGATGTCCACGTGGACGTTATCTAATACAACAAATATTTTATACGCAACTTGAAAACATAAAGTTTATATATTTCAATCGGTTTTCCGATCCTTTATATTGATTTTAAACGGAAAACTTGTTTATGCACGAATATTGATTACAGTAGAAAATTTTTTTTACAAAAATCCAACAGGTACAAAAGGTTTAGACCGAACCTTTAAAGGATAGACATTTCTAATTACTGTCTCCACGTAAAAATTCCAATGGATCAAGATCTGGTCTCTGCATGTATAAAAAACATAGTTGAAGCATATTTTGCGTTGGGATCGTATTCGAGCTCTGCGAGTGTACATAAGTAAAAATTGGGTGGGAGAGAAGAATTCTTCTCTGAACTGTCTATGCGAGTTGTGTGCGTCATTTTTGCAAATGGAAATATTTTAAAAACGGTAAAAAATGAAAGGCAAATGTCACGTATTATATATTTTTTAAATCAGAAAGAAAAGATCTATTATATTTTTGAAAAATATAAAGGGCGTTCCATTCAAAATTTACCAAATTTGCATTTTTTACTAACTTGACGATATTCATTTGTTTTTTTTTTACTTTACATTTTCTGGTGATTTATCATTACAGTTTTTTCTTCTCTTCTCTTATAATAAACGGTCTATGTATGTGGACTAATTCTGACAAAACGTACTTACTGCGTTTTCGGTAAAGACTCAATGCCCCCGCGTGCAAGGAGTCACTTAAATTACATAGCATATCTACAGGATATAACTGAACATTAAATCTATGCAAACTTGCACGTTACAAAATATTTTTGGAGATTTTGCGTACCTGATTTTTGAACTACCACTTATCAATTCCAAAAATGGAGCGTATCAACAACAAAATATTACTCTATCTTGACTATTTAAACCTCAAACACGTAATGATCCGAAAACAAAGGTTATAAACTATGTATAAGAAGTAACAAAACACACGAGTTTATACGTCTCTTACTAAGAGCAGCACCATGAAATACTACAGATTCAAAAGGCGGGAAGAAAAGAAATTTCAACGAACAGAACAGAGAAAGAAGAATTACAAAGAATAAAACTGGACACATTATTAAATGATAAAAAGGGAATCATTAGAAGATACTGCTAGAAAACACTCCCTTAAAGAAGGATATTAGAAAGAAGATAACGAATAAAATTATAGTAGAAGATAGTGCTACAGGGAACAAGAACCACGTGGGAGTCAGATTATTGCCCAGAAGAACCGGAAAACAAGTTACGAGAGAAAGCAACAGAAACGGCGTTGGTCTTTCATTAATTGCTGTGGACAAGTTGAAGATGTGCAGGATAATTCTCCAAGAAGATATACATTTTAGTCAAAAACATATTATGCGAATTGTTACGTTCTTTTCGCTCATAATTTAAATTTAATATTCTAACACTATCTAGGTATTTTTTGTGACTCGCTAGTACAGAATTTAACTTACAAGTGTTATAGACTTCTTATTACAATAGGCCTTTGTTTCGCCGACGGAGGTCGTGCATATGTTTTCCATGGTATTTCTTTAAGGTTATCTTGCTCGCGCAGTTATATTTCTTTCCCGGCGACAGTGAAGTTTCTGCTTTCGCATTGATTACATGCAAATGTTTTCTTTTAGTACGATTTATTGTTTTGGCTTGACCATATTTATCTTTGGAGTGGTTTCTCTTTCTTTGTTTGATGTCTGTGGTGGAACCATTGAAAGGTTGTTACGGATATGTATTTGCATATAAACAATACGAGGTATGGTACATTATGACGTTTTTTACGTCTTTAACCTTCCCTGAAAATAGTTTTCTTACTGTTTCTCATCATCTTTCTTTTGGCATATCTTTTACATTGTATCTACTTGAATATTACCCTGGATATTACCATTGCTTAAACAATGATATTACTTATACCTACGCAATTCGTGGATGATATTGCATCTTTATTTGATCCCGACATCATATTAAGGATTGGTTTTGGCGCGTGTCATGCCATGGATGAGTTTCTATCTTACCGGCAGATCCCGGTGAAATTACTCACGAGATACCAACATTGCCTGTGAGGCTGTGACCTACTTACATGGAGTTTATTGATCTACACTTCGATATAGCTCCTACCTGCAAGTATAACACCGGTCAACAACAAAATAATTTTTTTTTGCGCATGGGATTTACATAATATATTCTGACTATAATAAGCAAAAATAAATAAAAAGTGCAATTAGACATCGAAAATATTTGCTTTTACAAAAGTTATAGCGATTTGATTGAAAGCTTTCAGGGGCGAAAATTAAAGCTGGAATCTTTGTTTTCCCTCAAATAAAAAGAAAAATGGAGGGTGATATTTTCCCGCGGTTACTTAGCAAAGAGCAAAAAAATCCTGGAACAGTTTTAAGGCAATATTCCATGGTTTCCCATTCAGTGTTTCCTGGGAAACCATAGAGCTGAAAATTATGACGAGCTGACAGGTTTTGGTTTTGCATCATCGGGTATAGAACGTCTCTAAAGATGCACAGCACAGGTTACATTCTCATTTAGATTAATTTAAAGATAATATGGGAGCTTATTCGGAATAACAAGGACAACACTTTCATCAAGACATAATGGAATTTAGGCACGTTACCAAGGCCAGTAACCTGGAAGCATGATGGGAGATCATATTTGGGAGGTTGATGAGAAAAACTTCAGTTGAACATGACAAAAATAGCAAAACTGTTCCATTTTTAAACATTTAGACTCTAAGACAAACAAATTATAAATGTAGGAACGTTACCTTATAATAAATCATGCCTATGTAAGTAAGATTTTATAGGTATTTTTATTTTTTGGTTTTTTGCATTTTTTTCGCACAAAAACAAATACATAACCTTTTTTTGTTCTAATTCTTATTTGTGGCTATACAAGCAATACAATTAAGGTATATATGTCCCATGCGCAAAAATGCTGTAGACCGGTGTAATTGATGAAACCTTGGAGATCATTACTCGTGAAAATCGCTCGAATATACCTGATACTACGTACTTTCGTTTTTATAGTTACGGAACATTTGACTTTACCGATACCAAGACCCGATGGTTGAAATCTGGCATGATCAGGTGTCAGATCTAGTAATTAGAGCAGCCTTGGCTGAAACCTCGCACAAAAATTTAAATTTTAATGAAGAGTAGGGTCGTCTGAAAAAAGAGGCACAATTATCGTAATTGGAAAAGATTTCTTAAAATATTACTAATGAAAGTAAAGTAGCCCAAAATTCTATTACGGTGACAATAATTATCACATATTTGTGGTAAAACGGAGTGTTTAAAATTGGAACTACGACACGAAGATGCAAATAAAGGTTTGGGCATCATTCCTCACCCCAAAATAATGACAAAGGCATACTGGTTATTTGCAGATGACAGAGAGAATGTGTTTTACGGGTTATTAAACGGTATGGGGGAGAAATTTTGGCCTAAAATGGGGCCCTAAGATCAAATGTTGGCCCATTTCGCCTTTACTGACCTTTGTAAATGGTCGAATTATCGCGAGAACGGAAAAAATTGGACAATGTGATTTTTTAGGCTTCATTTAATTTCGAGTGTTTACACGTTCTACTTCCGTCCCACATGCGTTTTTGCTCTACATCAAACCAATGAGTAATCAATCCTTCACTCAACGATCAAAAAGTGCGTGTACAACAAAAAATCATGTATACCTACCCTATGTATAAAAAGAGCACAATTTCCCTGCATAACTGTTGAGAAAGTGCACCACAAGATGATCATTGTATTACCAAAAAATGCATAGGTACTAAAAGTTAATTATATTTTTTGTCGGTACATCGAACAATAAATATCCGCTTTCTCGGTGAAATTGGCACACCAAAGTAACGTCGGCGTCTTTTTTTTACGTGAAAAAGTTTCAACAAAGAAGAATTGTTTATTGTCAAATGAAATAATAATAACGGGTGTATTTGTAGGATTTTAGTGGTGAATGCGCTAGTTGCATGTCATGAATTTGCCTATTTAGGTCAGTAAGCATTACGGTCGACTAAAGTCTATTCTATTGTATTTTAAAAAGAGAACTCGCATATTAAAAGCAAGTCTTACAAATAATCACGTCCAATTATTTATGTTACATACAATAAGTTATGTGCGTGTCGATTTAAATTAAACAATGATAAATGATAAGTTACCTTAATAACGTGTACCAGGTACCTCCTCTTACATTCAAAACAAGAACGACAGCATTCTTTGAGTTTTTCTGCAGTTGCTTACACCAGAATGGAAACTGTAGTGGTGGTTACTCTTAAAAATGAGACTGGAAGTTGATCTTGCTCCGCAATTAGAGATCAATCAAGAACTTTTTAGTGAAAAAAGTTGCTGTCGTGTTTTATCACACACAATCGACAATTAAATTAATTGCTAAGGATTAGATGTCTTGCATTCTGCAAACATTTTTCGGGGAGGTCACTAGGAAATTGTGATGTTGGCAATGCACGTGCAGCGTTCAAACAATTATCTAATTTTTCCCCTTAATTGCAGCTGGGTTATCATCTACGCCATTATCAAAACCAGAAGCTAGAATCAATTTGACTGTAACAATTACCATTTATGTTGAATATCGTCCGATAGTTTTTATGCAACTTTAACCTTAGTCGCCTGTACATTAAAGGATTTATTAATAATTATGGTGTAAATATTGATAATTCCATTTCAATTCTACTAACTCGAGGCGGCTTACTTTCTAACATGTCCCGTCCCTATGCCGTTGTAGTAAGATATTCATCAAAAAAATAACAATGGACTTTCACAATTGACCTTCCCTAATTTATAACTGGAGATGAAGTCGTGCTTCTTTAATTGCCGATCGGATTCAATTGTCGTGCAAAATTCTATAGGCGACACGCGGAGAAGACAATTTGTAACAATCCAATATCAGCTGCGTCGGCAATATTGAAAAAGCGCACGCAGCAGTCGATCACATTTTTGCAATAGTCAGTGACGTTTTCAAAACAAACATTACGACGATGACATGGATTTTTACCGTTTCGGAATTAAATAAACTAATAAATTATTGATGAATCGACTTATCATTTTGCAGAAGCCGTGAATTAGCCATTGTCATATACAGATGTATTTTTGATCACTAAGGAGTTAAAAGAGAAAAGGGCAATATAGAAAAGCAAAATTGTTTATCAAATAGGGATCGTAAGTTGGCTTTTTGCAAGGGAAATTGGGCACCATTGCCCTTGTCAATCAAGAGATGGATCATAAGCGACAAACTTGCGAAAATCGAATTTTTTGCAAATGGGTCTCTTTATTTAGTCACAAAATCGAACGATATTACCCATTTCTATATCACCCTGTTTAATACTGACAACAATCAAAAACAAACCTAACATTAGGCACACGATACAATTATTTGTGTAAGGTGGCGTTCCAAATTCTAGTCCTGAATTTTTTTCGGTGCGCTACTGGTACATTGTGTAACAAAGATTTGATTTTATGATTTATTTAGAAATTTTTTGGTTTCTGTATATCTGTGACAGTTATCGAGAAAAAAAATCAAACCAAAAATCAATTTTCGATGACTAAACGAAAGTAGGTACATATTTGGATAATATCTTGTTTTTAGTAGTTTTACTAGTTGGCATTGAAAATTGTATATCTTGTAACGTGTCCGGTAGAACTATAACACATCGGTAACGAAGCATTTGCGTAGCTAGACATGCATGAACTTTTAGTCATAAAATAAGCCAAAGAATTATCGCTGCCCGTATTTAACATCATATTTAGGAACACCCTGTATCTATTGCAATGTGTTTTTGTGCAGTTTTAACAAAGTAATTTTTTGCTGTTTTATTAGGGTTTTTGGGGATTTTCTTGGGGTTTTGTTGGTTGCTTTTATGATAGTGGTGTGAGGTAATTTTGTATTTTTTTATATGGAATTTCCCCTTTATTTTCATTATATACATTTTTCCGTTTTCACCTGTTATTTATTTTTCTTTTGTTTCTTTAATTCCTTACTCTTCTGTAATTTCATGCATGTTTTATCATTCGCCCTGCTTTCTACGTTCTGTGTCGAATCTTTGGTTTTCTTTGTAGCGCTCTCTATCGTTTGTTTTTTGTACTGATTTTCCCGCCTTTTCGTATATCCTCCTAGCATCCGATAATTTTGATTTTTCCCCAAATTTTATCTTTGATTAGGTGATCGTATTCTTTTTATTTTCCTGCGCCGATTCAATTACCGTCTACCTTTCCTGCGGGTATAAGGTGCGGAAACGTTTTTCTCATTTCTCCATCCAAATTATTTGGGATTTAGCTTCGTTTTTGGTATCAATAAAGCTCCGAAAAGTTATTATTTTAAAAGCCGCTCAAATTTTGGTGATCTGTCCGATACGAAATTATACACGCCGTTTTGATTTTTTTAATCCAATATTGAATCTACAGGGTGCAGCGCGGATACTTCCTTTTTTAAAGTGGGCATGGTTTAACGAGAAGAAGTAGGTAGTGGGACTGCCGAAGGGGTCTCACTGATTAGTAGGCGACCAGCAATGTTGTCTTTCACCATTACTCAGTAGCCATCGCGCTTTGTTTGAGTGCAACAATTGAAAAACGGTATGAAAAATAACAGTCCACTGCAAACGCACGCTGTTCACTAAACCAAAATTTCCGGACGTCTACTAACAAGTGAAACCCCACTACTTTTTTTCCCTAAACCACATCCAAAAAAGAAAGTTTCTACTTCTTGCAAAAATGGTTTTTATCGAAAATCCCCAATTATGGCCGACCCCTACTCTTATACAATGCAAAAATTAAAAAAAAAAACTTTTATCGATACGTTGAAATTTTCTCCAATTGTCAGTTGGAGCAATTTTAATACGGGATAAACCCGTGCTTCAGGTTCCTCACAAGTTATTATTATTAGTTCAAATTTGGTTTATTTACTGGGAAAAATTAGCAATGTTCCGCAGTATGGAATGCGCTTATAACTTAGGGTTTGTTTGGTAGCGCGAATTAATTGTTTTTACCGGTTGCCGTTTTATTCATAATGTTACTAGCACCTCGTATGTATAAATTATGCGCATAACTTTAATTACTAAACTGGTTTTTTAACGTAACTTGCCATTGCAAAAGATAACGCAATGGGAATGTTTTGCACCTTGGACCCCAACGCTTTCGCGGTAACAATTTATTTAAGCGCAAGAATGCACAGTAATGAAAAAAATGTACGCTCACGTATTAATACGGCAACGCTTCGCAATATTCCCTGCTCGAAGGTCTGGCTACGAATCCCATTCGCGATCGAAAAAAATGCAGCACTCGACCTATATAGTCTCACCGAATTTTTTATGGGTGCGCCTCTGTTTCCTTTCATTAGAGTATCATAAAGGATAAAAGCATCCCTCCACGATTGGACTTCGGATGAGAAAAAAGTTTAATAGTATAACTAGAAGGTATAAAGCACTTCGAAGATCTGACAATTATTATGATTAAAGCGAGGGTTAAAGTAAGGGATTAAATTATATCAGTTACTTCTTGTAACGGACATAATACCAAATACACATGTGACATGGACACGCAGTGCCGGATCTAGAAGTTTTTAGCACGGGGGCAAATTTGGTATTTTGCCGCCCTTCTTCCCAAACTAACACACAACTAACCACATGCAAATGATCAAGGCAACATAAAAAAACTGTTCAATTATTATTTCATACAAATAAAGAATATGTACAGCGCTGTGATCTCAAAGTCTATAATTTTGGAGAGTACCCTATCCCGTTCAAAGCTTAGCTTATTCCAGGTTTGGTTCTCGGGATTTCCCGGACACCAAATTAAAATTACACGAACCATGCCGACTTTTGCCGCCCCTATTGAGTGCCGCCCGGGGCACTTGCCCCCTTTTGCCCCCCTCCCCTTTATCCCGCACTGTGGTCACATAATGGTGTAAACATAAGTATACGTCTGTAAATGTTAGTATGTGTAGATGCAATATCAATATATCAATATTTGGTATCATTAGTGTCCCGATATTCCATAGCAGAATTTACATATTATGAAATATGCACATTGTAATGATATAGATAGTTTGGGCGAAAATGACACGAGCAAATTTTTATGCTAGACTTACAAAGGAAATTCGGTACTCCGGATGTCCAGTTATTCAACAAAATGGTGCTACTTCGCATAATGTCGGGATTGTAATTTTTGAACAGAATTCATCGATTGTTTCTCTAACCTAATGCGATATGTTTCAACTTCTTAAATAGGAATAAAAGAAACTAGTTTTTAATGAACTGACCGGAAAGCTCTACATTATTTTGGACAGACAAGATCTGATCCCACCGCGTGCCTTTGGCATGTCCCGGGCAAAGTGAATTTGATCCTTTGACAGGATGACAACCTCCAATGTTCTTGGGAAACGTTCGTGCTTCCACCTGTGCATGACTACCTGCGGAACGCTTTTAAGATGATCTAAGCGCAATCGATGCACGATATTATAAGTTACGATAACACGTACACAATGGAACTGTATCAAATCTACACAGGTTATGAGAGTGTATAATATCAAAGAATTGTAACAAAGGGGTTAAGAGTAATGCTCAGACAAGCATAAACTCGCCTGGTATGCTTCAGGTACACTACACCTACAGGTCACATCCATCGGTCACTGACATCGCGCTTATCAAAAAGAAAAGAAAATCAATCGATTATGTACAAATTGATAAAGACGAATCGAAATTATGTATCGGCTGAATAAATATCGGCAGTTTACAAAACGGGTTTTGACTCTAGAGCCTGTTTATTTTTGGAACAAATAATCCTTATCGTCGAGCCATTGCGTTGTAAAGTTCAAGACGATATCGGAATGCCTTCCAAATTTCTAAGCTAATATTATTTAAGGAAGGAATGCGAGTAATTGTGATCGAAAAAAATTCCGGTAAGGCTCGGCAGCGATTAAAACAGTCCGTAAATTTAGATAAATGTATTTTGAATGCCGTTTAATTATACCTTTCCGCGACAACTGGTCGCCGCGAGTCCCCAAAAAACTGGTGTGTTTACATTCGTATTAAGACGAGTACGCGTTACTCATACTTGTACAAAAAATTACAAAAAAAAACCGGCTGTAAAGTTCAAGTTTTGCCGTTACATGACGAAATTGACAAAGTCCGTTCTCAATGCAATCAACCACGTTTCGCAAGCTGTGGGCAACTTTCTGAAACGCCTTTAAAATAGTCGTTTTGGGTTTGGCACTTTCTTCGATTGCCCAACACAAGTGACAGGTTTTGAACATTGGAAAACAATTTCGGAAACAGCTAACCGGTATATGTGGACTTAGGAGTCCCACATTATTGGAACTATTGGTACGATGTATATTTCGTTCATACCTGCCGCTTGAGTTTCAGTGAATTTTCTGTATTTCTTTTGGTCCCGCAGGCCGCATTCACTGTATCTTGCACACTTTTATTCGTGGATATACGACTTTGTTACAGAAGTGCAATTTCATGAATATAGATATGTATAGGGGAAAATTTGAAATGCGAACTGTAGCAAAAAAAAATCGTATATGTAGTACGTAGTTTTTTTTTCTTATGTTTTACAAAATGTATTTGATCAATAGAGCCCTTGTTTGCCTTAGTGCCACGCGTGTTTCATTTCCCACACTCGCATGTGTAATAATTTACCTAGAAACCAATAAAACTGCCAACCGAAAGCGGACTTAAGAGGGTAAGTTAATCATGCGTATCGGACCGACAATTGAGGGTGTCGATACTAATTAATATTTCGAATACGAATTCCAAGCGGGAGATTTGGTCAGTATTGTTTCGTGCTTTCTAAGTGTTGTGACGTGCACTTGTTAAATTGGAATAACTCGAATTACCACAGTGAGTGAGTACCTCTGCTTGTATAATTATTGTATGAATGTAATTCGGCTTTTGTTCATAAAAGGGTAAAGGTGTACCCTTTCCTCAGAAACGTTGAGCATATGAATTACGTATGAGATGCGAGTTATTAGTAGATAATTAATTACCGAAGGTACCTTCTTGATTAGGAGTTAGAGTATGTTGATAATTAGTAAATAAGACTTATAGGGGTGTCGAATGCAATGCCCGCAGAATGTGCATTTGTGCGTGCAGTTAATTACTGCTTGTCCCTAATTGGAATAGACTAGTTTGCCTGCCCACGTTGGAAGGCCTCTGATGGTCTCATTGGGGGTACGTCGGGCATGGGTCCAGGTCCATATACCTGTATCAATTTGGCCCGGCGTTGAGTAAAGCCTTCCTTCACTAATCGGGAGCTACGTCCGGCTGGGCCGGCGTTGGAAGAGCTCCTTAGCGCATGGAGGATACGTGGCAGGTTGCTAGTCTTTGTTGTGCCGGAGATGGCGTCTGGACACGTGTAAAAGGCCAGCCATATTTATCTCACTTGGAGTTACGTTACGGTCGTAAGAGCTCTGGGCCAATTTAAGGGCGCGTAGGGCCGTCTGGTCGGTGGCTGTGCCCGGCACCTCAGGAATGGTTGGCCCAGCACGTCGGGGGAAACGCTCAGCATCTAGATCCGTCCTGCCCACCACGCTGGATGCACCGTCCACCAGGATTCATCGTGCGGGCCGGTCGATCAGTGTAAGGACCCCGCGTCTGGGTTTTCTGAGCCCACCGCGTTGAAAGACTCCTGTTACCCTCGTTCATTGTGAGGGCGGGGCGTTCCAGGGGCAGGCTACGTGTCCGCACCTAGATACATGTAATGTGAGGAGGAGAGCCATGGCAATTCATTGCGCATGAGGGTTACGTATTCCAGGCCTCGGCGGGCCCGGGCGTCACAAGGCCCCCTTTATGTGAGTTACGGACAGCGTAAGGGCTACCGGGACATGTGGGCCCGGCTGTAGCCAGCTGACGTGTGAAAGACTCTTTTATACCCTCGTTATTTCCACGCAGGAGGGTAGGGATTGCACAGGGGGATACGTAGCCGGGTGGCATATGGGGTCCTGGACGTAAGAAGACCCTCTGTTCTCGTAACCCCGCTACTACGGTAGCTTGTTGAGAGTTGTTGAGTAACATGATTAGAGTAGTTAGGCTGAATGCAAGACAGAGGTGCTCCTTGTGTTTCTTATAATTACAGTGGTCCAGGCCGAGAGCAGCCATGGAGGCCAGGTACCGTTAGAGACCCAGATGATCCTGACAATTTGGGGCGAGTGATATCAATGGTCACGATTGACTGATTTATTGATTATATCGTCATGCCCCTCACATATATGAAAGAATTGATTGACGTTAAGTAAATTATGACATCGATGCATATAAAAAGATGTCACCTTTCTGTAAGCACTATCTCTGCCTGCGAAAATATAGACTGGTGTCT
This sequence comes from Photinus pyralis, assembly GCF_008802855.1. Lineage (NCBI taxonomy): Eukaryota > Metazoa > Arthropoda > Insecta > Coleoptera > Lampyridae > Photinus > Photinus pyralis. The sequence continues at coordinate 8,347,892 of NW_022170511.1, forward strand.
TACATATAGGTGCAGGGAATCCTCTTGGGAGCCTTAGTTAAATGTTTAAGACACATAAACGATCTCGATTTTATGTCTAAGGCAGTTTACCCTAAATGAGTTGTAGGGAGGAGGGAGCCTTTACTTAAAAGTTTAATAAAATAAATACATTTTTAGATTGGAAGTGATTTTCTCTGCATTTAAAAGTGGAATTTAGTGCAGTCGTATCAACTGAAGACAGTTTATTACTTATAAAAGATATTTAAATAGTCTCCCCTGCTGCTATGTAATTCTTGCCTAATGGAAGAATCCGCAGCAATATTTGTCAACTCTTCCGTAAATTTATCAGGTAAAATTTGATTTTCTTACTTACGCGTAACGAACCTTTGATCCAAAAATTACAATTTACTAAAACTGAAAAGTTTGGATTGATTTTCACACATTTTTTATTATACGGTTTGGCTTCGGACGAGAAAATTCTTCGCATACCATCGAAGACGATGTTGTCCACCGTTCGAAACCTTTTAACAAATTCCAATTAAGGTAAATCGTTTTAAAAAAAGAACGCATTGAAGTATTTAAATTTATCTATGGCATAAATTAACATAATTGTTTCCATGTTTTCTTTCTAAAAATGTAAATGAGAATGTAAATAATGTGGTAATCAATTGATCTTATCGTTATGAATATCGCCCAGATTTATACGCCTTTATGCTCAATTAAATTTGTGGTCTAACAGAAGACGGGCGCTTCAATTAATTAATACCTATACATATACTCGTAGGTGATTAGGAGCATTGACCACCTTCATCTTCGTATTTAATCATTCTGGAGGCTTGATTTTTTTTAGCTGGCGGAAAACCGACATCCAGTCGGATACCGATGACAACTTTGGAATGCCGCAATATGCATAAATTACCACGGTTCGCGAGGTTTTGAAACATAATGTACAAAGGAATTATTCATATAATGGAATGGCGTGAGAGTCCGAACACCAGTGAAAACAACTAAAAGCAACAGAAAATGGGAATGTTCTTATAATTGTTTGCCTTAGATGCGGAAGTGTAAAAATAAAAATTATAGAAATCTTTTCAAAAACGAACAATTTAACAATTCTGGATGCTGTTTGGTATAAATTTTCAAAGAAGTGAATTCAAAAACCTCACATAAACCTTCTCGGAATTCTAAAAAAAGGCGAAATCTTAGAAACATTTAACACAGGAATTTTGTAACGATTTATTTTCTCCATTACAAAGCATTATTATGGTTTATGGTTTACTACTTGTTGAAAGATCCCCGTAACTTTTGAAGGATCTTGATAGAGGGCTCCATCTATCGTTGGAATTTGACAACGCCAATTTTGGGCGTATTTTTTTTCGTTAATTGGTGGGTGTTCACTTTGTTCTTTATTTTTCTTCATAAGCCGTATTGAAATACACGACAATTAAACAAACACCTCAAAGCGTAAGGTAGAACGCATGGAATTCAAATTGCCATCTTCCAAATATATTGATCTCTGGCGATTGGATTCATAATTTGGGGATTCCGAAGTAATTAGTAGACGGGTTTCACCTATACTCCTAGTGAGGTTTTACATTTGCATTCATCCCTTTTTTTATAGTAAGTACCGCCATTTGCATTTTGTGTATTTAGAGTGTCTTTAGGTTGTACTGCAATTTCCATCGACAATTGTTGCTGCATCTACGATTAGCCCTCAACGAAGGGAGATTACCTTTGATTTCTTTTAGAGTTTTAGTTCCAGTTGACCTTCAACTTTAAGCTCCGGACACGTCTGACATTATATACGATTATTGTTCGACGTACAAGTTTCCCCCTTCCACCTGCTGATAACAAGCGACCATTTTGCTGTGAAATGAGTGATTTGGAGGAATATTTTGTATACGCTATCCAATTGTGGAGACAATTTTACTTTGGTTGATGTTTGACAATAAACCAGTTTTTTTTTAGTTCCTAAATTGATTTTATTGTTATTACTACCCACGTATCTTCTCAATTTCATACGAGGAGAGTTAACTTAGAAATTGAGCGGCGCTCAACCCCGCAACGAAGTTAAGAACCCCAGAACGAACTACTGCTGTGCCAGATCTCAAGCTTATGTTGTATTTTCCAACCCTGAGCTAGTTGGCCGTTTTCGGGTTTGAGGCAACGCAGCTCCTTTTTGAATCTTTAAAAATTATGAAATAATCATAGACATCCGTTTAAATTATATGCGTAAGTATTTTTTGTAGATTTCCTTAAAGAATGTTATTTGCGGTTCGGAAACCTTTAAAATCTGTTTTAAGGCCAATTTGAACATATTTCCTCGGAAACTTTTTGGATGACATCTTTTTGGATTAATCTATAACAATAATTATTATTTATCGCTTTATAATTTATAACTAAATAAATATAAACTCGCATCGAAGTTGGCACTGAACTCGAAACACAATTCGATAGCAAACAAATTTTTTTCTAGAATGTTCTTAGAATGTTTTCGAGTGCTCAAGGGCGCTTCAGAATGTTCTCGAACAAACACGCCATATTTCTAGGAAAGATTACGTCACATTCGCCCTCGTTTTTTCTCGCCGATGACTATAATCCTTAATGACGCCTCGATGTCTATCGGGATTTGTGGAGTATTCACTACATTTCTTTTGTTGTTTAAGTCTCAGAGAACTTGAAATTGTTTTCGTAGTTTTTCTAACGCTATTCCATATGCAAGGAAGGGTATTTGTGCTTATTTCGATATTGTTTTTTACGCCATTGACGTCATGTTTAATTTAATATTATTTGCACTAAGGCACTTCGGAGAACTGCACACAAGTCTTTGTCTCGTCGCCTGGATAGACGCACGTCAAATTATAGCCTGTTCTATTTTTTATGTTCATTGTGAAAACCGAACCTCGGATCAAACTAAACGTGGAGTTATTTCCGTTTTCATTCGTAAGTTTTGATTGAAGACAAAGATGTAAGTGACTTTTCGTTGAGCGAACTGAATGGATTTTGTTAAACCGACCGAATGGCGAACCGAACCTGGGACTAATTAATAAATCGAACTTCGGACCGAACCAAAGCTGACGTTAGGTTCTTCTGATTGGCTGTTCAGGAATGGATTCTTCTTGGTTCCATTCGTCGGAATATGGAAACTGGAACCGAATACTAAAAATAACAATGGATCGCACAAAGACTCCCAAGAAAATCTCCCGTATTTTGCCTTCAAAAAAACGTGTATACTGACCGAAGTTCGCATTTGAAGACCCCCACTCTCGCTCCCACCTATAACGCCATTAGGGAAAAACTGCAACCCGTATACTATAAATTTCTTGTTTCAGAGATATCACCAGGGATTTTCCAGAATTTTCGTCGCGATATATACCGGGTGGAGCAATAAAACGCCACGTGTTTTGGAATTAAGCAACATTTTAAAGCAACAAATCTTAAGAGTCGACCTGCGTAGCTCAGATGAGCTTACGTTAGTAGCTCTAACTTTGGCTACAAGGGTCCTGGGTTCGAATCCCAGGTAAGGCATGGCTGTTTGTAATTGTATAGTGGGTTGAGTGGGAAGAGTAGCAAATTGCAAACACTCCACCCACTATCAAATAAAGGCAATAAAATAAAAATTTAAAAAAATAAATAAAAATTTGGATACAAGCTGAATATGGAGATTTATTATCCACATCTGGAAAATGTTGTATGCAAAATAGTGTCAATTTAAAAAAAAATGATTTTTACGAAAGCATAAAATAGGTAAAAACCAAAAAGAAATAAATAATTATATACTATTTATTTGTATTTTCAACTGTGGCCCGTGGTGCATATGAAAAATTTTATTTTGGCCCCTTGGAAAAAAAGTTGCCCATGCCTGCTATAAATGCTGTTCACTTTGCATTTGAAAACTCCCCCAATACTGCCATTAAGGGAAAACGGTTACATAAATAAAACCGAGATTGTTTAGGCTCCCAATACTATTTTTTGAAAAATGCCCTGTACTGCCATTAGGGTAAAAGTGCCACAGAAATCAAGATGGTTTATCTGCCTTAATCTCCCAAGAAAACCCTCTGTATCGAGGGGTGAACCACTGGTGAAGTATGGTGTACAAGTGTGATGAAGTCCGTGAAGTTCATATGAAGTTTTGGTGAAGTCCATGAAATATTGGTGAAGTTCGTGAAGTATTGTTGAAGTGCGTGAAGTACTGATGAAGTCCGTGAAGTATTGATGAAGTCCGTGAAGTATTGGTGAAGTTAGTGAAGTTTAAGCGAACTATTGGAAAAATGCATGAGGTTGTGGCGAAGTTTATATTCAAATCCCTTAACAAAAATCGTACGGTAGTTCAATTCACGGTTGTAACCACTAAAATTCGAGGTAAAATTAAATAAATTTCTGCGAAATAAAACTGAAAGTATAGATTAAAAAATCTATGCTGAAAGGTAAGTTTTTTATCCGCAAAAGTATATGGCATTTATTTATGAAAGACTAACTATGCCCATTTCTACAAAACAAAAGGACAGTTACACAGGCGACAGACGCCCTGATGAGACAGCGACTCATAGACGTACTGATAGTCCTTGCGTCGTAGTTATGTGTAGGTACAAAGATCGTAAATTGTTTCCTTTTAAAAATTTAATAAATCCTTTCCTTTATTATCATCAGGTTCAGGTAGCTAAATAACACTTTTATTAGGTATATTAAAATAAAATCGACAGACGGAAAATTTGTCACGTGGATAGCGGCTTTTGTTTTCCTTAAAATCTCAGCACTCTCCACAACTTAGTACATCAGCCCCTTGCAAATCAAGTTTCTGGCCACGCCATTGAGTTATTTACGCCTATAATGTCAATCCCGAGGTCAATACTATCCCACAAACAACACCATTAGCATAATTCTTGAAAATAATCCCCTAAAAATGCAACCTGTTGTAAAAGGATTAAGAGTTGCTTATTGGGTTCAGTCTGGTAATATGTTACAATACCTTTTAAAAGACCTAAGCAATATTTTCCCGCTTATTTTGTTTGTTTTTTGAAATGAAATTTTTAAAAGAAGAATTGGACACCTTTATATGGTATAGAGCCAGATCTCCAATCTGTTAATAAAACACATATTTTAACAGGACCCATTACATTAACAGGAAGTGAACCATTTAGTATAACTACATAGGAAGGTATAACAGAAATTTGAAGCTTATAAAGTCTTAAGTATAAATGGTGCACAACTCCTGTGCAGATAAAGATAAAGGGCCATTTTTTAAACCGAAATAGCTTAGTAAATGGTTGGGTTAGAAGGTAGTAGCATGTTATCGATATTTACTTTCTTAGTAGATGATTGATGGGAGGACATTGAAAATCCTCCGACACCCCCGATTGATTTTGCCTTTGAAAGTACTTTCCTCCGATTAACCGTTTTCGAGATAATCGCTCAATGGATATATTTCTTTAAGATGTCCCAATCGCCCTTTGTGAGTACTCTTCCAACAATCTGTTGTGGAGATATAAGGGGATATATCCAATCACGGTAAGGGATCGAAGAAGAGGACTATGGTTGGTAGAAATTAATTCCTTTCGTTGAGACCTTTAATTAGAATATCATGAAAGATAAAATACGCCCCCCCCCCGCGCCATGAACTGAACTTGAAAAAGAGTCGCGCGGTAACGTTATAGTTTGTGCAAACCAATTTATTTCGATGAGACCATGAAAGGTGGAACGGGTGTTTACCCCCGTCCCCCCTCCCCATTTTCAAAATTTTTACTGCACCACTAAAGCCATGCGCCAATTGATTGCCGTATGTAAAAGTAATGCACGTTTTACTTTTACTTTCAAAAACAGCATCTCAGGAAATAATTGATGGAGGCCACCTCCCTTAAGACAGCGAAATTTGATTGCCGTGTGCCACACCTTCAAGGTATAGGCTACATATTGCAAAAAATTCCAGGACTCTAGGACCATTCCCCTAAAAGTAGTTCAAAACCGCAGAAGTGGGTCCGACGGGCGGGCAAAACTCAAACAAAAGCCCATTTTTTTAAAAATTGCTTTAAAAAATTGATTCATTTCAATTTCGCCTATGTACTTACCTCTATGTATAAACAAAGTATGTTTTTATTTTACTTTATATTACCGTTTCGTTTTTGTTATGCCTCTATTATCATTTATATCAATACATTCTACATCTTTTACTGCTTTGAGTGCTTTACAAGAACTCTAGAAAAAAGGATGGGTTTTGTCCATTGCAAAATATCAGTGAAATTCATAAAGTATCAGTGAAGTCCGTGAAGTTTTTGGTGGAATACATGAAGTGTCGGTGAAGTCCGTGAAGTTCGGTGAAGTATTGATGAAGTCTATGAAGTATTGGTGAAGTCCGTGAAGTATTGATGAAGTCCATGAAGTATTGATGAAATACGTGAAGTATGAAGTTTGGTGTACACGATTTTGCCTAGCGATTTACCCCTCGCTCTGTATACTATTTTGGTTTTGAAGCCATTTGAAAACTCTCCTCAATGTTGCCATTAGAAGAATACTCTCCCAGAAATAAAACCGATATTGATTTAATGTGACGATGCTTACAAGCACTTTGGAATAGGGAAATAGTTGTGGATCCAGTATTGAACCCTGCGGAAAGCCATGCTCTGTGAATGCGCTGCATTATCGAAAACAATCACCGCAATCCCTAATGAATCACACCAATTGTTAGACACTTAGCAAACAATTGGAATACTCGCCACCATTACCCGACAATCGGTTCGACCTGTACAGGGTAGTTCAAATTCGTAGCTCACTATTGGGATCTGCGTAACGGTGAGAGATACAGTGTAGGTTCAATGTGGCCCTTTTCTCACTAAAAAAACGCATTTGAAAGTTTGAAACATTTTTAAAATATCGCCGAAAAACTGAAAATGTTAAATTTCGTTTTCATCTTTCCTAGCGTTCTATGGGCACTTTTTCTCCAGGAATGTGAATCTGTTATCAGAATTTCCATAACACGCTAGATGTAGAAGCTACAGGGCAACTACTCTCTCATTTCGGATTGCGCAAATATATACAAAATAAAAGTTGGATGTGCATGCGCAAATTTTTTTCATCTGCATCGTTGCTTGAGGTTTATGGAATATTTACTACCATAGAAAACCGGACATTCATATGTGTTTTGTAACAAAAATTACCCTTTTTGGGGGTTTGGGCAGAAAAACAATAGCGACTTTTTTTATTTTCAAAGCTACCGTTACTGAACATAGTTGTCGTACACACGGACAAACGGAGAGACAGACAGATGGACAGTAATACAAAATTATAGACGATCTCGAGTATCGTTAGTATTTATTATTTACACCATTTATTTTTCTAACTTCATAAACTTTTTTTTATTCAAAATTAAAGTTCTATCATTACTGATGCTATTGGTACACCCTACAAGAACTATAATATTAAGAAATTTCTCAATGTTCTATAACGGTGTCCAAAATTCACCACTAAGCCCTATCTAATCGGATATTTTCACTCGATATTTTCCCGTTTAGTAGTCTAAATTTAAATGAAGCTGCATGTTCCCCAAGACGTAAATTTCATGCTACTTAGTTACTAACTACAAAAATGTATGTTACAGATTTCCATGGACAGTGTAAAACAGGATACGAATCAAGAGAAAAGAAAATTGCAAGCCACGTGCATTTCTTACCAATTATAATTACATTAACTTTCTTTTCTGTGTAAAATTACTACGCCAATTACAATTGGTCATTCCAAGAACATTTTAAGAAATGTAGTGCACTCGTTTAGAAAATTTGAATTAATTGCGATTCAAATTCAATTACTTCAAGCTCTGACTAATATCAACTTGCACAATGCAATAATTAGCAACGTACAATTTCCGTCTTTGTTAATTAAGGGGGCTATGCGAATATTTTTCTATTCAACCAGAAGGCACTATCATTACATACGAACCGTTAAACGTGAATTTAATTACGATTTTTTAAATATGTAAACGAGCTTTGGTCCCGACAATGTGCTCACGAGAGTGAATTCCGATACATAAAGCATAATTTGGGTCATTACGAGTATATATAAATAAATTCACTAAACCTTCATTCGGCGCGAAGGACGGTGTTAACAATAGGCCGCGTACAAAATACGCGAAGGAATTGCGATGAATCATCATCTAACAGTACACACTGTCGTTTTCCAAACATACCAATGAGAAAGATTCTAGATCGCTCGGCCCGGAACTAAGATGGAATAAATTTGGGATGAAGATTAATAACACCTACATGGTGCGCTCGGTTACAGTTAACCTTCCAAGACATGTCAATTAACTTTTATTTAGAACACACAGCGCTACATATGTCAACCTGCCGTTTGTATAGTAAGGAACGTGCGCCGCAAAAGTAAATGTCCCAATTTTTTGGCACCATTCTTTCGACTCGAATGCTCAATTTATAATGACAACAGAAATAAACCGCAATTAACATTTAGATCGCCTACTTACCCATCAAAAAACATGGCATCGGCGACATGGTCCTTCCGGCGATTTGGATGATGCACAAAAGTATGTAACCGATAAGTAAACATACGATGTGATTCGTTTGGCATCTCCAATGCAGAACGTGGTGGCTTGCCGGAAGCAGAGATCCTGCGGCAAGGGTGGCCGCCAGAAAGATGGCGCTCAGTGCTAAACCGATGGGGTACAACGTGAAACGCAAGTCCGATTGTTTGGTTGCCGGTACGGTCGTGACGGTTGGTGGCATGTAATGGTTGCAGGTAATTACGCTCGGCTGTCCTGAAAGAGAAACATCCACATTAACACGTTTCTGCTAAATAATTGCAATTTCTGTCCAAACTAGCATTGATCATCAAGTTTTAATTCATGTAGGTATATGTAGGAAAAAAAGTGTGAATCTCTGGACCACTCTCGTCTCGACTCTTTTGATACAAAATGACCCAATACATTAATATAGAAGGTTGTCCATTAGATATTTAACTGACACAAGAAAAACCACCCCTAATTCTGAGTTACTTACTGTCAGACGTTGCAGTTTCGGACTCCGTTGGGGATGATAATGAGATTATTGATTTTTAATCTGCTTACATCGCATGTTTTGTGCAGAATTTTATTCGGTGGCAGATGCCAAGAACAGTGATTTTTTGAGTATGAAGCTTGGCAAAAAGTAGAGTCTTCAGCCTTTACTTTGTTTTGAAAAGTGTAATTATAGGCAGTAATCATTTCATTCTATTCAATCTTTAAATTTCGTGTCACAACCTGTTATTTACATTTTGCATTATATTTTGACGTTTATTGAATCTTCAAGGTTTGTTTTATGTACATACAGTTACTGAATCATGTTTGTTCGTTTTTAATGTACACGTGAATACATAAATAAATACTTATCGAGGTATATCCACCTGTACATTAAAAACGAACAAACATGATTCAGTAACTGTATGTACATAAAACAAACCTTGAAGATTCAATAAACGTCAAAATATAATGCAAAATGTAAATAACAGGTTGTGACACGAAATTTAAAGATTGAATAGAATGAAATGATTACTGCCTATAATTACACTTTTCAAAACAAAGTAAAGGCTGAAGACTCTACTTTTTGCCAAGCTTCATACTCAAAAAATCCCTGTTCTTGGTATCTGCGACCGAATAAAATTCTGCACAAAACATGCGATGTAAGCAGATTAAAAATCAATAATCTCATTATCATCCCCAACGGAGTCCGAAACTGCAACGTCTGACAGTAAGTAACTCAGAATTAGGGGTGGTTTTTCTTGTGTCAGTTAAATATCTAATGGACAACCTTCTATATTAATGTATTGGGTCATTTTGTATCAAAAGAGTCGAGACGAGAGTGGTCCAGAGATTCACACTTTTTTTCCTACATATACCTACATGAATTAAAACTTGATGATCAATGCTAGTTTGGACAGAAATTGCAATTATTTAGCAGAAACGTGTTAATGTGGATGTTTCTCTTTCAGGACAGCCGAGCGTAATTACCTGCAACCATTACATGCCACCAACCGTCACGACCGTACCGGCAACCAAACAATCGGACTTGCGTTTCACGTTGTACCCCATCGGTTTAGCACTGAGCGCCATCTTTCTGGCGGCCACCCTTGCCGCAGGATCTCTGCTTCCGGCAAGCCACCACGTTCTGCATTGGAGATGCCAAACGAATCACATCGTATGTTTACTTATCGGTTACATACTTTTGTGCATCATCCAAATCGCCGGAAGGACCATGTCGCCGATGCCATGTTTTTTGATGGGTAAGTAGGCGATCTAAATGTTAATTGCGGTTTATTTCTGTTGTCATTATAAATTGAGCATTCGAGTCGAAAGAATGGTGCCAAAAAATTGGGACATTTACTTTTGCGGCGCACGTTCCTTACTATACAAACGGCAGGTTGACATATGTAGCGCTGTGTGTTCTAAATAAAAGTTAATTGACATGTCTTGGAAGGTTAACTGTAACCGAGCGCACCATGTAGGTGTTATTAATCTTCATCCCAAATTTATTCCATCTTAGTTCCGGGCCGAGCGATCTAGAATCTTTCTCATTGGTATGTTTGGAAAACGACAGTGTGTACTGTTAGATGATGATTCATCGCAATTCCTTCGCGTATTTTGTACGCGGCCTATTGTTAACACCGTCCTTCGCGCCGAATGAAGGTTTAGTGAATTTATTTATATATACTCGTAATGACCCAAATTATGCTTTATGTATCGGAATTCACTCTCGTGAGCACATTGTCGGGACCAAAGCTCGTTTACATATTTAAAAAATCGTAATTAAATTCACGTTTAACGGTTCGTATGTAATGATAGTGCCTTCTGGTTGAATAGAAAAATATTCGCATAGCCCCCTTAATTAACAAAGACGGAAATTGTACGTTGCTAATTATTGCATTGTGCAAGTTGATATTAGTCAGAGCTTGAAGTAATTGAATTTGAATCGCAATTAATTCAAATTTTCTAAACGAGTGCACTACATTTCTTAAAATGTTCTTGGAATGACCAATTGTAATTGGCGTAGTAATTTTACACAGAAAAGAAAGTTAATGTAATTATAATTGGTAAGAAATGCACGTGGCTTGCAATTTTCTTTTCTCTTGATTCGTATCCTGTTTTACACTGTCCATGGAAATCTGTAACATACATTTTTGTAGTTAGTAACTAAGTAGCATGAAATTTACGTCTTGGGGAACATGCAGCTTCATTTAAATTTAGACTACTAAACGGGAAAATATCGAGTGAAAATATCCGATTAGATAGGGCTTAGTGGTGAATTTTGGACACCGTTATAGAACATTGAGAAATTTCTTAATATTATAGTTCTTGTAGGGTGTACCAATAGCATCAGTAATGATAGAACTTTAATTTTGAATAAAAAAAAGTTTATGAAGTTAGAAAAATAAATGGTGTAAATAATAAATACTAACGATACTCGAGATCGTCTATAATTTTGTATTACTGTCCATCTGTCTGTCTCTCCGTTTGTCCGTGTGTACGACAACTATGTTCAGTAACGGTAGCTTTGAAAATAAAAAAAGTCGCTATTGTTTTTCTGCCCAAACCCCCAAAAAGGGTAATTTTTGTTACAAAACACATATGAATGTCCGGTTTTCTATGGTAGTAAATATTCCATAAACCTCAAGCAACGATGCAGATGAAAAAAATTTGCGCATGCACATCCAACTTTTACTTTTTGTATATATTTGCGCAATCCGAAATGAGAGAGTAGTTGCCCTGTAGCTTCTACATCTAGCGTGTTATGGAAATTCTGATAACAGATTCACATTCCTGGAGAAAAAGTGCCCATAGAACGCTAGGAAAGATGAAAACGAAATTTAACATTTTCAGTTTTTCGGCGATATTTTA